>NC_137799.1:81594093-81904975 GCF_963383645.1 Muscardinus avellanarius | reverse complement strand
ATTTTTCCAAAGGGGTTGAAATCAGAGAACTATAATAACATATGCACACCCGTGTTCATAGCGGCACAATTTGTAATAGCTAAAATATGGAACCAACCTAGGTCTCCATCAACAGATGAATGGATTGCAAAATTACGAGAAATACACACGATGGAATTCTACTCAGCTATAAAGAAGAACAAAATCATGTCATTCGCAAGAACATGGAAAGACCTGGAGAATATTATGTTAAATGAGATCAGCCATGCACAGAAAGAGAAGGAACTTATGTTTTCTCTAATATGCCCAAACTCTGAACTACTAAGAATACCAGAGGGACTCCAGGTAATGGAGGGGAAAGCTCAGCAAAGCTGAAATGGAAGGGTAGGAGAGGAAGAAGGCTGAGACTGATTAATGGAGGAGCTACATTCTAATATGTGTAAAAGTAAGAATGTAGCATGGTTAACCTGGACACTCACTGTTGGGAGGGGGAAGGGGAAGTAAGGGAGGAGAGGGCACCAAGCACAGTCTGAATGTATGCCATTTTCATTATGATCCAAATAAAAATAAATAAAAGTATAAAAAAAGAAGCAAGAATATATGAAAAATTATTACTCACATATCCCATAGAGTCTAAACTGTTTTCCTCTAAAGTTATTAGTACGTTGAAGCCCTACTACATGGTATGACTGTAAGTGGAAAAGAAGCATTTATAGAGATAATTAAGGTTACATGAGGCCCTAGGGATGGGGCTGTCATCCAATATTATTAATGTCATTTGTGACACTGAAAAGCTTGTGTTCCTGTTTCTCTATACAAACCCCACCATTGGTGCTACAAGAGGACAGAGCAAAGAGGAGGCTACCTGCAAGCCAGAATACCCAATGAGAACCTGACCATGCTGGCACCCTGATCTCACACATCTATCCTCCAGAACTATGAGAAATAAATTTCTGGTTCAAACGACTTAAATCTATGGATTTTTGTTATGGCAGTTTGAACAGACTAATACAGTATCCATTTTAAGACATTAAAAAATATTATCAAGTTTAATCCAAGAAGAGATGACAGAATATGGATTAGAGTAGAAATTGGTGAAACTGAAAATATAAGTATAAAAAATTTTATAGAAAAACAAAACAATGTGTTTTTGGACAAAAAAAGTAACAAAAGTGATAAATCCTCTACAAAATTCATTAAGAAGGGTGCCGGGCAGGAGGCAGAGCCACGTGTACCAAGAAATTCAGCGCTGCTGTGCTGCACCAGGCCGTGGTGCACTTAGAACAGCAGATCCTGCTCTGCACAGTGAGGCTGTGGGACTCTGCTCTTGGAAAGGTGAAAAAATTCATTGCTACCAAGTGCCTGATCCCACAACCTCTTCAAACCACACATACTGTCTTCTCTTATTCAAAGAAAGAAAGAAAGAAAGAAAGAAAGAAAGAAAGAAAGAAAGAAAGAAAGAAAGAAGAAAAAATATTGGAGAGGGGTCAAGATGGCCGCAGTGGCAGCCAGGATTCTGGAGATGCAGACAAAATATATCCAAGTGATCTGGAAATTTTGGAAAAATTCCCCACGAAGGGGGACTGCTTCTTCCTTACATGCTTAAGAATCCTGGACATCATCTGTAAGGAGGAAGCTCAGTGGAGACCTAGGAGGAAGGTGGTGTTGGCAGCGGCAGCTGCAGTGGTGATGGAGTCTTGTATTTGGGAGAGGCAGCGATCTGATCCAACCCACCCCGATCTTCTGAAGAAATTGCCCCAAAGGAGGAATGCTACTGTCACGCATGCTCAGGAATACTGGACAACAAGCAGTGTGGGAAAAGAGTCTGGGAAAGAATTGAGATGATGGAGGCAGCGGCCAGTACTTAGGAGAGGCAGACACCTGATGCAACACACCTGGATCTTTTGAAGAAATAACCCCAGAGGCAGAATGCTACCACTGCACACGCTCAGGCACTTGGGACAACATGCTGTGTGAAAAGGGCGCTCAGATCGAAGCCTGTCGAGGGGTAAGGCTGGTAACCCAGGAGAGTGAGGCCAGTATTGGAGCCTACCATGAGGCAAGGCGGGTGCAGGGGCCTCCGAGCCGGTATCAGAGCCTGCAAAGAGGGTAGGCTGGTGCCGGGGCCAGCGAGGCTGGGATTGGGGCCTACCGTGAGGCAAGGCTGGAGCTGGGGCCTCTGAGGCTGAGACTGGAGCCTGCTGAGGAGTGAGGCTGGTGCCAGGGGTCAGCCTGGTCAGGATTGGGGCCCGCCGTGAGGCAAGGCTGTTTCTGGGGCCTCTGAGGCCTGGATTGGAGCCTGCCGAGGGGTTAGGTTGGTGCTGGAGCCAGCAAGGCCGGGATCAGAGTCTGCCGGGTGGCCAGGCCAGTGCCGGGGTCGTCAAGAGCGGGATAGGAACTTGCAATGTGGCATACACAAATATCACAGAAAATAAAAAACCAGATGCTTTCCCTAATATGCAAAAACTAGGAAGAAATAGGTAATAAGAAGAGATCTAACTGAAGAAAGGGCCCTACAGAGGAGCAATTAAGGTGACCAATCAGAGGGGATGGGATGGGGGTTGGGGGTGGATGGCATCTCTTTAAAACTCATGATGTATGTAAACAAATGTATCAAAGTTAATCACCAATCAAGCATGGGACTGAGGGAGGGGGAGGGAATAGGATGGGGATGGGATAAAGGCTAACTGAATGATGTGTGCTTGTATATCCTCACAAGTCTTGTATTCCATTGTATTGTATGACTACAATGCACCAATAAAAAATATACATAAAAAAAATTTATTAAGAAAAAGGGGAGGAATTACCAAAAAAAATTACCAGGAATGAAAAAGGACATCACTGTAAGTGCTAAAAAGATGAAAACTAAAATTATTAACTATTTAGCTGAACATATTACAGAGTTTACATGAAAAGATCAGACTTTTGGAAGAACACCAAAACAGAACAAGCATAAATAGAAAACTGAATAGTCCTATATCAAAAAACAAAAGCTCATAATTTAAAACCTTCCTACAAAAACAATTACAGGCTAAAATGGCTTGTCTTTATTGGTGAATTTTATCAAACATTCAAGTAAGAATCGTACTAATTTACATAAAGACTTAAATAAAATGGGAAAATTTCAATTATTTCCCAATATTTTAAAGAAATCCATACAGCCTTGATATCAAAACCTGGAAAGGAAATTATTATAAATAGGAAAGTTACTGACCAAGTTCTCTCATGAATATAGAAACAGAGGTCTTATTAGCAAGTCAGTTCCAAAAATGTGAGGCTTGCCCAATATTCAAAAATTAATCATGTAATCACCTTCAATATAAGGTAAAGCCCAAAAGTCATAACCATTTTTTTTCTTTCTTTTTTTTTTTTTTTTTTGCGGTACTGAGGTTGGAACCTAGGGGCATTCTATCTCCGAGCTATACCCCCAGCCCTATTTTTTATTCTTTGTTTTGAAACACAGTGTCACTGAGTTGCAAAGGGTCTCGCTAAGTGCTGAGGCTTGTCCTCGAATGGCAATCCTTTTGTCTCAGCCTCCCAAGTGCTGGTATTATAAACCTGCACCACCATGCACAGCCATATAACCATTTTCAATAGATAAAAAGTATATGATTAAAAGTCCAATAAACTCATTTAATTAGACTCACATAGATAAACCAACTACCTTAATTTGATACAGGATATTTCTTTAAGAAAAAAGGCAATAACCAAAATATTTAAAAAACCTAGTACAAAAACATATTTGATGATATACTGTTTTATATTTCATCCATAATGGGATTGGGAAAATCACTGACCGATAGGCAGGCAGAAAAAAAATAGTAACTAGAACAAAGGAAAAAAAGACATGGAAATCAGGGTCAAATGAAGATGAATTTTGATAACACAACTTCTGAAAGTTATTATTAGAAAATTACCTGACTTCAGCCGGGCGTGGTGGCGCATGCTTGTAATCCCCGCGCTTGGGAGGCTGAGACAGGAGGATCGTGCAGGTTCGAAGCCAGCCGCGTGCACTGGCTTAGGAGACCCTGTTTCCAAATAAAAATGTAAAAATAGGTCTGGGAGTGTAGCCCGGAGGTAGAAGGGCTTCCAGGAACCCCAGTACCACCAAAAAAAAAAAAAAAAAAAAAGAAAATTACCTGACTTCATCATTATAACTTGCTACTTAGAAAGAAACTATAGTATACTTACTGTCTTCTTAAATGTTAACTTCCTTATAGAAGTTAATTCTAAGTAACTATCAATGCAGAGAATTCATGTTTATGAGGTGATGGTTGAAAGCTCTTCTTTCAACAGTTTTATCTTTTGTAACAATAGAAACCAGTAATAATGTAGACAAAATAAGACTGCTTCTAGTTTATAATATTGTGGTTAAGATGAAGCTTGCCAGAAACTCATTTTGTACAATGAACATAAAGAATAACATAAAGAAATTTTTTTCTTTTGAATGCAGAAATTTTTTCTTATGGGTTACATATATATATATATATAATTTTTTTTTGGGGGGGGGGTACTGGGGTTCCTGGAAACCCTTCTACCTCGGGAATATACTCCCAGACCTATTTTATACTTTTTTATTTGGAAACAGGGTCTTTTAAGCCAGCGCAGCTGGCTTCGAACCTGCGTAATCCTCCTGGTATCCCCTTCCCAAGCACAGGGATTACAAACGTGCACCACCATGCCCGGCTTGGGTTACATATTTTTATTGGAGTAATTGTGAACGATCCTACACCTTTGGAGTAAAACTAGTGCTTTCAGGGTTCTATTATATTTAGCTTCTGGGTGGATTTGAAAAAAAAAACATATAGGTGAAAGTAAAAAAATAAAAAATAAAAAAGAGCTTGAATATTCCACTTTAGATCTAGCAGTTTTTTTTTTAGAAGTATAGTCATAGCCAGGCGTGGTGGCGCATGCTTGTAATTCCAGTGCTTGGAAGGCTGAGACAGGAGGATTGCATAGGTTCAAAGCCAGCCTCAGCTACTTAGTGAGGCTCTCAGCAACTTAGTGAGACCCTGTTTCCAAATTAAGTATAAAAATGGTCTGGTAGAAAAGCCTCTGAGTTCCACCCCCAGTAACACACACACACACACACACACACACACACACACACACACACACACACACAAAAGAAGTATAGTCATAAAACCATCCTTAAAATCAGCATGGCTACAGAAAGAGAAGAGACATATGTATTCTCTAATATGCCTAGAATAGGGAGTATTGGGGATACCAGAGGGACTCCAGATAGTGGAGGGGAAACCTCAGCCAAGCTGAAAGGAGAGGAAGAAGGCTGTGGTTGATTAATGGAGGAGCTACAACCGAATATGCGTAAAGGTATGAATGTAGCATGGTCAACCTGGACACTCATTGTTGGGGGGGAGGGGGGGAGGAGACCAAACACAGTCTGAATGTATACCATTTTCAATATAATCCACATAAAAATTAAAAAATTAAAATTAAAAATATAAAGACAACAGTATAAAAAAATCAGCATGGCTAAAAAGAATACTTTTAAAATATAAAACAACTGTTGTGAGCACCATAATAGTCAATTTCGTACTTACATCCTTTTGTGTTACTTCTCCATAGCTTTTCCCACAATTCCACTTCAGTTTTCTAGAGCCCACTGGATCAGCCCATGTATAAAACACTGCTTTTCCAGGAGGAAGGGAATCTTCTATTTCACTAAGAGAACTGACATAAGTAGCAAAAACATGCATTAAATTAAATACAACTACATGAATATATAAAAATGCAAAATATTTTATTGATTCTTAACTTATTAATATTTTATGGATCCTTAATTTATTAAGAATAGTCTATATTCTGACAATTTTCTTCTTTACATAATGAAAAAGCATTCTCTACAAAATAATGAGGAAAATATTTGTTTTATATAAGAAATAAAAATTTCAAATCTTTGAAACTACTTTCTCAAGTTTTGGGTTGTTCCCCCCCCCCCCCCCCCCGGTACTGGGGATGGAACCCAGGGGCATTCTACCTCTGAGCTACACTTCCAGCCCTATTTTTTAGTCCTTTTATTTTTGAAACAGGGTCTCACTGAGTTGTGAAGGGCCCTGCAAGTAGCTGAGGCTGTCTGCGAACCTTGTTCCTTCGGTCTGCTGGAATTTCAAGTGTGAGCCACAATGCCCGGCTTTCAGTTTTTGTTTTAATTTTAATTATAGAAAAAAAAATGACACATAGTCTGATCAATATTAAATCTAAGATAATTTAATTGGTAATCCTTTTTAAATATTGGTCTTATTGTTGCAAAAACAATTATAACCAAATTATTTTTAAAAATTGTAAGACATAAGATACAAGTATAAAAATTCAAATGATTTTGAAATAAAAACACATAGAAGTTATCAATCAATGAAGTAATAAATAAGAGTTTTTTTTTTCTGCAGTAGTGGGGATGGAACCCAGGTACCTTATACCTTCGAGCTACAACCCCCAGCCCTATTTTTTAGTCATTTATTTATTTATTTATTTATTTATTTATTTATTTATTTATTTATTTGTTGTACTGGGGATGGAACCCTTCTACCTCTGCGCTACACTCCAAGACCTATTTTTTATATTTTATTTGAAAACAGGGTCTCTTAAGGCAGTGACTCTGGCTTTGAACCTGCACAATCCTCCTGTTTTTGCCTCCCAAGTGTGGGGATTACAAGAGTGCGCCACCACGTGCGGCCTGATCTTTTTATTTTGAAACAGGGTCTGACTGACTGAGTTGCAAAGGGCCTCACTAAGTGGCTGAGGCTGTCAGTGAACTGAGATCTTCTGGTCTCAGCCTCCTGAATGCTGGGATTACAAGTATGCGCCACCATGCCCGGCATAAATAAGTTTTTTGAGACAAAGTAACTTACCTTGTAGATTAAAAAACATCATTGGGTATCAAGTAATATTAATGTAAACTGACAATAATCCTACCCCTATCTTTGTAAAATGTTTAAACGTTATGAAAATGAAGGGGGCCTGTGTACACATCGAGGAAAATCACCACTAAGGAATAAAAATGAGCCTTTTCTTTGTCATTCTGCCTCTAGGTGAGAAAGCTCAAATACAGAGACAGACAACCATCAGGCCCAGAGCCTCAGCCGGCCCCGCCTCTAGACTGCAGGGATTGCATTTCTACTGTTTATAAAACTAACACATGATTTATTATTCTTATAATATGGACAGTAACAAATAAGCTATGTTCTTTCTCAACATCTTAAACAACAGAGTATAACAGGCAAAGTACTTACTCAGTACTTTCAGTACTTATTAAGCCTAGTCTTGTAGTTTTTTTTTTTTTTATCATCAATGAATGGGTTTTTGTTTGTTTGTGTGTGTGTGTGTTGTCTTTTTATTTTTGGTGGTACTGGAGATGGAACTCAGGGGCATTTTACCTCCAGAATTATTTTATTTTTACTTTGAAACAAGGTCTCACTAAGTTATGGAGGGCCTTGCTAAGTTCCTGAGGCTGGCCATGAAACTGCAATCCTCCTGTGTCAGCCTCCCAAGTACTAGGATTACAAGTGTGTGTCACCATGCCTGGCTTCATATTTGACTTGAATTAATGAGTACAAGTTTTATAGTTAGCCTTAGAAGAAAAATGTAAATGCAATAATAAGTATGGACCCACAGATAAAAACAAGGTGTCCATACAATAAATTCAAAACAGCCTTGGACTACTAAGTAGAGGAAGATAAAGTTGCATAAATTGTATTGGTACAAGGAGGATATGACATCACAGCAAAAAGAAATAAGTGATGTTATGAGTAATCCTAAACCATCAAAATTAAATTATGGTATTTAAAGAGAAAGTTCTTTTTTCATACATTTCAGCAAGAAGAGTAGATCTATTGTTTGACAAGTCTAAAATTAATTTTTTTTTGGTGGTACTGGGGGTGGAACCCAGAGGCTTTCTACCTCCAGGCTATACTCCCAGACCTATTTTATATTCCATTTGGAAACAGGGTCTCACTAAGTTGCTGAGAGCCTCACTAAGTAGCTGAGGCTGGCTTCGAACCTGTGCGATCCTCCTGTCTCAGCCTCCCAAGCGCTGGGATTACAAGCGTGTGTCACCATGCCTGGCTGACAAGTCTGAAACTTGATATCTATGTTTATTAAAAATATGAAGCTTTGAAACAGACAAAAGTCAGAGACTCATAACAAATCTTGCCACATTCATCACCAGAGTCAATAATGAGCAAGTTTTGTCACATCTTGCTTTAGCTCTTTACGGTTCTAACTTTGATGTACTTAAAATAAATTATAGATAACAAGTTGGCTTTAAACCTTTTACTTCAGTATGCCTTTGATAAAAAAATGAGGCACTGTTTACATAGCCACAGTATCATTACTAGTTTTTATGGCTTTCATTATTGAAGCAATGACTTACCACCTAGATTCTGCTAAATTGGGAGTTATTATATTTGTACTATTTTCTTACCTTTGTTTGTACTGAATGAGGTCACTCCTGGTGTGATTTATTAATAGAAAGGTAGCTGCTCCATCATGATAATCTGAAAATGTAATAACTGTAGAATGTTCAGCCACATTAACTTCTGCTATAATACCTCCAAGCTAAAAGAAAGGAAAACATTCTTTAATGGGATCATTTTCCCAAGTATATTAACTAACAGAAATTGAATAATGAAACTATTCATAAGTTTTTAACTTACTTTTTTGGAGTATGGCTTAGAAAACAATTAAGAATTTTGCCATGCATTTCTAGGAAAACACAAATCTCTATTATATGCAGATGAAGGCATACTAATTCACTTTTTTCTTTCTTAAAGGAGTGTAAATAACTTTAGATTTGATTTTACTAATGGATAGTTGGATTGTTTCTTCTATTTTATGGGGGAGAGTGGCAAGATTTTTTATCGGTACACACATCACTCATTTAGCCCTTCCCCATTTCTTCTCCTCTCCCTCCTCTCATGTTCAGTTTATTGACTTTGATGTGTTTGTGAATGTTTACATCATGTACATTAGGGAGTTTCCCTCTTCCCTCCTCTCTTCACCCTTAGTTCGATCGACTTATTTGCTAAGGTTTCTCCTTCATGTAGAGTTCCTCCTATAACCCATTTTCTCCCTAGCTTCCACATATTAGAGACAGCATCTGATTTCTTACTTTTTTGTGACTGACTAATCTCATTTAGCATAATATTCTCCAGCTCCATTCATTTCCCTGCAAATGACATAATTTTGTTCTTTATGGCTGAGTAAAATTCTATTGTGTTCATATTCCATAGTTTTGTTACATATCTTGGCTGATTCCAGAGTTTGGCACCTGTGAATTGTGTGGCTATAAACATAGAAATGCATGCATTAGTCTAGTGGTTTGGTTTCCACTCTTTTGGGTAGATACCCAGAAGTGGGATTGCTGGATCATATGGTAGGTTCGTTTCTATTCTTCTGAGGATCCTCCTTATCAATCTCTCACCAGCATTTGTTGTGTTTTTAATGATTGCCATTCTAATTTGGGTGAGGTAAAATCTCAGGGTAGTTATGATTTGCATCTCTCCTATTGCTAATGATATAGAACATTTTTTCATATCTTTATTGGCCATTTGAATTTTTCTTGTGAAGTGTCTATTTAGTTCACTTGCCCATTTTTTGATGGGGTTGTTTTCTTAGCAGTGCGTTTCTTGAATTCTCTGTATATTCTAGATATTAGTCCTCTATTGGAGGAATAGTTGACAAAAGAATTCTTCCATTCCATCAGCTCTCTGTTGAGGTTCTTGATAGCTTTCTTTGGTGCACAGAAGTTCTTCAGTTTAACATAATCCCACATACTGATCTTCCTTTTGATTTCTTGTGCCTTTGCCTTTGGGGTTGAGAAAGTTTTTACCTGTGCTTATGTACTGAAGTGTTGGACCCATGCTCTCAAGTAGATGCAAGGTCCCTGGCCTGACTTGTGGGTCTCTGATACATCAAGAATTGACTCTTGTTCAGGCTGAGAAAGGGGAGTTTACTTCCATTGTTAACCCGTTTTGCCAACACCATTTGTTTAAGAGGCTAACTTTTTTCCAGCATATGTTTTTGGCCCCTTTGTAAAATATCAATTGGCTAAAAGTGTGCAAATTTGTTTCTGTTTGTGTCTTCTATTCTGCTCCACTGATCTATGTGTCTGTTTTTGTGCCTATACCATGGTGTTTTTATTATTATGGCTTTGTGGTAGAGTTTGAAGTCAGATACTGAGATGCCTCCTGCATGGTTCTTGCTGATGAGAACTACTTTGGGTATTCTGGGTTTTTGTTATTCCAAAAGAATTTAAGGACTGATTTTTCTATGAGGAAGGACCTTAGTAATTTAATGGGTATCACATTGAATCTGTAGGTCACTTTTGCAAGAATGGCCTTTTGTGTGTGTGTGTGTGTGTGTGTGTGTGTGTGTGTGTGTGTGTGTGGTACTGGGGTTCCTGGAAGCCCTTCTATCTCTGGGCTACACTCCCAGACCTATTTTATATTTTTGAAACAGGGTCTCTTATTCCAGCGTGGCTGGCTTTGAACCTGCGCAATTCTCCTGTCTCCTCCTCCTACTTATAAGCGTGCGCCACCACGGCCGGCAAGAACGGCCATTTTTATATTTATTCTGCCTATTCAAGAGCATGGCAGATATTTCCATCTTCTAAGGTCTTCTTTGATTTCATTTTTCAATGTTTTATAATTTTCCTTATAGAAATCTTTTACCTCCTTGGTTAGGTTTATTCCTAAGTATTTTATTTTTGGGGGGTACTTTGAGTATAAGTAATTTCTGGATTTCTTTTTAAGTGGATTTACGGCTGCCATACAGGAAAGTTTCTGATTTTTTAAGATTGATCTTATATCTAGACACTTTGCTGAATTTATTGATCATAAGCCTTTTAGTTGAGTTTGCTGGGTCTTCGAAGTCTAGCATCATGTTACCAGCAAATAGGGATAATTTTAGTTCTTCTTTTTCTATTTGTACTCCTTTGATTTCCTTCTCTTACCTTATTGCTCTGGCTAGTCTCAAGTAATATACTGAATAAGAAGTGGTGATAATGGACATCCTTGTCTAGTTCCTGTTTTTAGAAGGAATTCTTGCAGTTTTTCACCATTTAATATGATGTCAGCTGTGGGCCTGTTGTATATTGACTTTATGATGTTGAGGTATGTCCCTTCTAGTCCTGATTCTCTGCAGTGCTTTTAGCATAAATGGGTGTTGGATTTTATCGAATGCTTTTTCAGCATCTATTGAAATGATCGTGTGATTTTTGCCTTTGTTCTGTTTATGTGATGAATTACATGGATTGTTTTCCATATGCTGAATAGTCCTGCATCCCTGGGATGAACCCTACTTGGCCATGGTGTATGATTTTCTTGATGTGGTTTTGAATGTGTGTTGCTAGCATTTTGTTTAGCAGTTTTGCATCTAAGTTCAACAACAATACAGGCCTATAGTTTTCTTAAGTTGTCTTTATTTTATGTGATGCTGGCTACATAGAATGTATTTGGGAGAGTCTCGTTTCTTTCTACTTCATGGAATAGACTTTCTTTGTAACAAGCTTTTGTATTTTTTTTCCTTTTGTTATCTTTTTCTGTTAAAAAGAAATGTTTGTTCATTTTTGGTGAAAGGGGAAAAAATCAACAGGTAATTATTTGATACAAGGAGTTAAAGTATAATACTAGTAAGTATATATTAACTTTCCTAATGATAAATGTGAAAAACCTCACTTACTTTATTATTCAGACGCAGTAAAATGCAATTTTCTTGCTTGTTAAAATATATCCTTTTGGGAGGAACTTCACTCCTTTCAACTTTAACAAGAAGTTTACTAGAAACATCCTCAGGCCAAAAAGGGATACACTAAAATATAAAATTATACATATTTATAAAAATAAACAAATTTTATAAAAATCTTATATCATTTTAATAAACTCATCATAGTAGTAAAAAAAAAAACCCTTAAATTCTCAACAATGCTCTCCTTATTGGGTTGCTTAGCTAAACAGTTTCAAACTATAAATCTAGAGATGGGTTGTCACTGTGAGCCCTGAATATACAAGCAGCAATGGGTATTTTGCTAAGAGCTATGATAAGCAGGTTCTCAGGAGTGGAGAGGCTGTATAATGCATTCCAGATCTTACAGAGGAAGGCCAAACAGTCAGCAAGTAAGCTGAGCCAAGAACCAAGAAGCAGATAATCAGTTTAAAGCAAGGGTACCTTCAGTTGCTAAAAACTAAAATTAGGTTTGTGCTTAATTTGGTAATTAAGTAGAAGTAAAAGTACACACATGACGAGTCAGGACATGTATTAAATTTTGGATCCTGGTTAAAGACTAAAGGAATAGAATATAGTAAAGACCTGAAAGAATGGAAAATAGGAGACAGAACAAAGAGAAGAGCTAAGAGAATAAGAATGGAGAACCAGCCTCTTCTGTAAAGTGTCAAGTCAGCTCCATCTTGGGCCCTAACCAGACTGGTCACTCATACTTTTTTTTTTTTTTTTGGTGGTGGTGGTGGTATTAGGGATGGAACCCATGGGCCTTCTGCCTCCGGGCTACACTCCCAGACATATTTTATATTTTATTTGGAAACAGGGTCTCACTAAGTTGCTGAGAGCCTCGCTAAGTAGCTGAGGCTAGCTTCGAACCTGCACGATCCTCTTGTCTCAGCCTCCCAAGTGTGGGGATTACAAGCGTGCTCCACCATGCCTGGCTCATACTTTTCAACAGACAGACTCTTCATGTGTGATACCAAATCATTATCATATATGACCTGGAAACAATTTTGTAGCAGAATTAAGTGTTGTTGAGCTGAGTGACTTAACTTTAGTTAAAGGGAGTTTTATTAACCCATAAAAGATAATTAATGGAAGTAGATATAGCATAAGGCTAAGGATGTTAGAGGCTTAGAATGTTCCATGGCTGAAATCTTCCTGCATCCGAGCAAGAACTTATCTGAAAAAGTCAAAGTAGCAGCAATACTAATCACAAGGAACTGGGAAAACTAAAAAATGCTGTGCATTCTAAATATACCCAGGCTTGTTATTTTTGTTAACACTGGCTTAATACTATGTCTTTTATATTTAATAATGTATAATGTCTTATTAAAGTGTTATGTGCAAGACCTCTTGAGACTTGAAAAAGTGCTAAAGTTCTTGCCTTTTTTAGGGGGAAAATAGAGATATAAGTAATTTTAACAAATCAAGAGAAATCATGGTCATGAATATGCATTGTAAGGTAAAGTTGACCACCATAAGTTAATCAGAATGTAAACTGGGCATGATAGTAAATGCCCATAGTCCTAGTTACTTGGATGCTGAGGCAGGAAGAATGCCTGAGCCCATGAAAGTTTGAAAGCAATCTGGGCTGCAGGCCCTGATGGCCCACACCGAAATCCCAGTACCTGGGGGGCTGAGACAGGAGGACTGCAGGTCTGAGGACATCCTCAGCAATGTAGTGAGATTCTCAGCAATCTACTGAGACACTGTTTCCAAATAAAAAAATAAAATAAAGCTGGGGGTATAGCTCAGATATAGAATGTTCCTAGTGGGCAACATAGTAAAACTCCATCTCAAAAACAAAAACAAGCCGGGCATGGTGGCACACGCTTGTAATCCCAGAACTTGGGAGGCAGCGACAGGAGGATTGCGCAGGTTTGAAGCCAGCCTTGCTGGCTTAAGAGACCCTGTTTCCAAATAAAAATATAAAATAGGTCTGGGAGTGTAGCCCAGAGGTAGAAGAGTTTCCAGGAACTCCAGTACCACCAAAAAAAAAAAAAAAAAAAAAATAGAATTTTTTTTTTGGTGGTACTAGAGATGGAACCCAGGGGCTTTCTACCTCCAGGCTAGGCTACACTCCCAGATCTATTTTATATTTTATTTGAAAATACGATCTCGCTAAGTTGCTGAGAGCCTCAATGAGTAGCTGAGGCTGGCTTTGAACCTGCGCAATCCTCCTGTCTCAGTCTCCCAAGTGCTGGGATTACAAGCGTGCGCCACCACGCCCAGTTTTTTTTTTTTTTTTGGTGGTACTGGGTTTCCTGGAAGCCCTTCTACCTCCGGGCTACACTCCCAGACCTATTTTATACGTTTTTAAAATTTGGAAACAGGGTCTCTTAAGCCAGCGCAGCTGGCTCCAAACCTGCATGATCCTCCTGTCTCCACCTCCCAAGTGTGGGGATTACAAGCGTGCGCCACCATGCCTGGCAGAATTTAAAAATTTTAAACTAGCAAAAGAAAATTTACCTCATTTAAACTGAAAACAAAGAAACAGAAAGCAAAATTTTATAAAGCTGTTATCCATTTCTACTGCAATTAATGTGAATACAAATTGCTGAAATTAAAAAAGTCTACAGATTTAGTTCTTAAACCATACTCAAGACCTGATAACATCTATAAGAGACATATAAATTAAAATAGAAAAATCACGAAAAGCACAAAAAAGGGATGTCCATGACATAAGTTAAGCAAAGTTAGAGCTGCAATTTTAATATCTAGATCTATACACAACTCTATATCCAGCAAACCAAGAGCACATGAACTTACTAAGAGCATAGGGAACATTAACAAATGGAAGTCATATATTAAACCAATAAATATTGAGAACTTATTGTGTTTGTTTGTTTGTTTGTTTGTGGTACTAGGGATGGAATGCAGAGGCTTTCTACCTTTACACTCCCAGACCTATTTTCTATTTTATTTGGAAACAGGGTGTCACTAAGTTGCAGAGAGCCTCACTAAGTAGCTGAGGCTGGCTTTGAACCTGCACCATCCTGTCTCAGCCTCCCAATAGCTGGGATTACAAGCGTGTGTCACCTCACCTGGCGAGAACCTACTGTGTTTAATCACTCACCACAACCCTCCAACCGCTCCCCATTTCACTTAGAGTAAAGTAAAATCATAATGGCTTACAAACTTCTGCGTGGTAACTGCTCACTATTGTTATTATGCTCTTTTTTTCCCTTTCCAGTAACATTGGCCTCTTTTGCTAATCCTTGAACATGTCAAATACTATTCTTCTTCAGAGCCTCTATTATAGTTTATCCTTCTGTCTCTAATGCTCTCTCCAGATATACACATTGCTGAGAAGCCCAGTTCCTGGCCAAAGACTTATGCTATTTTTCAGGCAAAACCTAATACAAAGGCTCTATCAGGCAGGCGGCACAGGGCTAAACACCTTCCTCACACTCCACCTGGGGCACGCCCCTCAATACTTGTCCATACAGCTGCATTTCTAGCCCAAACATTTGGAAGCTCCCTCCTTTGGAGGCCTCTGTGTCAAAGACCTTCAGCAGAGGCCTTCCTCGGGAGCCTCTGCAAGATCTTAACAGAGAGGAAAAACCTTGAAAACACTTTTTTCTATTCTCATAGCTCAGTACTTTTCTACTCTTAGTTCTTCCCTGTTGCCCTCTTCCAGCCATCAGGTTCATCAACTGCCAGAGCCTTTTGTTAAGGGCTCTTTGAACAGGGAAAGAATCCATTTATCTGCGCTGATCAATGTCATTAGATGGGAGAAGTGGAACAGAGGGTAGTGGGAGCTTTCTGTGACTGAGGCTCTGTGTAAGTGATAAAAGTTTGTTACTTTCATCTTTGCTTGTTGTCTTAGTCACCTACTCTACCATCTTCAGTGACTAGCTCTCATGTCCTTCAAACCTGTAGTCAAAGGTGACCTAAATGAGTCCTATTTAGACCATTTTATGAAAATTAAAAGCCATCCCTTAAGCCAGGTGTGGTGGCACACACTTGTAATCCCAGTACTTGGGAGGCTGAAATGGAAGGATCTGGGTTCACGGTCAGCCTCAGCCACTTAGTAAGGCCCTGTTTCAAAAATTAAGAATAAAAAAAAAAAAAAAAAAAATCAGGCTGGGGGGGGGGCGCTGGCTCGGAGGTAGAATACCATTGGGTTCAATTCCCTGTACTACATACACACAAAAATCTCTTGCTCTTGGTAAGTTTCAATACCCTTTATCTTGCATGATTTCTCTCCCCCGTTAGACTTACCATCTTTAAATATACATTTTATTAATTCTGGTATTATAAACATAGATTATTAATTATTGTTTCTCTTCATACCCATTGAAATATAAACTATTTGAGGTCAGAAATGCGTAACTTAACAGATGCATTGCAAAGCACATAAAAAGCACATATCTGTACAAATAAAGATCTGTTGAAAGAATAAACATACTTGAAAAAAATTAAACTTCTGAAAAGAAAATATAATTATTCAAATAAAAAAACAGCTAAAGTGTGTCTTAGACAGCAGTTTAGACATAGTAAAAAAGAGAAAGAGAAATTAAAAGACATACATGTACAACTTATCCAGAATGCAGCATAGTTAAATAGAAAAAAAGAAATGGAGGAGAATATGATTATCTAACAAGTCTAAATAAAGACCGAAAAGGAGAAGGGAAATTTTCTAATGGCAGATGATGTACATTAACAAACATATCAATGTCAATCACTAAACCAAACATGAGAAGGAATGGGGCAAGAATTAGGTAAAGGCTAACTGGGTGATGTGTGCATATATGCCTCCACCATCTTATACCCTAAGATGTATGACAACAATGCACCAATAAAAAATTTTTAAAAAGAACATAAAAAGCCGGGCGTGGTGGCGCACGCTTGTAATCCCCGCGCTTGGGAGGCAGAGACAGGAGGATCGTGCAGGTTCGAAGCCAGCCGTGCTGGCGTAAGAGACCCTGTTTCAAAAATATAAAATAGGTCTGGGAGTGTAGCCCGGAGGTAGAAGGGCTTCCAGGAACCCCAGTACCACCAAAAAAAAAAAAAAAAAAAAAAAAACATAAAAAGAAAGAATGAAGGAGAGGCATATTTAAAGAGAAATTACGTTCAAGTTTTACAGAAAGTAACTATTCTATCAAATCTAAACCAATCATCCAGAAAACTTTTATCCAGAGGTCTATTAATTCATGATGGCATAGTATCAAAATTTCACTTACAAGTTATTTCTTTAAAAAAGTTTGGCTTAACCTAACTATGAAAGTATTTATAACAGCATCCTGAAGAAAACAAATCATTTCTCCCTTTTTGATATATTCATACCATAGACTTCTATTGATGTAGTTAAGTGGTTGGTAATTATTGTCTACATTCCTGATCAAGTTATATATTTTTAGAGAGAAAGGTACAGTTTTCAATAATTATCTAAAGCCTAGCAAATATTTTCACTAAAGATTCATGGAATTGAAACAATGCTGGGGTGAGGGAGGGTCAAGATTTTAGGTATCTTATTGGGAGAAGAGGATCCAAATAGATACAATGTTTAGCCAGGCGTGGTGGCCCTCACTTGTAATCCCAGCACTTGGGAGGCTGAGGAAAGAGGATCACAGGTTTGCAGCCACCTCAGCAATGTAATGAGGTCCCAGCAACTTAGTGAAACCCTATTTCAAAATAAAGAATAAAAAATAGGGCTCTCTATATATAGCTAGTAGGTAGAATATCCCTGGGTTTCATTCAAGGTATGACAAAAATAATATAAAATAAAATAGATACAATGTTGAAACTCATCTACTCACCTGATCCAACTCAAGAGAGAGCCATTTATTACTTCCCTCTTCAGCCACTGATATATGATATTTGCTTTTATTTTTAATCATATAAAAAGGGGTAAATGTCACAATTCTGGTAATGTTAAAACTGCTGAGATCTATTGTGACACCAACCTAAGGAAAAAAAATTAACAGTTCAAAACTGTTATCATAGCATCTATACAAATTTTAATTAAATAATCAAGACATGTTTTAAATAATTTCTTAAATACAGAATTGAACTCACTTGATATTCCATGTTTAGTCCTTTACATTTAACTGCTCCATGACTACCAACAGTATCAATTGAAAACTGATCTGACAATTCACTATCAGTTACCATAAGCTGAACCTAGGGCGGGGGGAGAAATATTTAAAATCTATTATAATTTAGGTACCTTTAAAATGCTTATTTAAATTGTTATTTTTTTACTTTTTAGTATAAATTAGTTAATGCACTAAAAATTTTCATTATTAAATGCTAATCCTTTAAACTTCTAACAAATGTTATTTTTCTCCTACTTTTAATAATATTTTATTCTTCAGAATGCTAAAAATTGGAATGAGAGTAAAAAAAAAAAGCGCAAAAGTAAACAAAGTTACATACCTTATTGTTATTAAAAAAGTGATTTGGCTGAAAAGAAAAGAGAATTGGCTTTTTGTAATTAGGTGGATGCTTTCGATGAATTCCATCTGCTTTGTATTGTAACATTCGACCAGTCTTATTGACCATCCAATATGGACTATGAAAAGCAACAACTGCTTGACCAGTACTGTAAGTCACATGGATAGCAATATCTAAGTCAGTCTTTTCCATTTCTGTGACACAGGTAAAATTGATGAAACTAATGTCTTGTTGATTAGATTTTATATAATATTCACTTTTCCAATCATGATTGAGATAGTCAAGTAATTTTAAATGTAGCTTGGCTTTATCCATTTCTACAGTGCAAATCTGGTCTGAATGTCCTTCATTTAGAGTAAGAACTATATTTTCAATCCCCTGTAATAAAAAATACAACAAAATTAAAAATGGATCTGAATATGGCCGAAAGTTCCACTTATCTATTCCAAATGCCACACAAAATGCTTCTAATATGCTTGTCAGAACATGTTTGAAGATGGACATTCAAGGTTTAACCCTACAAATGTTGGAACCTCTACAAAATATTTAGCCTAGATTTGAGTGTTTGTAAAATGGTCTAAATAACCTACTTCAAAGGACCATCATAGCCGGGCGTGGTGGCGCACGCTTGTAATCCCTGCGCTTGGGAGGTGGAGACAGGAGGATCGCGCTGGTTCGGAGCCAGCCTCGCTGGCTTAAGAGACTCTGTTTCCACATAAAAATGTTAAAAAAAAAAAAAGGTCTGGGAGTGTAGCCCGTGGGAGTGTATACCGGAGGTAGAAGGGCTTCCAGGAACCCCAGTACCACAAAAAAAAAAAAAAAAGGACCATCATAAAGATTAATAATGTAATATGAAACTTGCTAAAAATTCTAATAAAACATTATAATTAGTAAGACAAAAAAATCTTGTGTTCCAGTGATTATTGTTTTCAAAACTGAAAAATAATACAAAACATTGGAGACTGATGGTAATCTAAGATAAGTAATTCCTATCACCTCCCAACTGTGTTAAGTTGTGTTTTGCTTTGACAACAGTACTGGAGATTAAACTCAGGTACATTCTGTCACTGAGCTATATGCATCTTTACATTTTATATAGAGACAGGTCTTTCTATTTTGCCAAACAGGCCTCAAACGTGAGACCCAGTTGCCATGACCTCCCGAGCAGATGGGATTACAGGCACATGCCACCAAGTCCAATCCTATTCTCCAATGTTTAATAATCCTTCCACTCATTTTTAACCACTGTTTATAGTACATCTTATATCTCCCTCAAAATTCTCTCAACCCACACTCCCATTACCTTGGTTCCTATCTCTGTGATCTCTTAGTTTAAGTCTCCTTGCTACACTATCCTTTCTCAGATCCCTTACTCTCTGCCATAACTAAACTATCTTTATATAAATTGACCATATGCATCGGAAACTGGCAAGCAGAATGTCATCCATAAAAGCATCAAATTAAACATTCTCTAAGACTGGAAATGTAATACTATGGTTATCTAACTCACCAGTTTTTGCAATATTTCTTTCTTGATTCTTTCCTATTGTTATATCTCATCTTAAGATTTAAATTAATACACACAAAAATGCCAGCATTTGAGATAAGGTCTCAACCTTGCAATCTTTCTGCTTCAGCCTCCAACTCCCTGATGTTAATGGACATGTGCCATGACAAAGAGACATTTTCTAAATTTTCAAGAGGACTATGTATTACTTTTCCAAGTTATTATTATTATTATTATTAATTATTATTATTATTATTATTATTATTATTATTATTATTATTTTTGGTGGTACTGGGGTTCCTGGAAGCCCTTCTACCTCCGGGCTACGCTCCCAGACCTATTTTATATTTTTGAAAGAGGGTCTCTTACGCCAGCGTGGCTGGCTTCGAACCTGCGCGATCCTCCTGTCTCTGCCTCCCAAGCGCGGGGATTACAAGCGTGCGCCACCACGCCCGGCTCCAAGTTATTTTTTAAATGACAGACCACATTTATGTATATTTTAAAATTCAGCTTAGTAGTCAAGTTCTAAGGTAATAGTAAAAAGTATTTTCTTTCAAGTTATCTTTACACACAGCTAAAACACTTTCACTTGAAAACTATCTCTACTAGCTATTCATTAGTAGTATAAAACTCTTATTGGAACGTCAGAACATTTTTAACTCAATTTTAAACAACTCAATTTATAAAACCAAAGGTACAAAGACACTTTTAAAAATTCCAGAATACCTCTATATAATAAGCAATTTTGTAAGGAAGAAGATTTCGCAGTAGAATGGGTGGCCACAAATGCATTATGTATGGTAAGTCCCAACCATCTTCTGAATATACCGACAGAGATGTCAAATTATCTTTTTCTGGGACAATATTAATAATAAATGGTTTCTTAGATGGATCTGTAGATCTACACTTTTTCTTTAGAAGAACACCATCGTTTTTTATAATTTCTTCAAAGTCAATTGCTTCACATTTTTGATAGTCCTTGTCTTCTGGCTTCAGAAAAAGAAATGATCTGAAAAAATGATTAAACATTACATTTTAAAGTTCTCGAGAGGGAGGAAGGGGGAGGGAATGGAGTGAGAAGTGGGGAAGGGCTAAATGTGTGATGTGTGCATGTATGCCTCTGCCCTTCTGTACTCACAATGTATGACTATAATGCACCAAGAAATTTTTTAAAATACCAAAAAAATAAAGTGCTTTAAACAAATTTCATGATTATATCTTTAAATAATGAAAGTATTTCTTTTCTTTCCATTATAATTTTTATATTTTCATATTCTTTTTAAAGCCAGAAAGAGTATTACTATCATCTTAGCCTTCTGGAAACTCATCTGCTTATTTTTTTCTTGTCTGTCTGTCTGTCTGTCTGCTTGCTTGCTTGCCTTTCTTTCTTTCTTTCTTTCTTTCTTTCTTTCTTTCTTTCTTTCTTTCCTTCTTTCTTCTTTCTTTCTTTTACCTTACAGGGGCATTCTACCTCCAACCCCCAGCCCTATTTTTTTCTTCTTGACTTTGAAACAAGGTCTGACAGAGTTGCAAAGGGCATCAAAGTAGCTGAGACTGGCTATGAACCGTGATCCTCCTGTCTCAGCTTCCCAAATGCTGGGATTACAAGCATGTGCTACCACGCTCGGTTCAGTTATTTAGTTTTCTTAAGAAGAGTATTTTTATTATAAACTTATTATAGTAAAAGTTCATTTATAACTTTATTACAGAAAAAATTCAATTATATCAATCATACATGCAAAGCAAACAATATATAACCACTTGTATTTATTTATTTTTGCAGTACTGGGGATAGAACCCAGGGACATTCTATCTCTGAGCTACAGCCCCAGCCCTATTTTTTGTTTTGAAATAGGGTCTCACTGAGTTGCAAAGGGCCTCACTAAGTAGCCAAGTCTTTCAGCGAATGGCAATCCTCCTGTCTCAGCCTCCCGGATGCTGGGATTACAAGTGTGCGCCACCACGCCTGGCTCACTACTTGTAACTTGTACACTTAAATGAAGAAAGTTGGATTTACTAGATGTGTCCTTAATAGTTAGTTCTAAATGTCACAACTATGAGTTCATAAAATAAGAAAACTTTTATTGAATTAATAATTGTTTCCAAAGTTAATCAAATGAAAATTCTCAATAGATATTTATATTTAAAGTTGAGTTTTGACATAAAAATACACTTATGATAACTTTATTATGTTCAGAGTAATGAACATATTTATTACTCAAACAACTTTGTCTCTTCCTACTTCCCCATTTCTAGGCATCCAACTAGTCTGTTTTCTATAGCTTCCATTAACTACAATACTTTCTATAACTCTCTACAACCCATTTTTCCTACCTTATATATTAGATAATAAATTAATCTCAATGGCAACAAGAAAACACTTGATATATGTTAAATTAATTGAAATTAAGAATCAGTAAGCCAGGCGTGGTGCCGCACGCTTGTAATCCTCATGCTTGGGAGGCGGAGACAGGAGGATTGCGCAGGTTCGAAGTCAGCCACGTTGGCTTAAGAGACCCTGTTTCCAAATAAAAGATATAAAAATAGGTCTGGGAGTGTAGCCCAGAGGTAGAAGGGCTTCCAGGAACCCCAGTAGTACCACAAAGGAAAAAAAATATCAGTAATAAAGTTGGTGTGTTGGCATGCACCTCTAATCTTAGTGCTTGGGAGGTGGAGATAGAAGGATTGCAGATTTGAGGCCAACCTCAGCAACTTAGTGACCCTAAACTGTTATTAAGACCCTATTTCAAAACAAATAAACAAAGCTGGGAGTAGAACTCAGAGGTAGAATGCCCTGGGGTTCAATCCCCAGTACCACACAAACACATACACACAAAAGCAGTATATCCAGATTGTATTGAGAAAAATAATTACTTGTTCATTTAAACCTTGTATTTAAAATACTTAAGTGAGTATACACTAAAAGCAATGGATTGTATGAAATTCTAGCTAATCACTAATTACTCAAATCAATATATATTAGCTGTCATACGCTAAATTAATATTTAACCTTGAACAAAAAGTATGAAGATACTGTTTATTATGGACAGAGCCATAAATTACATAGGAAAACTTTATTAACATTTATTAAAATTTTATTAAAGCAGAATATCATTAAATCTTACTGTCTAAGAACAAAATGAATTAAAAGCTCTTTATGGAAATGTTGAAAGGCCTCTTACATGCTATCTTCAACTTAATCTAGTCTTGTAACCAACCCAAATCCTATCTAAAACAAAGTCAGATAATGTAAGCAATTATTTTTCCTCTATTTTCTCAACAATAAAATTCTTTCCTTCAGCACTTTTGAACTCAGCAATAAAGCGCTCATTAGGGTTTGTAGGTCTATTATATACAATTACCTGCCTACAACTGCTAGACTCTTAGCATCAGGAATTCCACCCTAAACTTCTAGACACAGGTTATAATGAAAAGAGCCGGGAGACAATTAAAAACGGCTTGTAGTTTTGCCTTTTTCATTCAGAAGCACCGGTGTAGGATTCCATTTTAATTGCGTGTTCTAAAATGACATTTAAAGTTTAATTCTAGGAAAGATTTACTCCCCAAGACTTTAATCTCCAGTGTAATTATGTTCAACTCCAAATTAAATATTCTGAATAGCAATATTTGTTATGATGTTAAATCTTCATTATAAGACTAGCTCATCATTATTATTTTGTCAATCACTTCTTAAAACATGTATTTTGTAACATGCTTAATTTAATTGCTCTAAATACTTAAGATTAATGTATTTATAAGTCAATCTTGGAACAATTAACAGGTAAATATGTACATAAAAAGAAAAAATTTCAAGAGGAATTTCAAAAGAATTCTATTATAAAACCTTTATAAATGAAAGTCACATAATATTTAAATCTAGAAACCACCAATCATGCTCTATTACTTTTAAAACTCATGAATTTTTATGGCAATGATTATGATGGCTACATTGCAAGAATGTAATAATTGCTTTTATTAGCAAAAACAAAAATAATTTAATATTCTTTTGGAAAAGAACTACCTGAGTGCCTTGTAATCTAAATAAGTTAGATATTTTAACAGGGTGAATTTGATCAAAGTTTGATAATTTAAAGACAAATATCCACATATAATCAGAAACTAAAAGTGTATGTAAGAACTTTAGAATAAACAAAAAGACAGATGAGGAAAAATTACCGGTAAGATGCTAATGGTATATTGAATTCATTTTCAGGTGTAGCAATCCCCAATAAAGTATCTCCTTCATAAACAGAGATTGGAATTGAAAAATGATTTCTAATCTGGAAAAAAAATTAATACTATTAGTCTAAGAATCTAAATGTCCATTTAAATACCCTAAAACAAAATAACTATCAGGCAACATTCGTCTTGTTCATATAAAGCAGAAGAAAGACACAATTACATGGAAAGTTTTAAGAGCTTTATAGAAAAGTAATTTAAAAATAAAGCTTTAAATATCTTATGGGGTAATAAGACAGAATCTTCTTGATCTTGGGAAAGGGATCAATTTATTTTGAGACTTTTTTGTTCAGGAAAAACACTAGAAAAAATTTCACAGGAAAATCTATTTAATAAGTTTTTGCTGGGTATAGTGGCACATAACTGTAATACCAGTACTTGGGAAGTTAAAGACAGGAGGATCACAGATTTGAGGCCAGCCTCAGCAACTTAGTAAAATCCTGCTGAGAGAGGGAGGGAGGGAGAGAGTGGGAGGGAGAGAGAGAGAGAGAGTAGAAGAGAGAGAGAGAGAGTGGGAGGGAGAGAGAGAGAGAGAGTGGGAGAGAGAGAGAGAGAGTGGGAGGGAGAGAGAGAGAGAGAGTGGAAGAGAGAGAGAGAGAGTGGGAGGGAGAGAGAGAGAGAGAGAGAGAGAGAGAGAGAGAGAGAGTGGGAGGGAGGGAGAGAGAGAGGGAGGGAGGGAGGGAGGGAGGGAGAGAGAGAGAGAGAGAGAGAGAGAGAGAGAGAGAGAGAAAGAGCGAGAGCAAGCGTGCCTGTGCTAGAGGTGTAGCTTGGAGGCAGACTGAACCTGGTCTCAATATCCAGTACAAAAACAAATAAATACATAAATAAATAAGTGGGGTTTTTAGTGTGTGGTACTGGGGATCAAACCCAAGAACACTGCACCACTGACCTAGACTCCCAGACTGCCTGAACATTCGTTTGTTTATTTATTATGTTATTGGGGACTGAACCCAGAGGCAGTCTACCTCTGGGCTATACCCTCAACCCTTTGTCTTTGTTTTGAAATAGGGTCTCACAAAGTGTCTAAGTTGATGAGGCTGTTCTTGAACCTGTGATCCCAAGTACTAAGATTATAGGAAGGTGTAACCCTGTTGGACATCCATTTTATCTTTATTTATTTTGAAATAGGGTCTCACTAAGTCTGCCCTCCAGTCTCAGCCTTTCAACTACTGGAATTGTAAGTGTGTACCACTGTGCTTGGTAATATATTAAACTTTTAAATATTAATATGACAAAAGTGAAAAATATGTGACAGGCTGGGAACTATTATATACTTAACAAAGGATTTATAACCTTCATGGATGTCCAAATGAATGTGAATAAAAACTCTCATATACCACTGGTAGAATGTAAATTGGAAAAGTAACTTCAGAAAATAACTTGGCAACTAAATCAAAATTCACTTAAAAACTTAGAAATTCCTCTCCTAGTTATACACCTAGAAAAATATCCACACCCAAAGACGCATTCTCTACATCACTGATTTTATTAAGAAACAAGACAAAACAACATCATGAATAGTGGATTAAGAATATTTTCTCAATATGATATGATAAGTACATGGGAGGCTGAGATAAGAGGATTAAAGGTTCGATACCAGTCTCTATTTAGTTCACTTGCACATTTTTTTTTTAATGGGGGTATTCATTTTCTTAGCATTAAGTTTCTTGAGTTCTCTGTATATTCTAGATCTTAGTCCTCTCTGGAGAAATAGTTGGCAAAAACTTTGTCCTATTCTGTTGGCTCTCTGTTGAGGTTCTTGATAGCTTCCTTTGCTGTACAGAAGCTCTTCAGTTTCTCTTCTCCCACGTATCAATCTCTTCTCCCACGTATCAGAAGCTCTTCTCCCACGTATCAGAAGCTCTTCTCCCACGTATCAATCCTTTTAATTTCTTGTGCCTTTGGGGTCTTGCTGAGAAGGTTTTTAACTGTACCTATGTGTTGCAGTGTTGGACCAATGCCCTCTTCAAGGAGCCTCAAGGTCTCTGATCTGATTTCCAAGTCTCTGATCCATCTTGAATTGACTCTTGTACAGGGTGAGAAAGTGGGATTAATGTCCATTTTTCTGCATATAGTTAACCAGTTTTGCCAACACCACTTGTTGAAGAGGCTATCTTTTTTCCAGTGCACGTCTTGGCCCCTTTGTCAAAAATCAATTAGCTCCAAGTGTGCAGATTTGTTTCTGAGTCTTCTATTCGGCATCATTGGTCAATATGTCTGTTTTTGTGCCAATACCATGCTGTTTTTATTGCCATGACTTTGTAGTATAAAGTCAGGTATTGAGACATCTCCTGCATGACTCTTGTTTCTGAGAATTATTTTGGGTATTCTGTATTTTTTGTTGTTGTTCCAAATGAATTTAAGGACTGATTTTTCTATGTCTGTGACATAGAAATGGCCTTGTTTGTTAATTTAATAGGTACTTCATTGAATTGTAGATTACTTTTGGAAGAATGGCCTTTTTTCTTTTTTCTTTTTTTTTTTTTTTGGTGGTACTGGGGATGGAACCCAGGGGCCCTCTACCTCCAGGCTACATTCCCAGACCTATTTTATATTTTATTTGGAAACAGGGTCTCTTAATCCAGCTGAGGATAGCTTCAAACCTGCGTGATCCTCCTGTCTCAGCCTCCCAAGTGCAGGGATTACAAGCGTGCATGAGCCACCATCCCCAGCTAGGAATGGCCATTTTGATGATATATATTCTGCCTATCTAAGAAAATGGCAGATCTTTCCATCTCCTAAGGTCTTCTTCGATTATTTTTCAATGTTTTATAATTTTCTTTGTAGAGGCCTTATACCTCCTTGGTTAGGTTTATTTCTAAGTTGTGTGTGTGTGTGTGTGTGTGTGTGTGTGTGTGTGTGTGTGTGTGTGTGATATCCGGAGTGTAAATGTTTTCTGGATTTTTCAGTGGATTTATGGTTGGCATACAGAAAAGCTTTTGATTTTTTTTTTTTTTTTTGGTGTGTGTGTGGTACTAGAGATGGAACCCAGGGGCTTTCTAACCCTGGGCTATACTCCCAGATCCATTTAAAAAAATATTTTAGTTGGAAACAGGGTTTCTCTAAGTTGCTGAGAGCCGCACTAAGTAGCTGAGGCTGGCCTCGAACCTGTGCAATCCTCCTGTCTCAGCCTCCCAAGCACGCACCACCACGCCTGGCTGATTTTTTAAGATTGATTTTGTATCCAGACACTTTGCTGAATTTGTTGATCAGTTCTATAAGAAGACCCAGAGTAACCACATTAGCCTGTGAAGAATTAACACCACATTACTGGATAAAGAATGGGGCAAAGAAGAAGTAAGGGTGAAATTAAATTTTTGAAACAAATGAAAATAGAGACACAACACATAAAAACCTCTGGGAGAACTTTGAAGGCAATATTGAGAGGAAAATGCATAGCACTGAGTGTCCACATAAGAAGAACTGAAAAACACCAAATAAATAATTTAATGACACACCCCAAAGCCCTTGAAAAACAGGAATAATCTAACCCAAAACCAGTATAAGACAGGAAATTATTAAAATTAGAGCAGAAATCAATGAGGTAAAGAATAAAAAATTACAGAAAATCAACAAAAACAAAAGCTGGTTTCTTGAAAAAATAAACATGGTAGATAAAACACTAGTTAACCTAACCAAAAGAAAGAGAGAATCAATTCAAATTACTAAGAAAAGAAAAAGGAGATATTACCAATGGCAGCGTGGAAATCTAGAAGATTATCAGAAACTATGCAAAACTGTACTCCAGCAAAATAAAAAATCTAGAAAAAACTGACAAATTTCTACTTACATGCAACCTTACTAAACTGAGTCAAGAATATATTAAAAATTTAAACCAATGAATAGCAATCAAAGAGATTGAGGCAGCAATAAGGAGCCTACCATCAAACAAAGCCCAGGACCAGATGGTTTCCGAAGTGAATTTTATAAAATATTTCTAGAAGACCTAATCTCAATACTCAATACTCCTCAATCTATTCTGTGAAATAGAAACAAACAGGACTCTCCCAAATACATTCTACGTAACCAACATCATATTAATACCAAAATCAAATAAAGACAGCTCAAGAAAAAAAAAAAAAAAAAAAAAAACTAGGCCGGGCGTGGTGGTGCACACTTGTAATCCCCACGCTTGGGAGGCAGAGACAGGAGGATCACGCTGGTTCGGAGCCAGCCCTGCTGGCTTAAGAGACCCTGTTTCCAAAAAAAAAAAAAAGGTCTGGGAGTGTAGCCCGGAGGTAGAAGGGCTTCCAGAAACCCCAGTACCACCAAAAAAAAAAAAAAAACAAACAAAAAAAAACTATCGGCCTTATACCATTAACTTAAATGCAAAACTGCTAAACAAAATATTAGCAACAGTATTCACAATCACATCAAGAAAATCATACACCATGACTATAGGGTTCATTCCAGGGAAGCAAAGCTGGTTTAACGTACAAAAAACAATCTATGTAATTCATCACAAACAGAACCAAAGACAAAAATCACATAATCATTTCAATAGATGCTGAAAAGCATCTGAGAAAATCCAACACTCATTTATGATAACAACGCTGCAGAGAATCAGAAGGAACATACCTCAATAACATAAAGGCAATATACAACAGGCCTATAGCCAATATCATACTAAACAAGGAAAAACTGCAAGAATTTCCTCTAATAACAGGAACAAGACAAGGATGTTCATTATCACCACTTCTTTTCAATATAATATTTGAGACTAGACAGAGCAATAAGGCAAGAGAAGGAAATCAAAGCAGTACAAATAGAAAAAGAAGAAACAAAACTATCCCTATTTGCAGATGATATGATCCTATACTTAAGAGGACCCAACAAACTAAACCAAAATGTTTTGTGGCTTTTTTTAAATTGGTGCATTGCAGTCATACATCTTAATGAAGTACAAGATGGTAGAGGCATACACCCTCACAGCACTCACTCTGCCCTTCCCCAACTCCCTCCTTCTCCTCCCCCTCCCTCTTTCTCATGTGTGGCTTAGTGATCGACTTTGATATGCTTGTGAATGTACTTCATATATATTAGGGAATTTCTCTCTTCCTCCCTCCCATCACTCCCAGTTAGGCCTCCTTATTTGCTCATCTATGGTTTTTCCTCCTCCACCTAGAGTTCTTCCTATGAGCCTTTTTCTCCCTAGCTTCCACATAGTAGGGAGAGCATGTGAAGTTTTGAACACTTCCCCTCTCTATTTCATTAGGAATCCTTTCTGATTTTCAATGGCTTAGTAGAGTACTCAACAAATTCCTCACAGACTGCAGCTCATTTCTAACTTTTATTCATACTAAAAACCACGAATAATAACCCAGATATCTCAATTGGTTTGCCTGTCATGAGAGATGAATATAAAGAAGATTTTAAGTAGCTGACTTATTTTAAATAGTCTACTTAAGATCATTGCTCCTAAAAGTGACTATCAGTCACTGCATATTTATACATGTTAAATAAAAGAATACGATTAAAAACTTAGTGTCAATAAGTTCATAAACTAATGAAACGGATAAATATCACGAAAGACATTGCTAGAATTGCTAGAAGAGCTGACTTAAAGGTAATAGGAGTGGAGGGGTAGCTCAGTATTAGATGGTAGAGTACTTGCCTAGCTCATGCAATGCCCTAGGCTTAAGCCCCAGCAACACACACACACACACACACAAATGCACGCATGCACGCACCCATACACACGCACGCACGCACCCATAAACACGCACACACACACGTAACAGATAACCTGAATGGTCCAATATCAACTAAAACTATAGTTACAAACTTTCCCAGAAGAGATTAAAACTCAAGACCACAGGCTCCCAAAGTGGGTGATACCACCCATGAGATATACTGGAATGAATACCTCTGCTAGACCAATATTCCTTATGAAGATAAATGCAAAAATTTTAAACACAGTTTTAGCAAACTGAATTCTAACAATATGCTAAAAGTTTAATAATACTTTATGATCAAGTATCCTAGGAATGCAAGTTGAATTAACATTTTAAAAGTCAATGTAATTGCAATCAATATCTTTAATATTTTTTAAAATCCTCTCAGTAAATGAAAGAAAAAAACAGAAGAAAGGGAATTAAAAAAAAAAAAACATGAAACACACCCAGAATGGAAAGGATGAAGTAAAAATTTTTTTTCTTTGCAGGCATCATAGTAGTCTAAATCTGTATAACTCCCTAAATCTACTAGGACAAATCCATGAGTCTACTAAGATTGCACAATATAGGCTAATATAATCTGAATGCTAGCAATAGAAAATTTGATACTAATTTTTTAAAAAGCTAATTTTATCACACTTTGATAAATATTAATAATTTGGCTCTACAATTTAAATAGAAATGGAAAAGATCTAAACTATTCAAAGAACTTCAGGTAAGAACACAGTGGAATAGCTTATACCACCTGATATTAAGACTCAGATTTAAGGAGTAATCAAAATAGTGTGGTACTGGCATAAAGATAAACAGATTAATGAAACAGAAGAGAGTTCAGAAATAATCATTAACCTATATTGTCAACTGATTTTTTTTTTTTTTTGCCATACTAGGGATGGACCCCAGAGGCATTCTCTATACAAGCTACACCCCCAGCCCTATTTTTTATTCTTTATTTTGAAACAGGATCTCACTGAGTTGCACTAAGTAGCTAAGGCTGGCTCCAAACAACAATCCTTCCAAATGCTGGGATTACAAGGATGCACCACCACGCCCTGCTGGTCAACTGATTTTTTATCAAAGTTGATAGGAGAAAAACTTATCTAGGTTTGAACAACTGGATAGCCTTATGGGAAAATCTGAACCTCTATCCTTACCTCACATACATACAAAGATACACTCAAGATAGATATATCTATATAATAGACTACTTCTCAGCAACTACATGTTTATAATCTTTCCAACTACTTGTATAACAACACTGATAAACTAAAGTTGATACATGTAAATTTTCCTGAGTGGAAGAAGCCATATTTTATTCTGTATTCCATTCCATTTATATAAAATTCAAGATTGTATAATAATGTACAATGAAAACAGATTAATGGACGCATAGGAATGGAGAAGTACAAAAAAAGAAAAGTTTTCTTGAGGAATAAATATGCTAATTATCTTGATTGTGGTGAAGGTTTTGTAGGTGCATTTTTGTATCAAAACTCAACTTTAAGTACATGCAGGACCGGGTGTGGTGGTGCATACTTGTAATCCCAGCATTTGAGAGGCTGAGACAGGAGGATTGGATTCAAAGACAGCCTACTACTTAAGATAGGACCCTTGCAACTCAGTGAGACCTTATTTCAAAATAAAGAACAAAAAATAGGGCTGGGGGTGTCGCTCAGAGGTAGAGTGCCCCTGGGTTCCATGCCCAGTACTGCAAAAACAAACAAACAAACAAACAAACAAAAACAAAACAAAAATTAAAAAACATGGAGTTTATTGCATATACCTCAATAAAGCTATAAAACTTTTTTTCTCTAATTTAAAATTCACTAATTTATTTTTACTTATTTATTTATTTATTTATTGTGGGTCTGGGAATGGAACCCTGGGGCATTCTACCTCTGAGCTACATTACCCTGCTGTATTTTTTTTTTTATTCTTTATTTTGAAGCAGGGTCTCACCAAGTTGTGGAGGGCCTCACTAAAAGCTGAGGCTGTCCGTGAACCACGATCTTCCAGTCTCAGCCTGAATGTAATCCTGAATGTTGAGATAACAAGCATGCACTAACACGACTGGCTCTCACTAATTCAAAATAAAATACACATACTATAAAAACCGAAACAAAACATTTATAAATATTTTTACAAAATAATATAAAATATTTTGTAAAACTATCTTTTTAAAAATTGATACATATTAAATAAAAAATTTTCAGTAGTCATTATAGTAGTGCAGTTATTGATGAGATTCTCCTTTTTGATATTAGCTGCATTTCTATTATAGTTTGTATTCATTTGCTAATAACTTTATTTTTTTTGTTAACTATCACAAAGATATGGGTAATAGAACCTCCACCCAAATTTATCATTTCATACCTGTACTGGTGAGCGAACTGTTACCTTCTTGCTTCCTTCTATTGTATCAATTTGACAAACAATAGATCTTTCAACTCCAGATTCTCTGTGTCTTACAGTGTATAGACGTCTTCCCACTTTTGTTAAAGGAATCTTATCAGCAGTAGAGTGGTTAACAGGTGCTAAATAAATATGAATGTTTAAAAACTTTCTTAGAATTCACCATAAATTAAGTATTTGTTAAATGCCAAAAATCTTAGATGATTGTCTTAAACCTAACAGTCACTTAAACCTCTGAATATAATTCATGCGATGGGATATTTAAAAAAAAAACACCACTTATTTCCACAGCATTCACCTAAAATTTTCAAACCATTTTACCAAAAATTAAGTTGAAAAAAAGAATCTTTCATGAGCGTAATCTAAGACAACAACAGTGAATCATTTAAAAAATGCCTGAGTAATAAGAAAAAGAATTATCAATTTGAAGAACAATGATCTCTGGTTTGCTGTCATAATAACCAGAGACTGATATCTTTAGACATTACAAATACCAACATAGCTGTTATTTTTTTGGTCTTTAACCTTTCCAACCACCTGTGTCACTTTTCAGATATATCAGTTAATTATCATCATCTAGGTCTAAATAATGCTGGGGGCAGAATTTGGAACATAAGAATTTAATGATGAAAGGAACCAAAGCACTGCAAAAGGGAAAAATGTTTCCAACCTATTAAAGATTAAAACAAACAGCATCGTAAGCACTGCAAATTAGTAAAATGTCATGTAAAAGGTACTTTCAAACAAAGGTTAATCAAGGAAATACATCACTTACTAAGAAGAATGAAGAAGAGTTTGCTGCTTAGGCTGGTCATTGCACTAAAATGATCATTGTCTTTAGTTCGTACATAATCCATATTTAAACTCTCATTATTTTTCAGTGTATATGATTTTGCCATAGGAACGTTGAGTACATTAAAAGAATCACTTGGTGAAACAGAGATAGTAAGTCCAAGAGAATTTAAAATCATAAACGGTGCTAGATCCCTTATGAAGACAGCTGAAGATCCAGTAGCAGCTTCTGTAAATGCCTAATAAAGGGATAGTTTTTTTTAAGTAAAATATGGAAACTAAAGGACGAACAGAATACAAAGGGACACATGACAAGTAACTACGTTAGCAGTAAGTTTGTTCAATAAAAGGGCCAAGTTAGATTAGTATATCTCAACACATAAGGTTCAAATTTTGCTTACCTTGACCAAATTATTTAACATTACAAGGCCACATTTGGATAATGTAATGTTTAATTGGTCTTTTGAATAGAAACTGATGACAGTTTTATATTCTGGAACTTTATAGTTTTCTTCTTCAGCATCTAAGTCAACAATGGCTTTTTTTGCTTTCTTTTTCATCTAAAATGATAAATTATGACAAATAAGAATGTATTTTAATTACATTGTATAACTCATTCTGCAAAGTAAAAACAAACCACACAAATCTAATAATACCATTAGAAAAAGTAACATATTTTATGTGTTTTACTGCCTTACTGAAATTAACTGAACATACCAACCATAGTCACATAGGACAGGGGCAGTATTAAGAGGAAAAAAATAATCTGATCCTCAGTGATGTGGCAAGCACAATTTCAAAGAGAGAATCCTTTTTATTAAAGTATATGTGGCATAAATTAAAAGCACTTATTTCAAAGCAACATTACCAAAAGTAATTTAGTCTATTAGTCATGCTGATAACAAACCTAGGGACCTCAAAGTCAGATCCAAGTAGCACAACACGACTCCTAAAAATCAATACTATTTATCTCTTTTTAGGATTCATAGATCCCCTGCCCATTTAAGTAACAAATGCTTTTATCCAAATTCTTCATCTGAAACATCTAGATTATTAAATGATAACTTTAACACTACTTTTGTTTTTGCTTTAACGGGCTTTAAGTTCCTGAAAATTTGTCTTCAGGTTGACTCAACCATTAGTAGGCAGTAAAAATGCTAGTAATCCTGTAATCTCTTGTTTCAGAAGCATAATTCCATCTACCTACAAAGTCCTAATGTTTGCTATTACATAAATTCACAATATATTTCAAGCAAATATTATATATTCTTCTATGGATGGATAGATGGACAAACAGAAAGACGTTTTGATCAGAATACAAAGGAAACTCAGCTAAGAGTTTGTAAATTTTCTAAGAGTTTGTAAATTTTCTAAGAGTTTGTAAAGTTTCTAAGAGTTTGTAAAGTTTCTAAATTTGTAGCTGACCTCTTCCACTTTGTAGCTATTACTAGAGAAGTCATTAACCTCTTTGGTCTTAGTACCTTCACATGTTCAAATGAAGATAAAAACTATTTTTCCTGTGGTGCTGTTGTAAGAATTAAAGAAAAGATACACTATTTTGAACAATGTCTAATATATAATTAATGTTATACAGAGTGGATGGCATCTGCCTTGGATTTGAAAATTATATTCAGAGGTCAAGCAGAGAAGCATGTGTTTAAGGTTCACAATGAAAAAAATTCAATTTTGTCCTAATTAAAGTCTAATGTAAGTGGCCACACTCAATTTTTCAAAATATTTTTCAGACTTCAATTATACTTTGATGTGGGATGATAATACTGAAGTTACGCTTGTGCAAGAGCAAGGAGTATATGGAAAATATCTATACCTTCATCTCAGTTTTGCTGTGAAACTAAAACTCCTCTAAGAAAATGAAGTCTTTAACACACACACACACACACACACACACACACACACACACACACACACCTATCCCCCCCCCTCTCATACATATGTATGTACCTTGATTCCGAGATTCCATGGTCTAAAATCTTCAGTCTGATCTATTTCCAATGGTTCAAGCAAAGGTTCCCATACGCCAAACATTTCATTATAATAATGAACCTAAAAAGAGAATTTTGTGTGTGTGTGGTCCTAGGTATGGAACCCAGGGGCATTCTACCTCTGAGCTACACCCTCAGCCTTAATTTTTTATTCTTTATTTTTGAAACAGGGTCTGAGTTGCAAGGGGCCTCACTAAGTAGCTGAAGCTGTCAATGAACTGTGATCCTCCTATCTCAGATTCTAGAATGCTAGGATTACAAGCGTGCGCCCCCTACACCTAGCTTATTTTTTTTAATAACTGGGAATTGAGCCCAGAGATGTTCTACCTCAGAGTCACACTCAGTCCTTTTTACTTTTTATTTTGAAATAGGGTCTTGCTAAGTTGCTGAAGATGGCCTTAAACTTGTGATTTGAGCTTCCTGTCTTAGCCTCTCAAGTATTAGAATTACAGCTGCACTCCAACCATACCTGGCTGAAAATGTTTCATTTTTTAAATCAAATATTCTGTTATTTTTAAAAATGATCTCCTAGGCCTTTTCCTACCACCACACCCTTTTAGCCATGCTATTTCTTCTGCATGAAGACTATCCCAGCATATCACTCAGTAGCACCAGCTTTCTACAGATACACCTTCCTCATTTGGCTAGCTTTATGGTCCATATACACTCATCACAATTCTGTCCAGATAAAATCTTAAGCACCTTTCTTTGACTTCTAGACTAGGCTAACCATCAAATAGCATGTTCATTTGTCAACAAATAGCATGTTCATTTGTCAACAAACACTACTGACTTTTTTTGTGTGTGTGGTACTGGGAGTGGAACCCAGGGGCTTTTCTACCTCTGGGCTACACTCCCAGACATTTTTAATACTTTATTTGAAAAAAGGTTCTCACTAAGTTGCTGAGAGCCTCACTTAGCTGAGGCTGGCTTTGAACCTGTGCGATCCTCCTGTCTCAGCCTCCCAAGTGCTGGGATTACAAGTGTGCACTACCACGCCTGGCCATTTTTTTGTTCTTTTTAGTACTAAGAATTAAACTGAGAAGCATTCTAACTTCAGGCTATACCTTAGACTCCTTTTATTTTATTAGTTTGAAGCAGGATCTCATTAAGTTGCTGGTGGTCTTAAGTTGCTAATAGGCTGTCCTCTAACTTGTGATCCTTCTATTTTAGCCTGCCTTCCAAGCACTGGGATTACAGGTATGCACCACATACCTAACTGTATTACTGACATTTTAAAACATGTCTTCCTTCACTGACTTGAAAACCCTTGAACGTGAGTGCCATAAGATCCAATGAGTGTATGAATGCCCTGGGCCTCTTTCATCCTAGATCAAATCCTCTGCAAACGATTCACAATTATAACCAGATTTAAACATTTAACAAAGTCACAGTCAGTTTTATCTCTGTTAGTATAGAACTCTATGTTGACACATTTCAATAATACAGAAGCTTATAAATTTTCATATTCACTTTTATAAAATAAAGTGTTGGATTAGTTTCCAGCAGTCAATTAATTAAAACCAAAACAGCCCTGAAGATGATTGTATGTAGATAAATTCCAAAGCAAAATGTTTCTTCTAATTCTTTGTATTAGAAGAAATTATCTACATACTCAGAAATTTAGTCTATTATTCTTTTAAAGAAAAATTTATTCAATTTTAATCCCTAAAAATAAGAATCTTGAATCTAATAAACTGTCTACTAATGTATCACCTTTGAGGTTAATAAACTCAATTGAAATATAAGCTAGATATGGATACGTACTCTAAAAAGTAGCATCCACAAAGAACATTTAGCTGATGTGGTGTTACCTATAATCACAGTGCTTTGGGAGGCTTAGACAGGAGGGTCCCAGATTTGAGGATAGCCTCAGAAATTTCATGAGACCCTGTTTCAAAATAACAAAAGTAAAATAAAGTAGGAATGGGGGTCTAGCTCAGAAACAGAATTACCCTGGGTTCAATCCCCAGTACCACACACATATACAAAAAAAGGCAAGGGCATAAATTTTAAACTTTATCCCAAAAATTGTAAGCCAACATCATACTTACAATAAACTCGATTTAAATAGCTAAATAAGATTCCTAAAATATTTTATATGTAGCATTATCTGTCATAAAAACTAGAAAAAATACTGATATGCTTACTTCCAGCTCAATCTGACAGTGGAGGTTTATGAGGCTACTCCAGTTTTTGCATTCCCCTGAGAAGCAGGACTTTGCCAAGAGCATAGGCACTGTTCTGTGGCCAATGCCAGCCTCGAGGACTATAAAAATGGAATCGATGTGCACTTTCACCATCTCCCCTGTGGGCACCAGTTCAGCTGTGGGGGCTGTTTTCTCAGCTTCATTTGCTTCTTCAAGAAACCACATTTTTAAACTCTTTGTATCCTTCTTTTCCCATAAATGTGCTGTAGAAGAAGTAGTTTCTTTTGGAGTGGTTTCCTTAGTTGTATAAAGTGCTGCAGTTATAGTAATCATGGTATTTATAATAACTGGTGAAACCTAAGGAAAAATTTTATTTCAACATATAGTAAATGTATTTGCTGAATGATCACAGTGATATTACTGTCATGAAAGAAGAAATATAATTTATTGCCTTAATTTGAAAATTACAATTGCTAACTTACATTGTTAAATATTTACATGATTATAAGTAAACTGATCAAGTATAACTTCAACTATCTATATTATAAGGATTAGCTATTAACTATAGTGTCAACAATAAAACAGAATAACATTATAAGATATATACTAAATAATACTTGGTAAACAAAGTTTCATAAAATAATTTCCAAGCATATTGATCTTATGCTTATTTAATGATTAAAAGACTTGCTATAATAGTTGTTTCTAGATTTTGCTAATTTTTTAAAGTATATTAAAGATATGATTATATTTTAACTTACCTTTAGTGTAAGAGATTTTACTGAAATATCAATCACTTGTGGATTTGTACCAATCTGAGTAGCCTGATAAAACAAGTCACAGGGTTGCAAAACCTGGGGCAGAAAAATCAATACCACTAAATTAACATTCAAGTATTAAAACACCACATAAAGACTTTCCTAGTAATAGCTATATTAAATAGACAAGTTAGTAACAATTACTGTATAAAAACAATGTTTCAAAACTCAATATCCTCTTTATTCATCTAGGAAGTATTAATAGTTATTAGCAATAATATCAACATAATAAAGTAAAAAGAAACCTTCCCCCCATTCTGGCAATTATCTGAGGAAGAAGTGGGATCTAGAAATCTTATACTCAACATCTATAAAATAGAGATTATAATTCTTATCCCCAGGAATAATAATCAAAATATTTAACAATTGGTTGGGCATAGAAAAATCAAATTGATCGATACATACACTACTGAGGATAAACTAAATAGCAGACATTTTTATCTCATTATATTGTTGGCTTACAGAAATGATTATAAAACTTTTAGCTATACATGAGAGCCATCTTGGAAAATGGCTTCCAATAATTTGTACAATGTGTCAGTGTTGGTATGACCAGTGAAATATAAAAGTGGTGATAATTCATTCTGAGTTCTCCAAGTCACTGCTGCTTCCATCATTGGTGATATATTTCTTCTCTCTGGTCTCCTCCTGTTGCAGAATCTATATTATAGCGGTCCTCTGCAGAGGCCAGTGTGGTGAGAGATGAAAGCTTCCTGCCCAAATCAGTCCTCAGAAGACTGATGCTAAGATGACAAACTGATGGGAATCTCACAAGAGATCCTAAGCAACTCCAAGAGCCTTGATCTTTGGCATTTCCACTGTATATTTCCCTAACCAAGATGCTGAATTTTTCCTACTTGTATTTTCCAAGGGAATTCAGTTCAACAAGCTGACCAGAGCAGCTCCAATTTATTTGACTCTATCTGCCAAGTACAATATATCCTCACTCTTATCATAGTAACTTGTGAGGGCTCACTGGGTATCTAACGGCTTCATCTGAGAAAAGATGTGCTAAGCTGAAGTGTTCAAGGGCAATGCCTATAAGACTATGCAAAACATTAAGGAGCAATGTGGCTGCTACTATAAGAAAGACAGATATTTCTGAGAAAGAGCACTGATTCCGAGAGTTTTAGAGGCTCAAGGGCATGGTGCTAGCATCAGCTCATTCTGGTACGGCCCCCCTTTTCCTGACAATGTCCTCAGATAAAATGGCATCACATGGCAAAAGAAAAGTAGCACACATGTCTGTACCTCAACGTTTTAAATATGCTTAAATATGTAAAGAATTTTATCATATTTTCCATGGTAAAACTGAAATGAGAAAAGCTAATCTACATTAGGAAAAGCTACAAAAGGCAAGGCAATAAAAACATAAATTAAACTTTCTAAGTAATCCTATAGTATAATTATAAAGTAACTGAATTGTTCCTGTGTTAAGGGGAGTTCTGCCTTGTTCTGTTTCCCCAACATGACTCATGTCCCTCATAAATGTAAAGTATATTTACTTCTTGTTGAGGTTCTCAAGAGTCTCATCTCATTATTGCCTAGTGCCCAAAATCTTACCATCTGACTCTTTCTCTTATCATATATCTTATCTATTCCTCATTGATTAAAAAAATCCAGAATCTCATCTCTTTTTTAACACAAAACCTAAAATCTAAATCAGAACCAGATATAGAAGTCAAATCCAAATTCAGTATACTATTAAATAATCTATAATTATATAAAGATTATATAAACTATATAGTCTTCAAGGATAGAAAATTATAACTACATCACAATACATAATCCTAGATTCTAAACATAAAACTTACATTATCTCTTTGTTTTGGAGAAGACATACAAAAAAAACAAAAGAAAGCTGGGCATGGTAGCACATGCCTCTAATCCTAGAGGGTGGAAGGAGACCCTCCACAATTTAGTGAGACCCTGCTTAAATATAAAATATAAAAATAGGGCTGGGGATGTAGCTCAGAGACAGAATGCCCCTGGGTTCCATCCCTAGTACCACATACACACATGCACAGACAGACACACACACACACACACACACACACACACACACACAAGAAAGGAAGAAAAAAGAGAAAAAGCAAAATACATGCAAGTTGCCTAGAACTTAAAACATGTTAATTGGCTTTTGATCCAATTAAAACATGTTTCAGTCAGCCAGGCAGGTCAAGACCAAGGATCAGCAATGGAGATACTTAGTGCTTCACCACCATGTGCCCTGGATGCTCAACTGGAGCTGTAGGATTGCATATTTGTCCTGCTGTATTTGAGACTTGCTTTGGGCCTATCCCTTCCTTACATTCTTCCCTTTTAGAATAGGAATGTTTACTCTGTAACACTGTATACTAAATGCATGAAATTTTGTTTATTTTTATAAGGGTTCACAGCCAAGAGTTTAGGTGCCTTAAGTCTCAGAGGAGACATTGGACTTTGGAATCCTAAGGAGTGCTGGAATTGCTAAGACTCTCTTGAAGATGGAGTAGAATGCACTGTGATATGGCCATGAGTTTTGGGGAGCCAGTGATAGTGTTAGGGTTTAGAATGTCCCCTCAAAGCTCCTGTGTTGAAAGCATGGTCCCACATGCAGAAAACTTCACATGGGCATGGCTGGCAGAGGTGTGTCCCTGGCAGTGTGGTCTTGGGGGTTATAGATGTCCATAGTCCCTTCCTTTTGCTCTCTCCCTCAAGCTGCCACAACTTTGAACAACTTTCCCCTGTCATGAACCCTGTTACCGTAATTTTTTTTTCTTTCCTTTTTTTTTTGAGGTATTGGTTATAAAACCCAGGGGTATTTGACCTCTGAGCTACATCCCCAGCCCTATTTCTTATTCTTTATTTTGAAACAGGGTCTAAGTTGCAGAGGGCCTCACTAAGTAGCTGAGGCTGTCTGAGAACCACGATCCTCCGGTCTCAGCCTCCCAAATGCTGGGATTACAAGCGTGCGCCACCACGCCCAGCTGTTACCATGATTTCTGCCTTGAATCAAAGCAGTCCCAGCCAGAACCTCTAAAACTGTGAGCCAAATAAGCCATTCTTCCTCTAAGTTGTGGCAACCAGGTATTTTGGGCAGACTAAAAGGAAAGCTAATCAAAACATTAACTATGTGATTGCAAAGTATTTGATAAAACCATTCCTCATGATAACTAGAGAACTAGATCATGTACTTAAAAAGAGCTTAATATTTTCACCAGACAGATCTGGACTATTTTATAATGTATATTAGCTTCTTCCTTCTGTTGTTTGAAAGTTTTATAAGAGAAAGGAAAACAGGCTAACACTGAGGAGACCTAAGCTTTAATCAGAAGCTTCAGCAAGAGATAAAACTGTGCCTCCAATTGCTTTTCTGGCAATTTTTGTTAAGACAAGCATGGAAACCCATAAAAACAACAGATAATAGATGTTTCTCCCCCCTCCCCAAGAAACCCACTGTTAGATCTTTTACTAAGTAGGAATGAAGGATAGGCAGAATACAGATCTATGTAAATAGAAAACCAGTTTTCTAGCAAATAAAACTACCAATAAATAATTGCTTTGGTTGATTTTACTTACACATGGAACTATCCAGGTGCAAAGTCAATGTTTAAGGAATTAAGAATCGCCAAAGAATCAGTATATGGCATGCAAAAGACCATTATTATCCAACTGTTAAAGCAATTTTTGAGTAACCAACTCAGCAAGATATCATAAAAACAGAGCAGTTCCCCAAAAGGATAACAGCCACTTTACATGTGCCTACAGAAGATAATCGTAAAGAATTTCTCAGAGGGGAAAGACATGCCCATGAAAAAGGAATAGGAAGAACTTGGTAGTCACAAATCTCTAATAGCGGTCATTTTCTGCGAATGGAACTTTGACAAATTTAATCTCTGCTGACAGAGTAAGGGTCTTGGATAGCCTATTTGTGACTACCAAGTGTTTCCCATTCTGTTTCTGAATTATCTTTTCCTTACACCAAATCTTTTTTTTTTTTTTTTGTAATTGTGAGTATGATGGTGGGGTCTGCATTTGTATGTGTATGTTACATTGAAAAGCAGTATCTTAGTGTCTATTATTTCACAGATTGCCAGATAAATAGAAGTAACGTGCAGATCTAAAATAGAAATACAAGTCCTGGACTTTGAACTGAAATTATATTCCTTGAGGAGGAGGTACATATGTTCTATGGGTGAAAAGAAAGATAAATATGGATTACTTGTGTGGATAAAGGAAAAAACATTTACATGTACTTTACAAATGACCTTTAGTTGTCACTTTAGTTTCTATTCCACTCTTCTATAGTATCTTACTCTTTTGTGTTAAAGAAATTTTGTCTGAGTATAAGGCAGATCAAAAAAGAGACATTTCCATCCTCTATTACAGATAAGTGTAGACATATTGTTTTATTCAATTATTAAAGCTAAAAGTCTGTGAACAGAAAAAATATAAGTAGAAACTCCATGTCATAAGGTAAAACAGTATGCCCAATTTTCTATTTCTTTTCTTTGCTTGGTGGTGGTGGTGGTGCAGGGATAAAACCCAGGACCTGTAGAAAAGTATACTAACACATGAGCTATACCTCCAACCCTTATTTCCTCTCTGGTCTTAGTGATGACCCATAAACCTTGCAAATTAAGGCAGTAGTCTATTTTATACTTAGCCAATACATATGCATTTATGTACTATATATAATTGACTACAATCATAGCTTATATTTGTATTTGGTAATAGAATATTGATGTTTCTATAACTCCTTTAGAAGCTTAAACTTTTTCCCAAGTATTTTTAAAATTACTGGGAGTCTTTGCAGATGACCTTTTAGAATTATAGTTTTAAAAAGAAAGAAAACAAAGTGTTTTCTAGAAAGTAAAATTCAAATATGAAGTATATCAAAGCAAATGACTCAAGATTAAATATAAGTTATACGGAGACAAACAAAAATACATTATCTGAGCAAAAATATCCCAACGGGATAAATAATTTAAAGTAATAAAACTGAAACAACAGAGCAAACAAATGGTAGAAAGTTTTAAAAATAAAAAGAAAGTTTGAAATTAAAAAATATAAAGTCAGCATGAGATCTTAGTTGAAGTGCCAAGAAAAAATGCAACTTCTCAGAACTTAGCAAGAATACTACCAACCAACACAAACAATGAAGAGCATCTGGAAAATAAAAATGAGTTTCAAAAGTGTAACGATATTTCAAAAGTGTAATGATAGTCTAAATTAGGCTCTTCGAGCAGGAAAAAAAATAGGTATCATACAGAGCAAGGCTGGAAAGAATGCAGGCATTTTTCATTTCCAAAAATGACATAAATACTAAATTAAAAGTTTATAATTAAGCACATGACTAAAGAGTAAACTCACAGTAGTAATTTTGCCTTTTCTCTTTACTGGAAGAAATGGGCATGCTCTGATTTGGAAATCTTTAATGGCAGCAGTTATTGTACTGTTTTCAATGTCACCCTTGCAGCAAATTTCACACTGGGTTGTAATAACTAAGGCTGGAGCATCATTTCTTGTCATGTCGGCCACAAACACAATTTCAGGATTTTTAATAAGAATGTTCATTTCCCATTTCTCTGATTCCTGTATAGGTGCTAAAACAGAAACAAAAAACTAGTATGTTTAATATTATTAGTATTGAATTAGTATTTTAATATTATAATATGATACACATATTAAGAGTAACATTATTTATGAAAAAAATGTTACTCATCCTAAGTAAAAAGTAATATAAAAGAATCCCAGATCCCAAAGAAATCTCATCAAAGTTTTTTTTTGTTTGTTCGTTTGTTTGGTGTGTGTGGTGCCAGGAACAGAACACAGATACACAAGCATACTAAATACCTGCTCTACCACGAAGCTCCAAATCACTTAATAATTATCTGAAACCAGGGTGTGGTGCATACTTGTAATCCCAGCATTTGGGAGGGCTGAGACAGGAGGATTGCAGGTTCGTGGCCAGCCTTAGCTACTTAGTGAGGCCCTCTGCAACTCAGTGAGACCCTGTTCCAAAATAAAGTATAAAAAATAGGGCTGGAGATGAGAGTTCAGAGGTAGAATGCCCCTAGGTCAATCGCCAGTACCACAAAAACAACAACAAAAAGAAAAAAGATTTGAAGAAGCTATAGGCAAGTGAACATGAAAAAAATGTGGGACAGCCAGGCATGCTGGCGCACGCTTGTAATCCCCGCGTTTGGGAGGCGGAGACAGGAGGATCATGCAGGTTCGAAGCCAGCCGTGCTGGCTTAAGAGACCCTGTTTCCAAATTAAAAAAAAAAGGATAAAATAGGTCTGGGAGTGTAGCCCGGAGGTAGAAGGGTTTCCAGGAACCCCAGTACCACCAAAATAAATAAATAAATGAATAAATTTAAATAAATTAAAATGTGGGACAAAAATCTCCACTATTTCATGGCAAAGCTGGAATCTAATTTCTAATCTCAACCTGACAGTCTATTATATCACAATGAAATATGTAAAATTAAATGAATGACCATGTCATTATTCCTCTTCCTTGTTTCCTTCTTACAACATATTCAAATTGCTTCCTGAAGAGAAATACAATTACTTATTTTTAATGTATATCTCATAACAGTTGGACTCAATATTTTGCACCTTCAAAAAATGCAAACTGCACATCCTCCAGAAACCAATTTCTCCTACTCTGAGAAATAAAGATATTAATTTATTAATACATTTATTCTAATCAAAGTAAGTACTGCTATAGCACTTAAATTTTATCTGGTAACTAACCTTCTTCTTTAGAAGTCCACGTTTGAACACTGGTTTCCACAGCAGTGCCCATAGTGTAGGACTCCAGGAAAACATTTGCAACAGTCAGCAGGAATTCCACACTTGCACAAATATACATTTCTTGAAAGACTGCATCAGTCACTGAACCATCTCTGACTTTTCTATACTTTACATCCATCATGTCCTTTTTATCAAAACCAACAGTCAATCCTATCATTCTGAAAAACAAAATTACAATTTCTATGTATGAATAACAAATGACCAAATGTACCAATTAAAATATTAAGGCCTCTTATCCCTTTCACTGACAGCAAATAAGCATTCTAATGTTATTTTTTTCTCTTGCGAAGTTCCACAAAATGCTTAAACAATGAACATACAAACTTCTAGAACATGACTGCTTCATGAATTAGAAAATTTGGGTTAAGAGACTTCTGGGAAGATGGGGACCAGGAAGAGCAGCATTTACGAGTCCTGCTAAAACTTGATCTCTACTGCCACAAAATCAGTGCTTTCCATAGCCAGAAAACACTATCAGCAGAGAAATTAAAAATGTAAACACAAGATACAGAGAAAAAAAGACTAGAACAACCATAGACCAAAAAATAAATCAAGCCCGCAATGTGGCGGTGGAGCCGCACCTGCACTATCTTCCCTCACAGCACCAGGCTCCAGAGAGGAAAGGTAATGAAGGAGCTGAAGTGAGCACCTGCAGATCATTGGGGTGTAATTAAGCAGTTCTTTCAGTGCAAAGAACATCTAAAACTCCCAGTGGCCAAGCTCATCACGCCTTCCAGGGACTCAAAATGGAGCTCAAAACCAGACAATACACCAGCCTCACAGCCAAGGGCGTGGTAGCGGCACCATATTGCCAGCAGCTACAACAAGTTCACCACACCCGCGACAGCTCCTGATCAGCGTGCACAATAACCATGAGCGAAATTGCGGCCCCTAAAGGAGAAATCCCTGGACTGCACTCCCAGGGACTTGTGCAGCTTAGAAAATCTCCTCGGGTCTGAGATTTTGGAGTCCAAGCCAGTAAAGGAGTAGCGGTGGCAGAGATACCACACCCTAGTCGCAGCTCCCCATGGGAAAATGCTCAGCCCGAAACCTCCACGGTCTCGTGCAGCCTCGATTATCTCCCTGGGTCTGAGATTTGCCATACAACCCAGTAAAGGTGTAGTGGTGGCGGAAATTACCAGACTCGAGATACAGAGCACCCTAAGTGAAGTTGTAGTGACCCAGTGAAGGCACAAAATTCTGAAATCATGGGAAAAAGGAACAACAATAGAGTAATGAATGCCCACAACCCCATATTATTAGAACCTGATAACAAAGAAATTCAGAGATCTCCAGAAGATCAAATCAGGAATATAACTATAGAAATAATACAGAACTTTCGAAAAGAGTTTAGAGAGTCTAAAAGAAATAAAGGAAGCAATAATTGAGGTAAAGGCCTCAATTCAAAGTATAAACAACCGATTAGACCACATGGAGAATAGAATCTCGCTCCTAGAAGATAATCACTCCAAAAATGAACGCACTATTTATAATTTAGAAAAAAAAATCAGACAGCAGTAATCTGACATTGAAGAAATATAGCCCCATTTTATGAGAGCTAACCTAAGAATAATTGGAATAGAGGAGGAAAAAGAAGGTGAAACCAAAGGGATCAACAATCTCTTCAAGGAAGTAATAGCAGAAAAATTTCCAAACACAGAGCAAGAGGTTGATAAACAGGTCCAAAACACTTATAGAACTCCCTTTAGACAGGATCGGAGAAGAGGATCCCCACACCACATAATTGTCAAAATGACCAATGTGGAAGCCAAGCAGAGAATCTTAAAGGCAACAAAAACAAAGGGCCAAGTGACATTCAGAGGCAAACCAATTAGAATCACTCCAGACTTCCCAAACCAAGTCATGAGAGCCAGAAGGGCTTGGAGTAACATATTCCAAACTCTGAAAGAAAACAACATCCAGCCAAAAATTTCCTACCCAGCAACACTTTCTATCAAATTAGATGGAGAAATAAGAAGCTTCCATGACAAACAGAAACTGAAGGAATTTATGTCTGCAAAACCAGCGCTAGAGAAAATACTCAAAGAGATTAACTACAAAGAAGAAATAGGTAACACACACCAGAACCAGAGAAACAAGATTTTCCATCCAACAGACAACTAAGATTAGTTATCTGTGGAGATTCATTATTTATGTTAGTCTTTTACCTATCTCTAAATTGTATTGTTTGCTTTTATTGTTGTTAATTTTTAGGATTTCTAGTTGGAATATTAATATACCTTCAGATATAGCATTTAGAAATATTTTATCCCATTCAATCAGTAACTTTTAACTCTGTTTACATTGTCTTTGGATATACAATATTTTTTTTTAAGGGAGTTTGTATACTCTTCTCTTGCCTGTGCCATTGAAATCATATCCAAGAAATCACTGCCAATTTCAATGTTGTAAGGTTTTATGACCCAGATTTTCTTCTAAAAGTTTATAGTCTTAAGATTTATATTTAGGTCTTTTATCTATTTTGAGTTAGTATTTGTATATGGTTTTAGGTAAGGGTCCAATTTTATTCTTTTTCATGTAATTATTATTTTTCAACACTATTTAGTTAAAAGATTATTATTTCCACCACCAAATGTTCATGGAAACCTTGTCAAAAATAACTTGACAATATATGAAAGAATTTAGCTCTAGGCTTTTATTTAACTCCAATGGTTTATATATCTGCCTTTAGAACAGTACTACACTGTTTCAATTATTGTAGCTTTATATGGTTTGAAATCAGAAAATATTTATCTTCTAGCTTTGTTCATTTTTGAGATCGTTTTGGGTATCTAGAGTCCATATTCTATATTAGGATAGATTTTTTTTCTGAAAAATAAACATATAAATGTATGATAGTTTCACCTAAAAAAAAAAGAAAAGAAAAAAAATATTCTCTGGTAAGAAAGAAAGCAAAAAGAAATATTGAAATGTTATCTTTAAGTTATCAAAAGCTTGGTATCAGACAAATGAAACTGTTATGTGAGATTATCATTTTTAATTTTGGATAAATTGCTATAATACTAGATGTCAACCACTAAGCCAAACATGGGAAGGAGGGATGAGGAGGGAATGGGGTGGGGATCGGGTGGGGGCTGACTGGGCGATGTGTGCATGTATGTCTACAAAAGTTTGTATCCCACTATGATGCATGAATACAGTGCACCAATAAAAAAAGAAAATCATCACACTGAATGTAAATGGCCTCAATTCCCCAAGAAAAAGTCATAAAGTGGCAAAATGGATTAAAAACCAGAATCCATCCATCTGCTGCTTACAAGAAACACACTTTACAAGTAAAAAGAGTAACAAAATCAAGGTAAAGGGCTGGAGCAAGGTAATTCATGTTAAGCTGCCATCCTAACAAATGTGAAGTAGTATTTCACTATAGTTTTTATTTGTATTTCCTTAATGATTAGTTATATTATGATAATGAGTAATATTCATGTGTTTATTGGTTATATAAAAATCTTTGGAGATTCATTTTTTACTTTAGTCTTTTACCTATTTCTAAATTGTACTGTTTGCTTTTATTGTTGCTAATTTTTAGGATTTCTATTTGGAATATTAATATACCTTCAGATATAGCATTTGGAAATATTTTATCCCATTTTATCAGTAACTTTTAACTCTGTTTACATTGTCTTTGGATGTACAATATTTTTATATTTTTAGGAAGTTTGTTTGTTTATTCTTTTGTTGCCTGTGCCTTTGAAATCATATCCAAGAAATCACTGCCAATTTGGTTTTCTTCTAAAAGTTTATAGTCTTAAGATTTACATTTAGGTCTTTTATCTATTTTGAGTTAATATTTGTATATGCTGTTAGGTAAAGGTCCAATTATATTTTTTTTCATGTAATTAGTATTTTTCAACAATATTTAGTGAAAAGACTATTATTTCCTTCACCAAATGTTCTTAGAAACCTTGTCAAAAGTAACTTGACCATATATGGAAGAATTTATTTATAGGCTTTTTATTTTACTCCACTGGTTTATATATCTGCCTTTATAGCAGTACTATACTGTTTCAATTATTGTAGCTTTATAAGGTTTGAAATCAGAAAAATGTACATTTAGAGTTCATATTTCATGTTAGGATAGATTTTTTTCTGAAAAATAAATGAATAAATGTATGATAGTTTCACATTTTAAAAAAAAGAAATAAATATCCTCTGGTAAGAAAGAAAGCAAAAAGAAATACTGAAATGTTATCTCTAAGTGATCAAAAGCTTGATATCAGACAAATGAACCTGTTATGTAAGATTATCATTGTTAATTTTGGATAAATTGCTATAATATTAGATGTCAATCAATAAGCCAAGCATGGGAAGGAGGGATGGGGAGGGAATGGTGTGGAGATTGGGTAGGGGCTAAATGGGTGATGTGTGCATGTATGTCTACCCAAGATTTTTATCCCATTATGATGTATGAATACAGTGCACCTATAAAAAATTTTTAAAAATAAATATAAAAGAAAATTTAGGTTTAAAAAAATTATCAGACGAGATTGGGCATACTTCAGCAACATACACTGGAAAAAATATAGCCTTGCTGGGCGTGGTGGCGCACGCTTGTAATCCCCGCGCTTGGGAGGCTGAGACAGGAGGATCACACAGGTTCGAAGCCATTCTCAGCTGGCTTAAGAGACCCTGTTTCCAAATAAAATAAAAATAGGTCTGGGAGTGTAGCCCAGATGTAGAAGGCCCCTGGGTTCCATCTCCAGTACCACACACACACAAAAAAAAGATAGCCTCTTCAACAAATGGTGTTGGCAAAACTGGTTAACCATATGCAGAAAAATGGAAATAACCCCACTTTCTCACCCTGCACAAGAGTTAATTCAAGATGGATCAAAGACTTGGAAATCAGACCAGAGATCTTGCAGCTCCTTGAAGAGAGCAGAGGTCCAACATTTCAACATATAGGCACAAGTAAAAACTTTCTCCATAAGACCCCAAAGGCACAAGAAATTAAAAGGAGGACTACATGAAATTGAAGAGCTCTGTACAGCAAAGGACGCTATCAAGAACCTCACCAGAGAGCCAACAGAATGGGAGAAAAATTTTGACAACTATTTCTCCAGTAGAGGACTAAGATCTAGAATATACAGAGAATTCAAGAAACTCACCACTAAGAAAATAACCCAATCAAAAAATAAGCAAGTGAACCACATAGACACTTTACAAAAGAAGAAATTCAAATGGCCAATAAATGTAAGAAATAATGTTCAGTATCCATTAGCAATCAGAGAGATACAGATCAAAACTACTCTGAGATTTCACCTATTCCAACTAGAAGGGCAATCATTCAAAACACAAACAACAACAAATGGTGGTGAGGATGTGGAGAGATGGAAACTAATATGCTGTTGGTGGGACTGCAAATTAGTGCAACCACTCTGGAAAACATTATAGAGGATCTTCAGAAGAATGGGAATGAACCTACCATATGATCCAGCAATAAACCAAACTATCAAACTAAAACAAGCATATCTATGTTCATAGCTGCATAATTTACCATTGCCAAAGTATGGATTACAAAGCTACTCAATAGGTACACAATGGAATTTACTCAGCCATAAAGAGAACAAAATTATGTTATTTGCGGGGAAATGAACAGAACTGGAGAACATTATGCTAAGTGAGATAAAAAGTAAAAGTCACAAAAAGTAAAAAAATCCGTTGCTCTCCCTAATATATGGAAGCTAGGAAGAAAAAGAAGCATAGAAGGAACTTGTGATGAAAAAAGAGAAACCATAGAGGAGCAAATAAGACAACATAATGATGTACATTCACAAATATCAAAGTCAATCACTAAGCCAAACGTGAGAAGCAGGGAGGGGGAAGGAATGGGGTAGGAATTGGGGAAGGGCTAAATGAGAGATGTGTGCATGTATGCCTCTACCATCTTTACTCCATTAAGATGTATGACTACAATGCACCAATAAATTTATTTTTCTGTGGTATTGGGGATGAAACCCAGGGGCATTCTACCTCTGAACTACCCTGCAACCCTAACCCTATTTTTTATTCTTTATTTTGAAATAGGGCTTCACTAGGGAGTTGAGGCTGTTTGCAAACCATGATCTTCCTGTCTCAGCCTACCAAATGCTGGAATTACAAGAATGTGCTACCACACCAGGCTGCACCAATAAAAATTTTTAAAAATTATCATGAGTTTTGAATGTCAACATGCTTTCTTCTCAATGTTTCATACGTATTCTCATTTAACTTCACTAATTATCTCTATTTTTGCAACTAATCTATCATCTATCCACTATGACCAAGTAGCATTTTAAAAATTAAATGAGAGCTGAGAGTGGTGGCGCACACTTGTAATCCCTGCGCTTGAGAGGCTGAGACAGGAGGACAGGTTCAAAGCCAGCCTTAGCTACTTAGTGAGGTTCTCAGCAACTTAGTGAGACCCTGTTTCCAAATATAAAATAGGTCTGGGAGTATAGCCTGGAGGTAGGGAGCCTCTGGGTTCCACCCCCAGTACCACACACACACAAAAAAAATAAATAAATAAATAAATAAATGAGTACTACCACTTGAGGGAATTGAAGCTTTGAAAATCTGAAGATTTTCCAGAAAGTGAAATGCAGTTTTGGAGCTAAGTTCTATAAGAGATATTAGCCATTTCTCAAGTGAAAATTTGTAACACATACCTAGGAGTTGCTTTCTGGACATGAGGTCTCTTATCATCTAAAATACAGTTTTTTAATGAGAAAGAAGAAAATGCTGAGTCATCTGTATGCATTTTTAATGTACTTATAATATTCTCCAATTTAAATTCAGCAAGTTTCAGAGAAGGATCACGGACATCTGTAAAAGCCTATGGAAAAAAATTCAAAGAAAAAATTACATAAAAACACAAGTTTAAAGTATATTTTATGATAAATACTATGATAAATTATCACATCTGCTTATATAAAATATCAAAATTCTTTTTTGGGGGAGTACTGAGGCTAATCCCAGGGCTCTGTGCAAGCTAAGCATGTACTCTACCTCTAAGCTACAACCCAGCTCCAATATTCTTTATTTTCAAAGGGCTTTCTAATGAAAAGCCAAAAAAATACAATTTCTTTTTCATATTATTACCTACATGAAAGATATCTCATTTAAAAATAGAAATTATTAGAGTAAAATGATCAACCATTTTTTCTCAGAGAAGCTATAAAATATACATAAAAACACTAAAAACTGTTATTTAACAAATATTCAACCATGTAATTTTTCACAAATAAAACTTTTTTTCCTTCTTCAATTTACCTGTTCGGGACCTGGACTATATAGTACCATGGTGAGATAATCAGTTCTGAAACTCATATTCAGTGTTGTCTTAACTTGAGAAGCAGGTGAATGTACTTCCACGACAGCAGAGGTAAGCACAGTTGTTCCTTAAAAAATTAAAGTTATTGAATAAGAGAAAAGAATATGAAAAGTAGTTCATTATAACAATCCTGAAACAGATTTAACATGAATGAAGCTGAGATTCAAAAAATTAAAAAGATTAGGAAGTTCAGATACGGCACTCCAGGCTTAGGATTCCTTCCATAATAAATTGTGAATAGTAATTAAACACTCAGTGCTTCTGTTTACTCCTAGCACTTTCTATTATAATATAGAAATAATAGAACTGAATTTGTTTTGGAGATTAAGTAAAATGCACATATTAAATACATAAGAAATAAAGTACCTAATCCATGTTTTAGTATTCCAATTTAGTATTTAAATTTCAGTGCCATTCCTCAAAGAACTAGAAAAAAAAAGTCCTAAAATTCTTATAGAAAAACAAAAGAGCCAGAAAGGCCAAAGCAATTCTCAGCAATAAGAACCATGCTAAAGGCATTACAATACTTGATTTCAAATTATACCACAGAGCTACAGTAATATAAACAAAATTGTATTGGCACAGAGACAGACACACAGACCAATGAAATAAAGATGCAGAAACAAATCCTTACAACTAATTGATTTTTTTTTTTACAAAGGTGACACTGTATGCTTTTGCATACAGTGTCACAAAGACATCCTTTTTAAAAAAATTTTTGGTGCATTGTAGTCATACATCTTAATGAAATACAAGATGGTAGAGGCATACATGTACACACAGCACTCATTTAGCTCTTCCCCAATCCTACTCCAATCCCTCCTCTCTTCCCCCCTCCTACTCATATTTGGCTTAGTGATTGACTTTGAGCCTTTTAAACAAATGGTACTGGGAAAACTGGTTATTCATATATAGAAGATTGGATTTAGATCCTAATCTCTCACCCAGCACAAGAGTCAACTCAAGATGAGTAAGACCTAGAAATTAGACAAGAGACTTTGCAATTACTGGAAGAAAGCATAGGACCACCTCTCCAACATATACTGACAGAAGATACAAAAAGAAGCCCTCACACGTAAAGCCAGTTAATCTTTGACAAAAATGCCAAAACCATATGCTGGAAAAGAAAGTCTTTTCAACAAACGGTGCTGGGAAATAGGTTATCCATATGTACCAAAATGGAATTAGACCTCAACCTCTCACACTGCATAAGCATCAACTCAAAGTGGATAAAAGATCTAGAAATTAGACCAGAGACCTTGCAATACTAAAATATAGGAACCGGTGGAGACTCCCTCAGTAAGACGCCCAAAGCTCGGGAAATAAAAACAAAAATCAATAAAAAGAGCATCAGATTAAAAAGCTTCTGTACAACAAAATAAATGATCAAGGATCTCAAGAGGGCTTACAGAATGAGAGAAAAGTTTACCAACTACTTCTCTCATAGAGGATTAATATAATACACAAAGAACTTAAACACTAGAGACAAATAACTCGATCAAAAATTGGACAATAGATCTGAATAGATACTTCTCAAAATAAGAAATGCAAGACAAGGGTAGTGATGTTTGTCTGTGATCCTATAACTTGGGAGGCTGAGACAGGAGGATTGTAGGTTCTTTGCCAGCCTCAGCTACTTAGTGAGGGCCCATGCAACTTTGTGAGACCCTGTTTCAAAATAAAGAATAAAAAATAGAATTGGGGATATAGCTCAGAAGTAGAATACCCCTGGATTCAATCCCCAGTATGGCAAAAAAAAAAAGACAAATAGCCAATAAATATATAAAAAAGTACTCCAAATCATTAGTAATCAGGAAAATGTAAATCAAAACTACACTTGAGATCCATCTAACTCCAATTCAATGGCAAGATTACAAACACTAGTAAATGCTGCTGATGATGTGGGGATAAGAACCCTTATATACTGTTGATGGGATTGTAAATTAGTACAACTGCTTTGGAGATCAATTTGGAGGTTTCTCAAAAGACCAGGTATGAAACCACTGTATTACCCAGCTATACCACTCCTGGGTTTCATTCCAAAGGAACCGAAGTCACAACGTTACGGTGATAAATGCATATTCGTGTTTATAGCAGCACAATTCACAATAGCCTGACTATGGAACCATACATCAGGTGCTCATCAAGAGATGAATGGGTTATGAAACTGGCATTTATGCAGGAATTTTATGCAACCATAAAGAAATCATGTCATTTACAGAAAAACAGATAATACTAGAGAATATTATGCTAAGTGAGATCAGTCAGTCTCCGAAAATAAAAGTCATATGTTTTTGCTCATATGTATGTGGAAGCTACAGAGAAACTGGAAAACAAAAGAAACTTCAAATAAATGAGAGAGACCCTACGAGTAGTAGGAGACCTGGGGAGGGAGTCGGGGGAAAAGAGGAAGCTTGACGAAGGAAACAGTTGAAAGAATTCTATATACATTTGTGAAGCTATCGATACCAATTTCAATATTATTTTTCTTGTTTTGTTTTTGGTACTGAGGATTGAATCAGGGGCGTTTTACCTCTGAGCTACACTTCTAGCCCTATTTTTTTTTTTTGGAAACAAGATCTCAGTAAGTTGCAAAGGCCCTAAGTTGCTTCAAACTTGAGACCCTCTTGTCTCAGCTTCCCAAATACTGAGATTTCAAGCATGTGCCACCATACCCAGCTCAATTTCAATATTAAGAGTGGGGAAAGAAAGGGAATAATTTGATGGAATTAGAGGGAAAATTACCAGATGCTATGTGCATGTTTCCATAACACTAATCGTAATATACGGTTACAATACACCAATAAAGATACACACACAGCCGGGCGTGGTGGCACATGCTTGTAATCCCAGCATTTGGGAGGCTGAAACTTAAGGATCATGGTTTGCGGACAGCCTCTGCTACTAAGTGAGGCCCTCCGCAATCAATGAGACCCTGTTTCAAAATAAAGAATAAAAAAGTGGGCAGGGGGTGTAGCTTGGAGGTCGAATGCCTCTAGGTTCCATCCCCACACCCGCAAAACACATACACACAAACACACACACACACTCACATGTGTATATATGTAACCACTGGGTTTGTATTAGAAATTAAGTAAAACAGCTTGTATTAAATATATACTGAATATAAATATAATGCAAATAAATGAGATGCTTAAATATATAGTTTAGTATTCAAATTTTACTTTAAAAACCTAGGATCAAAGCTGGATGTGATGTCAGTACTTGATAAACTGAGATTTGAGGATCACATGCCAACCTCAGCAACTTAGTGAGGCCCTCTGCAACTTACTGAGACCTTGTCTCAAAATAAGTAATAAAATATCACTGAGGGTGTTTCTCAGGGGTAGAATGCCTCTGGGGTTAATCCCAAATACCACATACAGACACAAACACACACACACACAAAAAAAAAAAAAAAAAAAGAAGAAGAAGAAGAAGAAAAAAACTAAGATTAAGCAAGATACTTTTTAATGTCACTTTAAAAACTGTTCTGCTAGTCAGGACTCAAAATTCTTTGTTTTCTATATGTCAATTTCCAAAGTATTATATGCACATGATATACATTAAATGATCTTTTAATGAAAACACAGCAATTTCTAATTCTTACTCTACCCAACGCAAGAGATGAGTACCACCATGCCAAGGCAGTTTATTTTACTTCTAATAGAGATAAAATACAATTATTTCATTGTTTATATAGATCTTATCTAAACAATGTAATGAGATTTGATAAACTGCATGCATCTATGTAACCAAAACTCCAATTAAGGTACAGAACATTTACATCCTTCCAGAAATTTCCCTTGTATTCCTTTTTCCTTCCAATCCCCAATATCTGTATTATTATAATTTCAATCACTATACATTAGTCTGTCCTTAAATTCTGTACAAATGGAATAATACAGATTGTACTATGCCTTCCAACCCAAAAGTTTTGCTTCTTTCAGTCAACATGTTTCTGAAATTCATCCATGTTGCTGTACACATCAGTAGTGCATTCTTTCTTGTATCTTGTATTCACACACTCTAAAACTGGTTTAGTCTCCTACTGACAAATATTTAGATTGTTTCCAAATACAAACTCCATAAATGAATCATTCTGTGTATATGTACTCATTCTTTTTTGGTACTTGGGATTGAACCCAGGGGTATTCTACCTCCGAGCTATACCCTTAGCCCTGTATTACTTTTTATTGGGAAACAGGGCCTTGTTAAGTTGCTTACACTGTCTATCCAAAAACCTGTGATCCTCTTGGCTTAGAACCCCAGATCCTGAGATTACAAGCATGTACCACCACACCCAGTAGGTTTTTCACAATGTTGTTTTTTGACTATTCTTGGTCCTTAGCATTTCCATATAAATTGCAAAAGCAAATTTTTAATTTCTATTAAAACAAAGTCTGACTGAGATTATGTTTAATCTATAAAACAGTATGATGAGAACTGGTAACAAAATTGATATTTTTCCCAACCCCCAAACACAATATACCTCTCCATATAATTAAGTCATTGTGTAAAGGTCTTAAATGATTTTTGTTAAAATCTTCGCAAGTATGATTTCTTATGTTACTGCAAATAGTATTTTCAAAAATTTTTCCAACAGTTACTGATAAAAGATATATTTTAAATTCCCTTACCAATTCTAGGAAGCCTGCTTAGGGTTTTCTATGCAGTCAACCAAGCTGTCTGAGAAAGCAGCAGCAGGCTCGCTTCCTCATTCCAGTCCCATTTACCCTGCTCTCTGCTCTGTCAGTGTCAGTCCCTCCAGTGGAAGAACGTCAGACAGGAAGGACAACTGGGGGCTCCTGCTTAATCCTTCCTCAGGGAAAACTTTCAACATTTTGCAGTTAAGTATGCCTCTTAGATATGTCCTTCTAATTTTTTTACATGAATAGGTGACTGAATTCCCTCCTTTACTCTGTTAATCTGATGAAATACATTAATGTTTTTATTTTAATTTTTTAATTAGTGCATTGTAGTCATTATCATAATGTAGTACAAGATGGTGGAGGCATACATGCACACATCACTCGTTTAACCCTTCCCCACTTTCTACCCCATTCCCTCCCTGCCCTCCTTCTCATGTTTAGTGACTGACTTTGATGAGTTCTGGGTAGCCAGCATATGTAATCAGAGGTAGGCTATGGTAGAGTGCCTGCTGACTCCCCAGTAACCCTACGCCCTGGTAGTACACTGGGGATGTGGACAGCACAGACTAGATGGGTACCAGGCACAGCCTTGGGACATGGGAAAGTACAAAATGCTCCTCTACTTAGTAGTGACTACTGATTAAAAAAAAAAATGATGTATATCAATCAAAGTTTAATGCTTATTATAGGATATCATTATGATATTACATTAGTAGTTAATAATAAAATTCTGATATTTTCCTTGGTTGCTTGTAAGAGGAAATGTTCCCTTAAAAAGAAACTGGCCGTTTGTCACCTTGCCTTGATGTATTAGTTCTTTGTATATTTACTGCTGTATTAATTCTGAAAAAAATTTTAAGAGTAGAATGTAGCCAAAAAAGAAAGTATAAAAAAGGACTGGGTGGCCGGGCGTGGTGGCGCACGCTTGTAATCCCCGCGCTTGGGAGGCAGAGACAGGAGGATCGCGCAGGTTCGAAGCTAGCCCCGCGCGCTGGCTTAGGAGACCCTGTTTCCAAATAAAAATGTAAAAATAGGTCTGGGAGTGTAGCCCGGAGGTAGAAGGGCTTCCAGGAACCCCAGTACCACCAAAAAAAAAAAAAAAAAAAAGGACTGGGAAGAAGGCATGGCAAATAACTAAAGCTGTGTGTGTGTGTGTGTGTGTGTGTGTGTGTGTGTGTGTGTGTGTTTATGATGCTGGAGAGAGCAAAAATGGAAAATAGAGAGCAGCTTCACTCTTCATTGTGTCTGTGTGCTCCACCGTACTTCGCTGACTCCTCACCCCACCGCTTGGGGACCCCCGACTCTTGCTAGGGCTGGACCCCAGCAGTTATTTCTCCTACAGTACCTGTTATTCTGTTGAGCATTCTCAACTGAAGTATCCTCTTAAATTTTACCTCATTTCCATCCCTGGGTTTTTGGACTTTTTTCCCCCCTCTACATCATGGAATATTACCTCAATCAAATGATACAACTCAATCCTTACATTAAGACCTTATGGTTAGTGTTTTTGTTTCAAAAATTTAGCAACCTTATTTTTGGTTTTCAAGAACTCTTTTCTATCTTTAGAAAGCTGCTGGTCCTGGCAGGATCCCTTTCTTATATTATCTTCTCTTAGCAAAATCCTCTTAGAATATCAAATTTTGGTTTTGTTTATTTGCTTGCTTACTTTTCTGTTCAGGCAATTATTTGTTTCATTCAGAAATCACTACTGTATATATCTTCATTTCTTTCATGCTTGTGTCATGATTTTCTTCACATCTTACGATTTTTTACTTAACAACAAAAAAACTGCATTGATTAATTTAGTAAGTAAGGATGGGGTTTTCTGTAGTTCTATGAGTGAAGGGTTGTCTCTCTTTTAGGATTCTCCAAGGTGGTAAAGTTGTATAATATCTCAGAGTTTTTGCAAAATGTGGAAATTGTGGATTAGTAGGCTTCACTTTCAGGTAGGTAAGTTTGGGGATTCCTGAAATCTAGAATGAGGATAACTTTATTCCTGTGCAGCAAAATCATCATAGTGGTCCTAACTGATTTCCATGTGCCGCTGCTGAATTCAGAAACCAGCTAAACCACACTTAACACTTTTAACCCAATGCTGGGGAAAGCCTCTAAGTCACGGTTAATTCTACTCTATCATCCATCCATCCATCCATCCACCCACCCACCCATCCCTCTTCAAAACCATCATCAATAATGATCATCTTTTCATCACACTTCTATTTTAGTATTTCTAATATTAATATGAAATATTTCATCTGAGCTATAAACTGTACTAGGGATGTGGGGGGTAGTGAATAAGGACTGATAAGGAAGTTTAGAAATGACAATAAATATCAATGATTTTTCTTACAATAGGACTAAGAACTATGATCCACAGAAATAAATCAAAACAATGACTAATAGCATAGATAATTTAGAAATGTTGAGATGGAATTAGCTGATTAGAAAGAGATTTGTAAATTCTGTTTTACCAAAAACTAGAGAAAGGGAGGGAAGAAAGGAGAAAGAAAAGGAGAAAAGAGACAGGAGAAAAGAGAGAAGAGTGGGGAAAGAAGATGGAATGAGAAAGGGAGAGAGTGAGGGAGAGGAAACTGGAGGCTAAATTAAAACATACCTCCTGTATGTTGTGAAGCATTAGTGGCTCCACTAGTATTGCTGCTCTGGTCCTTAATTACAGCAGGAGAGGAAGTAACACCTTCTTCATACCATATGTTGCCATACAACGTTTTAAAAATAGTTGTTATATCTTCTTGACTAAGAATGAACTGTTATAAAATAAGATTTTTGAAAAATGAGAATACACAAAAAAAGAAGAAAAGACTTCTTTTTAACACCCTACTACCTGTATTTAAAATTCCGTGGGAAAAATGAAAAACTTTGATTTTAGCTCTCTACAAAACCAATCTCTAATACATTAAAGGTGTTTACTAACTGAACATTCCATTTCTAAGTGATCATGTGGTTTATATTCGCTTGTGAAATATTAGATGCCAACATCAATTCATCTCTGAACATCAATAACTATTTCTTATGAATGTACCAAGTACTCCAGTACTTTCAAACCTTTAAAACAAACTTTCATCTTTAAGTAGTCATCTAGCCACTTTGAACTCATGCTTAGTAAGCATCTCATTTTTATAAATATAAAATAACTAAATACACTTATATAATGAAAAATTGTTCACAATGTGTTTAACATAAATGCTTTTATTTAAACCTCACAAAAATAGGAGTAGAGAATACAATCCTGATTTTGTAAGAAAATAAAGCTATGTACATGATGTACATTCACAAACATATCAAAGTCAATCACTAAGCCAAACATGAGAAGGAGGGGGAGAAAACAGTAAGGGCTAATTGAGTGATGTGTGCATGTATGCCTCTACCATCTTGTACTCCATTAAGATGTATGACTATAATACACCAATAAAAAAATTAAATGAAAAAAAGAGCAAGCTAAACAGTTAAGTAACACACTTAAGTTCACACATACTAAAAGAATTCATTCAATGCCCACGTTTTGAAATTAGCCTAAAACCAATAGTTTACAACTTAAGAGGTATATGTCACCTTGGTTTGGTCACTGTAGCTAGATACCTGCCAAACACTATTCTAGATGTTTCCATAAGATATGTTTTATTTTTATATACTCTTATTGATGTATTAAAGTCTCACATCATAACATAGTTCTTAGGGATAGTGACATATATGCACACAACACTTGGTAGGTTTTCCTCTAGATCCCTTCCCATTCCACCCCTCCCCTATACAGGATATTAAGATTGCCACTAGTATTAAAGGCATCTTTTAGACACAATTATACATTTAAATCAGTAAGCTCGGAGAAAATCAGATGACCCCCATACTGTGGGTGGGCCTCATCCAATCACTTGAAGGCATTCACTAGAGAAAAGAATGACCTCCTCCAAAGAAGAACTCTGCTAGGAGACTGCATTTAGACTGCTGTATCACTAGCCTTTCCCTGTGTCCTCTATCAGCCCACACCAAACCTTGCACCAATTCCCTAAAATAAATCTCTCCCTCCTGCTTCCACATACCCTCTGTAGTGTTTCTCTTTCTCTGGAGACTCCTCTGACTAATATAACTGCAATAATGTAAAAAAGATCAATGAGTTTTATATTGATATAGTCAAGACCATTTTGTTAAACTGTTTTTGCTTACTTCTAAATTTGCCAGAACTGTTACTTCTAGTTGTTATAAGCCCAAAGTGATCATTTTAATATCACAAAATTTAACGGTTTTATTTGCACCAGGGTTCTTGACCACACTTCAGATAAAATATGAATCTAGATTTTAATATTAAATCCATGTATACCTTGCCCATGCAATATGTGTTTTATATTTTAACTTTCATTCCTTCTTTTAATCATGACATTTATTTTGTGATTATTATGGAGCAAGCATTGAAAAGTTAGTGGGGTTCATATAAATTCGTAAACTGATTTTAGTATTATAATATCTAAACTATATCTTTCAATTAGTACATATACTTAATATCCTTCAAATACTGATTTTTTTTTTTTTTTTTGGTGGTGGTATGGGGATGGAACCAGGGGCCTTCTACTCCGGGCTACACTCCCAGACCTATTTTATATTTTTTTTATTTGGAAACAGGGTCTCTTAAGCCAGTGGAGGCTGGCTACAAACCTGCGCAATCCTCCTGTCTCAGCCTCCCAAGTGCGGGGATTACAAGCGTGCGCCACCACGTCCAACCTTCTAATACTGATTTTAATCATCACTTTTCATTCTTCTCAGTAGCTAAGTGGAAGAAGCTGAAAGAACTGTAAGGATGCAAGGACTGCTCATCTGTGGCGCCTACAGGTCAGGGAAGGCTGTGTGCACAGACCCTGAACACCCTACAGGCCAGAAATGACAAGGTGCTGCACCTTGTCTGGAAGCATTAGACTAACTTACTGGACTCCAGCCTCTCCCTGACACACAGGATGAAGTCCCAGGGGCACCAAATATGTAAGGTCTGGACTGGGCTGCAGTAGCTACAAACTACTCAGGTAAATTCAGAGAGGGGAAGAATCAACTTCCTCCCAGGAAGTCCAGGCATCCAGGTATTTGCAGGGGATAATACAGCATCACATGAACATTCTAAATTTATACATCCTTCCTTGGGGAAGAATGAGAGAAGCAGTTGCCCACAAAATATGCCTAATTACAGTCCATTAGTGTGAGAATTTCCTGAGCATGCTGGGTAGAACTTACTATTTATTTGTATATTTCTATCTGCTGTCATATTAATATAAAGATGCTTCAAATTTTTAAGAAGATACCTTCATCTCCAATCCTATAAGTTAAAGCATCTATATAATCTTATATATACTGAGAGCTAACATGGGGTGTTGTGGTGTACTCTTTTTTTATTTTCATGTCTGGGGCTGGAACCCAGTGGCATTTGACTTTGAGCTATACCTCCTGCCCTATTTTTTATTCTTTATTTTGAAACCAGGTCTCACTGAGTTGCAGAGGGCCTCACTAAGTAGCTGAGGCTGTCCGCGAACCGCGATTCCGAATGCTGGGACTACAAGCATGCACCACCATCCCTAGCTCGTGGTGCACTCTTGAAATCCCAGTACTTGGGAAGCTGAGACAGGAGTATCACAGGTTCCAGACCAGTCTCAGCTACATAGGAAGGGCCTCAGGAATTTAGCAAGACCCTGTTTCAAAATAAGAACAACAACAAAAAAAAGGCTAGGGGTGTAGTTCAGAGGCAGAATACATTCAATTCCCAGTACCAAAAAAAAAAAAAAGTGAGAATACTAATGCAATCTCCTATCATGTATGGGAGAAGGGGGGAGGATGAGGAGGGAATTGGGGAGAAGCCCACCAAGCAGTTTGCATGTATGACATTATGAACAAATAAGAGTATATTTAAAAACAAACAAAAAGGAGCTGAAAGACTTTCAGCTGACACTAGGTTTTAAAATCTGAAAATGATTTTGACTTAAGGAATGTGATACAGTTTTGATTTTTATTCAGTCAAGAGGGGAAAATAAGAACTTGTGTTACATTTGAGATTTATGAAGCAATGCCAACTGACAGGTGATGACAACTGCCATTTTCATCTTCAACCTTTCCCTTCTTCTAGAACGTTGTTTATATACTTTCCCTAGGTTACTCCTCATGTCTATTGCTTTACTTACCATATGCTGATGACTCCCAAATTATTATTTCCAGCCTAGAAATCTCTGCTAATTCTCTATTAACATATCTAATTAAATGCCATTTTTCCTTCAAGGAAGTTATCACAATCTGTAAACTATTTTAATTAAAACCAAATGTTTTTATTATTTTTACTATCTAACTGCAAATTCCAGAAAACCATCATCATCAACCTCTCCTTTCCTTAGACTGGTAAATTCTATAAAGTAAGAAAAGATGTCATATCATCTTTGTCACTTTATCTCCAATATCTACCAAAGAGCTGGTATTCAAGTATTTGTTTAAAAAATGAAGAGATTTAAATAAATTCTCAGTTAATCAGCTACCATTTCAATTCTGACCTGTGTATACATGTGAATATATACCAACGTCAATCTAGGTACTCTGTATTGGGAGGGAGGAAAATGGGAAGGCAGCACCAAGTGCAGTGTGTGTATGTATGTGTCACTGTCAATGTAATTTACATTATGATGTGAGACTATAATGTACCAATAAAAGCACAAAAAAGCCTATCTAAAATATTCCTAGTGTCCCCATGTAATATTTTTCACCAAACAAAACAGAAACTAAAACGTAGCCAGAAAGTTACCTCCATGGGTTTTAGCTGAGCATTTACATTAAAACAAGGAACTTCCTGGTACCAATCCCAGGATAAATTTCGCTCAACAATCACTTCAAGATTTAATGGCAGTAACAGATCCAGTGATTCCTGGTATGTATCATTAATAAATTGGGATCTATAAAAAGAAATAAAATTTTTTTGAAGTGTTTCATATGTACTTAACAGAGAAAAAAGATTAATTTATACACTTTTATATAAAACAGTAGAAATAATTTTTACGTCAAGAGAAAAGTAAATTCTATCACATGTTCAGATATCAACATGAAAGATGTTCTGTCCCACTAAAACTTTGGTGAATTTCGCTGAGAAATGCATTTTTAAAATAGGATTTACAAGCCGGGCGTGGTGGCGCACGCTTGTAATCCCCGCGCTTGGGATGCAGAGACAGGAGGATCGCGTAGGTTCGAAGCCAGCCACGCACACTGGCTTAGGAGACCCTGTTTCCAAATAAAAAATATAAAAATAGGTCTGGGAGTGTAGCCTGGAGGTAGAAGGGCGTCCAGGAACCCCAGTACCACCAAAAAAAAAAAAAATAGGATTTACAATATGATAAAAATGACAAAAATAAAACTGTACATAAATTCTTAGGATAAGAATTATCCAAATAATCAGTAAACAAAGATTATCTATGACTTCATTATAAAAACGTTTTTTGTGTGTGTGGTATTGGGACTGAACCAAGGAGCTTTCTACCAGCCCTATTTTTTTTATTCTTTAGTTTGAAATGGTCTCACTAAGGTGCAGAGGGCCTTCCTAAGTAGCTGAGGCTGGCAGTGAACCTGCAATCTTCCTGTCTCCGCACTAGGATTACATGTGTGTGCCACCACACCTGGCTTATAAGAACATTTTAATACACATATTTAGGAATATAGCAGAACACCACATCTCCTTACTACTTTGTATGGAACAAAGTTATACTATATAAAATTTCTGGGTGTGGGCGTTAAAATAGCTGAATATTTACAATGTAAAAGTTGAACCAGTGCCTTTTCAAGCACTTATGTAAGGAGGACTGATGTTCACAAGTAAAGAACAGTAAGTCACCAAACCCCTTCAAGGACAATGTGAAGCAGAAGCCTCCTCTGTTGCACTTTAAAGTAACAATATCAAAGGATCACTTTTCAATAATGCAGTTATATTTTAATTGACAACTAACCCTTAAACTAGGGTACAATGATATGACTGCATAATTTTAGTTCTTGTTCACTCAATGACAGAGAAATGTAGGAATCATCAGAAATCTCTCAGAATTTCTGAAACCAAACCATTTCATGGATGTATAAAGGAATGGCACTATACTTACATACATATAAATGCTTGCAATCTACAATTAATGGTATACAGCTGAGGAATTAGCTGGATGTGGTGGCACACACTTGTAATCCTAGCATTGGGTAGGCTGAGACAGGAGGATCATGGTTTGTCCACAGCCTCAGCTACTACTTTGCAACTCAGTGAGACCCTGTTTCAAAAAAAAAAAAAAAAAAATAGGGCTGGGATAGGGCTGGGGGGGTATGTCTCAGGGCTCCATCCCCATAGGGAATGCATTATATAGAGATATACTTGTGATACACTTACCTGTATAGTCTCATCTCACTCAGCTTTATGGTTATCAAGTCCATAACAGGTGGAGGATTACTCTTGCTCTCTGGTATTATAATGAATGTATTTCTCATTGTAATTAGTCCAAAATCAGCAACAAAAACATTTTCAGAAACTGGAGACTGTGGGATGACCACCACGGGGGCTTTGATGTTAACATCCAATGCCAATCGGGAGCTCCTTTGTGCCAATTCTTTTACACCAGTAGCAGCCATTCCTGCCGCCTGCACAGTTGCTTCAGTGAAGGCTTGTTTAGCTGCTTGGAAATTATCTATAAAGGCCTTTAAAAATGAAAGAATTTTATTTGCAACATTGCCATGAATCATTTATTAAATATGTATTGTTCATAAATTTATTCCATAAGAAAAACTTTTACTTTGTACAACTAGAAAATACTTATTAAAAGTGGCTGCATATTATATCATAATTTACTGCTGTAAAAATTAAGAAACAAAGAAATATATTGATTAAAAAAAATACATATAACTACCTGAGTTAATACTTAATTTTCATGTTCTGAAAAAAGTAACATTTCCAGTAATTCTAGGACTATCACAAGAGGGTTCACTGACATCAGTTTTTGATCAACAAAAGTAAACTAGACAAAGAATACTTTTTTTGTTTGTTTTGTTTTGTATATTGGGGGTGGGACCCAGGGAATTCTACCTCCGAACTCCACCCTCAGCCCTATTTTTTATTCTTTTATCTTGAAACAGGGTCTCACTGATTTGGAAAGAACCTTAGTGGCTGAGGCTGTCTGTGAACCGTGATCCTCCTGTCTCAGTCTCCTGAATGCTGGGATTACAAGTGTGTACCGCCACTTGTTCATCTTTAATTTTTGTCAAAAACTATTTCTTTGCTATAGAAAAACTGCACAGTAACTTCAATTTGAAAGATCACAAAAAGATATAAAAAGAGGGCTCCATACCCACAAATATGTTCAAGTAAATACATGAATTTCTTGCTTAAAACTGCCATACTTTGCATAATTATTCTATTTGCATCCTTAGATTTCACTATCTAGCTTATACACCAGAACTTAAAAGACATTTTAAGAGAAAACAGTTTTATCATAGTGACAGGTTTAACAACAACAACAAAAAAAAAAAAAAAAAAAGAGCTGACAGCAGAGGTAAAACAGAAAAGAAAAAAAAAGAAAAACTATGAAAAGCAGAGCTAAAAACTCAGAAGACTTAGGGTGAAGTCATACATGGATTAATTTAAGTCCCATAAGTCTCCACTATCCATAATTATAGTGAAATATATAATTAAATGTTATAGATTCATAATTAGAATGAATTCAAGAATATCATTTTCTTAATAGCCAAAACAAACTTTAACTATGTTTGGTAATTTTTAATCAGAGCCTGAAGTCAGGCAAAACAAATATTTAAGCTAATGGTATATAAAGTAATGGTTTCAATGAATATATATACTGCATATTATATGATACATATTATATACTTTAATGTTACTACATAAAAATATACATTTCAATTAACTAAAATATAACCATTTAGAAATTGGTACCACACATTTCCATCACTATGATAAATGGTACCCAGAAAATTATTCTATTTTTTTTTTGGTACTGCGGACTGAACCCAAGGGCATTTTGCCTCTGAGCTACTGTGATCTTGTTGTCTCAGCTCCCAAGTACTGGGGTGTGTGCAAATGTGGCTGACTTATTTAAAAAATAGGAAGAAAATCGACCAAGGAATTTTCTTAAACTGTTCATCCATGTTTGACATATAGCAAACTATTTCCAACAAGTATATAAAAAAATTTATTAAAATACTAACTAATAAGCCAGGCACAGTGGTGCATGCTTGTAATACCAGTACTTGGGAGGCTGAAACAGGAGGATCGTGGTTCACAGAACAGCCCCAGCTACTCAGTGAGGCCCTCCGCAACTTAGAGAGACCTTGTTTCAAAAAAAAAGCCGGGCGTGGTGGCGCACGCTTGTAATCCCCGCGCTTGGGAGGCGGAGACAGGAGGATCGCGCAGGTTCGAAGCCAGCCGCGCGCGCTGGCTTAGGAGACCCTGTTTCTAAATAAAAAATATAAAATGGGTCTGGGAGTGTAGCCCGGAGGTAGAAGGGCTTCCAGGAACCCCAGTACCACCAAAAAAAAAAAAAAAAAATAGGACAGGTAGCTCAGATGTTGAATGCCCCTGGGTTCCCTCTCCAGACACACACACACACAAAAAAAACAAACAAACAAACAAACAAAAACTTACCAATACAGTATATAGAAATTTTGTGACAAAAACCACTTCAATGCAACCAACAGTTAAGTTAACCTGAATGTCAACCACATTCATATCTGTGTATGCTGAACCAGCAGTTGCATTCATGTAAGAAACCATTTTGAAGCTGAAAACTTCTTTTCCAGTGATATAAACAGCCTTAAATGAGAGAAAATTCCAATTATTACAATCCATTTTTGAAGTGATAGGCCTTCAGGAAAAAAAGAAATGAAGCAAAAAATAATAAAACATATACATATAATTGTAAAATTTCCACTTATTCAAGCCAGTACAAATGAGGCAGTAAACAATTCTAACTGCTTTACTAGAACATTCACTGTAAGGTTTTTCAAACTAGTGGTGGCAGCTCCCATTGTAGATCAAGAAATCAAGTTAGCGAGGTACGTACGGCCCAGTGTGCATATGTGGTGCTGAGGACTGAGCCTAGGGCATTATAACTCTGAGCTACACTCCTAGTCCTATTTTATTTTTTATTTGGAAACAGGGTTTCACTAAGTTTCCTGACTCAACTTGAGGTTCTCCTTATCCTACTGTTTGATATTCTCTTCACTCTCTTCAATATACCGACCTACCTGGACACCTCATTACTCAGGAATTATTAGTCCAACTTCATAAAAGTGTTTAGTCCAAAAATCTATTTTATACCCAATAACAAAATATCTACTCTTCAACCTTAATTATTCAGTACGAAGGACCCCATTTTTTAACATTATAACAACTATATTAGTAATCAGCCATGGAAATAAATAAGCTTCCTTAAAAATCTCGGATTTTTCTGATATTGGTACCTAAAATGCATTATAAGAATTAATGTATTTTAAAAAGAACAAAAAAATGAAATACAGAAATTTACTACTCCCCCCCAAAAAAATACTTTTTTTCAGGAACATTACTTATCATGATATAAGATTATGATATTCTTTTTTTTTTTGGTGGTACTGGGGGTGGAACCCAGAGGCTTTCTACCTCCGGGCTATACTCCCAGACCCATTTTATATATTTTTTGGAAACAGGGTCTCACTAAGTTGCTGAGAGCCTCACTAAGTAGCTGAGGCTGGCTTCGAACCTGCGCTATCCTCCTGTCTCAGCCTCCCAAGTGCAGGGATTACAAGCGTGCGCCACCACGCCAGGCAAGATTATGATATTCCAAGATATCATAATCTTATTTTGACAAATAAAGAAATAATAACTGAGATTAGGTAATTACTAAGGGTTACACAACTACTAAGGAGCAAAGATAAAATAAGAAACCAATTTTTCCAGATTCCAAAACCCATACTTAAGCCACACCACATAAAATTTAATTGTCTAATGATAAGTATGACCACTCTAAAGGACAATCATATTTAATAATGTATTGCTACTTAATTAAAGCAAATTCTTACCTTTTTGTATACAGCCTTTATATCAGAATCCAAAACAATTATATTCCTTAGCTTTGCATTTATTTCAGTTACCAAAGGTCTCATTATCATCTCGGAATCAAGCCCTAGGGGAATAAAATAACTAATTGCATTCTCTTTCATATAGTAGTTTATTAGATTTATTTTATAAGATTTTATTACCTTCAATCTTAATTTCAGAAATGTTACGTTTCTGATCTTGAATAAAAATCCGTAAACATGATAATTCTGCTAATACCCGCAAGGTAATAATATCTTCGTGCATGGATACTTTAAAAGCTACAAAAAAAAAATTGTATGGTAAAACATAAGGAAACTTTTGGCAGTTACTCTATACTTGCAAAGTAACTGAAACCTCATTACAAATAATGATAGCATTAGAAAAATTCAAGTAGGTACAGTGGCACATATATATTCCTCACTTGGGAGGCTGAGACAGGAAAACTGCAGGTTCAAATCCAGCCTCAGCAACATAGTGAGACACTGTTTCAAAATAATAAAAAACAAAACAGGGATAGTAGCTCAGAGGCAGAATGTTCCTGGGTTCAATCCCCCCCCAATACCAAAAATAAAGCAAACAAAAAAAAAAAAATAGCAAGGTAAGATATTCCCTACTAAATTGATCAATCTAATCATATCCAATGAAAACAGAAGCAAATAAACAGACAAAATGAAACACTGTTCCAAGAGGAGAGTAATCATGAAACTAAGAAACTGGTTATATAAGATACATTTTTTTTTTTCCGGTACCAAGGATGGAACCCAGGGGAAACTGTACCTCCAAGCCAGACCCCCAGCCCTAGTTTTTAGTCGTTTTTTTCTATTTTTGAAACAGGGTCTCACTGAGTTATAAATGGCCTCACTAAGTAGCTGAGGCTATCTGTGAACCCGGATCCTCCATTCTCCGCCTCCCAATGCAGAATTATAAGTGTGTGTCATCAAGCCCAGCGCTACAAATCTTTTGAGGCAAAAAATTACTAGGAGATACCCATCATCAGAATTACAAATTTTTACTGCTTTTAAAAAATAACAGGACATCCGGGAAGATGGCGACGAGGAAAGCAGTGCTTACGAGCCCCACTAACGACCAATCTCTATTACCACAAAATCAGCGCCTTTCATAGCCAGAAAACACTATCACCAGAGAAACAAAAAAGGTAATTACAAGGAACAGAGAAAAAGAGGGCTGGAAAAACGAGACACCAGAAAGAAACCAGACCACAGTGCTACGGCCGGAGCCGCAGCGCGGAGCGGCGCGGGCACTATCTTCCCTTGCAGCACCAGGCCCCAGAAAGAAGGGGGACTCAGAACGGAGCTCAGAGCCACAGAGGAGATACACCGGCCTCACGCCCGAGGACGCGGCAGTGGCGCCTTACTGCCGGCGGCAGCGGCGAATTCACTGGATGGCACCAGACCAACATACCCAACAGCCCACCAGGCTCCAGAGAGGAGAGGCGAACAGCGAGCCGAGGTGAGTCGCTGCGGAACAGCCGGGTGGAATTCGGCAGATTTTTCGGCGCAGGAGGCATCTAAAGCTCGTAGGGGCTGTGCTCAGCACACACTGCAGGGATTCAGAGCGGAGCTCATAAACAGAGAAGAAATATGCCAGCCTCACGGCCGAGGGCATGACTGTGGCGCCATATTGCCACTAGCGGCAGCAGCAGCAAATTCACCGAGTCCACTACAGCTCCATCAGCACACTCAACAACAGTGAGTCAAATTGCAGCCCCTAGAGGAGAAATCCCAGTACTACACTCCCAGGGACTTGACCGATGGGGGAGTGGCGGTGGCAGACATAGTACACCATAGGAGAATGCCCAACCTGGCACCCCCCACCCCCATGGTCTAAAGCAGCCTCGATTGACTCCCTGGATCTGAGACTCTGCGACACAACCCAGTAAAGGAGTAGTGGGGACTGAGATACCACAGACTCGAGATCCAGAGCACCTTAAGTGAAGTTGTAGTGACCCAAGGGAAGAACCCAGAGAAGGCACAAACTTCCAAAATCATGGGAAAGAGAAATAACAATGGAACAATGAATGTCCACAATCCCACAACATCAGAACCTGATAAAACAGAAATTCAGAGATTTCTAGAAGATCAAATCAGGAAAATAACTGTAGAAATAATAGAGGTGTTTGGAAAAGAATTCAGAGAGAGCCAAAAAGAGATAAAGGATGTAATTAATGAATTTAGTTAAAATATTATTATTTCCACCACCAAATGTTCGTGGAAACCTTGTCAAAAATAACTTGACAATATATGAAAGAATTTAGCTCTAGGCTTTTATTTAACTCCAATGGTTTATATATCTGCCTTTAGAACAGTACTACACTGTTTCAATTATTGTAGCTTTATATGGTTTGAAATCAGAAAATATACATCTTCTAGCTTTGTTCTTTTTCGAGATCGTTTTGGGTATCTAGAGTCCATATTCCGTATTAGGATAGATCTTTTCTGAAAAATAAATAAATAAATGTATGATAGTTTCACCTAAAAAAAAAAAATATTCTCTGGTAGGAAAGAAAGCAAAAAGAAATATTGAACTGTTATCTTTAAGTCTTCAAAAGCTTGGTATCAGACTAATGAAACTGTTATTTTGAGATTATCATTTTTAATTTTGGATAAATTGCTATAATACTAGATGTCAACCACTAAGCCAAGCATGGGAAGGAGGGATGGGGATGGAATGGGGTGGGAATGAGGTAGGGGCTAACTGGGCAATGTGTGCATGTATGTCTACAGAAGTTTTTTTGTATCCCATTATGATGTATGAATACAGTGCAGCAGTAAAAAAATTTTAAAAAAAGTAACAGGTTGGACATTCCTAATCAAAATAAAATTTAAAAATATTAAGTGTTTTAAAATAAAAAACTTATTGACCACCAACATGATACTTAAAAAAGTTTCAGATTTGGGAGAATTTCAAGTTTCTTATTTTTTAATTAGAGATGCTCAACCAGTACTGTGATTAAAAATATCCTTTGAGCAGGGCTGGGGATGTAGCTCAGGTGACAGAGTGTTTGCCTATTATGTAAAACGCTCTGGTTTCAATTTTCAACACTGCCAAATACACACACACACACACACACACACACACACACACACACACTTCTAATACTACTCAAATTTTGATAGTTGCATTTTAATTTACACTAATGCCATTAAATGCATGAATATTAATGTAAATCAAATACTTCTATATAATTTTCATCTAAAATCAATTGTAAACAATTTTACTTCAGCAGTAATCTCTTTCCTTTGCCTTTTCCATTATTTTCTAAAATTAACCTGTTATACAATGAATCCTTGTGGGTATTAGTCTAGGCAACAGAATTCTGTAGAAAATATAACTTATAATATTTTCAATTAAATTATAATAAGTCCAGAACCGAAATTTATTGATATTTGTAAAAAAAATTAGGTTGAATTTTTAAAAATACCTATTTTCTTAACAACATCCCCCTTATCTTCAGTCTCTGCAGCAGTCATTGAGGTTGATTTTTCCACTGATTGCGGAAAGATATTATTAATATAATTTATTGTATTCAGAAGTGCTTCTGTATGTAAATGAATATCCAAAGAGGAGAAATTCACCTAAAGAAAAAAGTTGATTAAAAAGTTGATACAAAAGGACTTTATAAGGCATTATGCTTTGTGGGATTAAAGATACAATTCATAATATTCAGTTTTTAAAGTATTGTCCCCTCATACCTTAATCAGTTGTAAAACATTGTTATAGGTACTTTTCAAGTTAGGTACGTTTTTTTCAGCCTATTCAAACAGAACACAAATCTGTTAGAACATCTTAGAATGACATGTGTATATATTTATAATTACTTGTTATACATAATATACATCTATATAATTTTTCAGGATTGTGTGTATATAAAGAAATTACATATATTATGTATTGTAGATAAACACATATATTTACCTAAAGAAGCAACTGCTTTACTAGAACAAAGCGAATGCTTTACTAGAACTTAAAAATCTGGTAAATGGACTTTTCTAGCACATAAGTATTCAATAAATGTTATATAGTTGCATCCTTATTATCAATAAAAGAAATGCTAGGTATTATCAGTCATCAACAACTCTGTGGTTCCTCCTATCTCTTTGTATTTAAAAACAAAATTTTTGACAGAATTGTCTGAGTATCCAAATACCATTTTTTCTAAAACTTATTGTTTATATGATTTTTCTTAACAAATCATAATTGTATACATTGATGGTGTAATGTGTGATGTTTTGATATATGTATACAATGTAGAATGACTAAATAAAGCCAACTTGTATATCCATCAATTCAAAAACCCATCATTTTTATAGCAAGATATATGAAATACACACTTAGTTTTCTGAAATATACATTATTAATGACTAGTTATTCTGTTGTGCAATAGATATCACTTATTTCTTCTATCTGAACCTTTCTATCAACAGATCCCCTAATTTCTTCCTTTCCTGTCAACCCCAGCCTCTTGTAGGCACCATTCTTCTATTTCTACAAATCAACTTTATTAGAATCCATGTGTGAGACCATGCAGTATTTGTCTTTCAGTGTCTGGATTATATCACTTTGCATAATATCCTTCAGATTCATCCTCGTTATTGCAAATGACAGAATTTCCTCCCCTTTTGAATAGTATTCCACTGTGTGTGTGCATACCACATTTTTCCATTCCTTTTCTTTAGACCTAGAACACTTTTATTATCTAAAAGCTAATGCAAACATAATGATGAAACTATTAAAATATCTACAGCAAGCAAAAATGATCGTGAAAGCAATAAAATGATTTTCTGGCATTACTCTTCAGTAGTTACAACATCGGTGTAGTACTTACATAAACATAATGTCAGCCAGGCATGGTGGTGCAGGCCTGTAATCCTAGTTCTTGGGAGGCTGAGACAGGAGAATCACCAGCCTCACCAATTCAGTGAGGCTCATATCAACTTAGCAAGACCTTGTTTCCAAATAAAAAAATAAAATGGGTGTGTAGGGTTGTATTGCGGAGGTAGAATGCCCCTGGGTTCAATTCCCAGCACCACAAAAAAGAAAAATGTCAATGAAAACATGGAATAAGCCCTAAATACACTATAGTGGATAGAAAAACTTCACAGAAAAGAGAGTATAAATCAATAAGAATAGAAAACAGTCACTGACATCAGAAAAGTCAGGTAACTTCAGCTAGTCATGAAAAATGAAGTAAAATTATCACCTTGCATCATATATTGCAATAAATTCCATCAAAACCAGAAAATTTGTTTCTTTTTCAATAAAGGTGTGCAGGCATCAACCTGCAAGGACTTCCTACTCAGAACACAGGCTAGTTACACATGAATTATTTACAAATCGCAACTATACAACACAGAACAATGAGACCAGTATTACCTCTGAGTGCCGCTAATATGAGTTACTGGGATTACATCAGCATAAGGATTAAACTGAATATTATAAAAATCTAGCAACACACTTGACTGTCAAGCAAAACTGCTCACCTTCACATATTCCAATGTTAACAGATCTTCCATTGTGTTATCCAGGGTTGTGACCAAATAAACTGGTTTTTTATTTTCATCTAAAAATAAATTTATTTTAAATTTTTATTTTATAATAATAATCAAATAACTTATAATTTTAATTAATTTTAATAATTAAAAAAACATTACTAGTTAAAAAAAAAACTAGTGGAAAGTAAATACAGGCAATGCTAGTATTTATAGGACTTACTGAAAAAAGGCTTTCCTGCACCAGATCTAGGCACTGTATTTTATCTTATCCAGTCAGGTCTCTTATTTACATTTTATATTCTGTTTATTCATTTATTTACTTATTTATTTTTGTGGTACTGAATGCTGAACACAGGGATATTCTACCTCCAAGCTACAACCCCAGCCATTTTTATTTTCCATTTTCAAAACAGTCTCGCTACACTGCAGAGACTGTCTTTGAACCGGCGATCGCCTGCTCCAGCCTCCCGAGTACTGAGATTTCAGGCATGTGCCATCATGCTCAGCTTTACATTTTATATTCTAAATGTGGCATTTCTCCTCACAATTTTGTTGCCCCCTCATATACCTCAATACTAACGTCTCAAATATTCCTAGACAGGAGATGAGGTCAAGAAAAACTAGCAATCTGTTAAAAGAAAACCCAGAATGGTTTTTAGAAACAATGAAAGGACATAAAAAGAAGAGCTAGGAAAGAAAAATAAAAGGCAATCAGAGTCCTTGAAAATTTAGTTGAAATGACAGATTAGAGCCAGATGTGGTAGCACACTTCTAATCCTAGTACTGGGCAGGCTGAGGCAGGAGGATCGCATATTCAAAGCCACCCTTAGCAACTTAGTGAGGTGCTCTATAACTTAGTGAATCCCTGTTTCAAAATTAAAAAAAAAAATGATAAAATAGACCTGGTGAAGTAGCTCATTGGTAAAATTCCATGAAAGAAGAGGGAAAGGTCAGAAATGTGATGAGAAAGTTCCTTATATTTATAGTATAAGTTAAAATAAACTCTATTAAGAATCAGTCTTAAATATTATTTCTCTGCTTGTATTCAAAACCTACTATTCTAAGAAAACTGATATAGAAGAGATTTTTGTATAAAGCTTTTAAAATCACCATTATCAAATTAATTATGGCTGCTAATAGTATGTAGAAACTGAAAGAAAGAATGACAAACTACTAATACCATTCCTAAAGGGAAATGTCACAATTTCAATGAATTCTTTCCAACTTAAAATCTTATTAGCATACAAACCAGCTTTTTACTGCAGGTGCTAACCACATCTTCATCCGTTAAGAAGGGATATACTTTCACCAAACAACTATTTACTGATCATTTACTTTGCACAAGAAACTATGCTAGTCACTCCCTCTCAAAACATTCAAAAATATTACAAAAATGGGTCCAGTAATAATTATGCACCCTGTCATATTTTATGCAAGTATTTTATTCTTGGCTCTTGAAAAAAAATAAGCATAAGTGTAAAAGCTAAGAGCTCTAATACTTCTATATTACTAAAGAATACTGTCAAGTTGGTTTACTTTTCTTTCCACTTACCAAAGCAAACTTTTTCTCAGCAAAAAGCAAAAAAATCACCAAAATTCTGCATCTGTTCTATACAAAGGTTTTTTAACCAAGAAATAACAATAACACAATATACCACAGTCAAGTTCTCAAGTGGCAAGAGGAGCAAAAGGCACCTTTATTTGTTGCCAGTAGAAATACAAAATGAAAGAAATACAAAATACACTTTGGAAGGCGGTTTGGCAGTTTCTTATGAAACTAAACCAACTCTTACCATATGACTCATCAATCACAGAATCCTTGGTACTAAACTCAAGAAAACAAAAATTTATGACTATAAAAATACCCACTGTGAATATTTCAAAGGCATTATTCATAGTTGGTAAGACTTGGAAATAACGAAGAAATCCTTCAGAAGGTGAATGGGTGTTTAAAAAAACAATTGTCTATCCAAACAATGGATTATTCACTGCCAAAAAGAAATGAACTATCTAGCCATGAAAACACATGGAGGGGATTTAAATGCATATTACTAGCTGGGCATGGTGGTGCACGCTAATAATCTTAGTACCTGGAAGGCTGAGACTGGAGGATCCCAGGCTTGAGGACAGTCCAGCAAGTAGTGAGATCCTCATCCATCTAGCAAGACCTTGTTTCAAAATAAAAATAGAGGTGGGGGTATAGCTAAGAGGCAGAATGCCCCTGGATTCAATCCCCAGTGTATGTATGTATGTGTGTATGTGTGTGTTTATTACTAAGTAAAAGCAGACAATCTGAAAAAGATACATACTGTATGATTCCAATTATATAAAATATTAGAAAAGGTAAAAATAAGAAGCCAGCAAAAAGATCAGTTACTGCCAGTGATTACAGGAGAGGGAATGATAAGTGGGTAAAGGATAGAGAAGTTTTAGCACTGTGAACTACTCTGAAAATGCAGTGGTGAATACTTGTCAATATACTTCTCTCTAAACACATAAATGTAGAGCACAAAGAATGATCCCTAACATAAATTATGGACTTCAGATGATAATGACGCATCAGTGTAGGTTCATCAGTTTTAACGAATGTACCACACTCTGGAGGAGAATGCTGACAAAAAGGAAAATAATGACATGAAGTGTAAATGGTATAGAAAAAAACAGTGTACCTTCTGCTCAACTGTACTGTAAGTTTAAAACTGCTCTAAAAAGTAAAGTCTATAAGAATATCATTGCCGGGCGTGGTAGTGCACACTTGTAATCCCAGCATTCGGGAGGCTGAGACTGGAGAATCGTGGTTCACAGACAGCCAAAGCTACTAAGTGAGGCCCTTCACAACTCAGTGAGACCCTGTTTCAAAATTAAAAATTAAAAATAAGGCAGGGGTATAGCCTCTGGATTTCATCCCCAGTCCCGCAACAACAACAAAGGCCTCTAGAAATTAGAGACAGCCATCAGCCAACAGACAGCAACAAAACAAATTGAAATCTCGTGTAAATGAATTTAGCCAACACCTAAGTGAACAAATAAATGAGTCCTCCTATAGAGTTTCCAGAAAGGAACTCTTGCTAATACCTTGATTTTTGCTCACTGAGACTTATGTAGAATTCTACCCTATAGAACTTTAAATCTGTGGTGTTGTGAAACACAAAATTTGTGGTAAACTGTATAGCAATCTAATCTAAGTTGATTTTCCTTAAGGAAAAAAAAATTATATTCATTTTGAATCTGGTCCAGCTCTCCTTAGATTACCAACTGTAAGATGAAGGTCAAGGACTAACTCTGCTCTGGTTCAATGTTACTTGTGCCTGAGACTCAGCTGTTGGAGGCTTACTTTGCACATGGTGGTGCTGAGATAGTAGAACCTTTAAGAAGCAGAGCTTAGTGGGCGGCAATCAGTCTATTGGGCACACTGCCCTAGAGAAGGATAAATGTAGTTCCTGCAGGACCCCGGTCAGTTTCCATGAGAGTGAGAAGTTTAAAGCATGAGCCTGACTGCTGACCCCTCTCTGGCTTCCTTTCTCATCATGGGATCTCTTCTATCCATGCTCCTGCCACGATGCCACCCACCAAGAGGCCCCAGCAGATCCAACCAATGGAGCAACTGTAGCTTAGATGTCAGCGCTAACACTCTGAGCTCAATGTACATCTTTTCTTCACTCATTACTCAGACTCAGGTTATTTTGTTACAGCAGTGAAAAACATTAATAGAAAATCAAAATGTGATAGCTCTCTGAGAATAATTTAGCAAATGTACTGAATTAAAATCTAAAAAACTAAAACCTCTCCTGCCAATAAACAATAAATGAATTTGAATATTTTAAAAAATAGAGAGTCTTACCTAAGTATTCTGGACATTTTAAGCAGAATTCTTTCAAAAAGGCATTTGCTTTCAAATCATATGTTCTAATCTCAACATCTGTGCCCAAACCTAAAACAACAATTTCTACCACAGGTAATTCACATTCTCCTACAAGGTGATACAATTGAACCAAAACCTGCAACAGAAAGGAAACGAAACATTGGAGCCCCTAATCTCAGAACCATTATTCATACACATGCATACACCTCCACACACAAATGGATTATGTATTTAAAGTTTTGAGTCAATTTTATACCTATCCATACATACAAAATATATTTTCACAGTTATAGATAAATTTTCAAAATATATGTACTGAAAACCTATAACATACCATATAATCTCCTAATTCTTGATTAAGGAAGTTTATGTTAAGAAAGAAAGAAAAAAAAAAAGAGAAAGAACCAGGGAACCACATAGCAAATCTGAATTTAATCAGGATGAAAACAAGACTTCCTGCTAGCAATGGAACTATACAAACAAGCTGTAAACAGAATGACAATTGAAATAACCCATATTAACTTTACCACATACATACCTCTGCTACTTCAAATCGTATTTTAAACTCAGTCAAATTCACTGAACAATCTTGCTTTTGTAACCTTCTCTGTCGAGTACTTTTAACTCTAGTTGAAATTTCAGGAGAATCTTCCAAAGGACTACATGGTGCATCAAAATATTCCTCCTCCGAGTCTAAATGTTATAGAATATTGTTTAAGTCAATTATAAAGATTATCAGTAGCAATTTTTTTTTTTTTTTTTTTGGTGGTACTGGGGTTCCTGGAAGCCCTTCTACCTCCAGACTACACTCCCAGACCCATTTTTACATTTTTATTTGGAAACAGGGTCTCCTAAGCCAGCGCACGCGGCTGGCTTCGAACCTGCACGATCCTCCTGTCTCTGGCTCCCAAGCGCGGGGATTACAAGCGTGCACCACCACGCCCAGCTTAGTAGCAATTTATAACCTTTCTCAAATAAATATAAATGTTAAAACACTAAGGACCTATTTTAAAGTATAAATATGAGAACTGAAAAGAACATATAAATTGCTTTAAGTAAATATTTCCTATTTTGTGGTGCTGGGGATTGAATAGAGGGGCAATCTACCTAAAAGCTATACCCCCTATTTTAATTTTACTCAAAAACAGGGTTTCACTAAGCTTCAGAGAGCTTTGCTAAGCTCCTCAGATTGGCTTTTAATCTGTGATCCTCCTGTCTCAGCCTCTCAATTGGGATTCCGATATTGTACTGAGATTACACCTACCAGGTCAGTTTGAAACAATACTCTTAATGACAAAAAGGTATGGAAAATTATAAATGTAATCTTCAACTTAAATATCACCTTATAAAATCATGCCTGTTTTATTTATTTATTTATTTATTTATTTATTTATTTTGGTGGTACTAGGGGTGTAACCCAGAGCCTTTCTACCTCCGGTCTATACTCCCAGCCCTACTTTATATTTTATTTGGAAACAGGGTCTCACTAAGTAGCCGAGGCTGGCTTCGAACCTGTGCGATCCTCCTGTCTCAGCCTCCTAAACTCAGGGATTACAAGCGTGCGCCACCATGCCTGGCTATCATGCCTGTTTTAAAATTTCATAAAAATTTTACAGTAAATGACAATACCCATAAATTCACATGGAAGAACAAAAGACCCAGAATAGCCAAACCAAATCTCAGCAATAAGAAGCATGGGGGTATCACAATACCTGATTTCAAATTATACTAGAGAGTGGTAGGCACAAAAAGTGCATGATTTTGACACAAAAAACAAGCACATGGACCAAGGGAATAGGAAAGAGCAAATCTAAACAGTTTTTGAGTTACTCATCCCTGAGTTTTTCTCATGTACTCATGAGACATAACTGTTAATAAATTTATTTTCTGCTAATTTGTCACTTGTGACAGAGAACCTAAAGGTTAAAAGAAAAAGGTATTCCCTTCCTATATGCAGTCACTTCAGAAAAATGTGCTTCCAAACAGAAATTATTTTAATGATACATGTATAGGAAAAATTTCCTTAAGCAGTTTCATTTTACCATCTTCAGTAACACATGGAAGTTCCAAGAGAGGAATTATCTTCTGTGAAATCTGTGATGGTCCCAAAGAAATAGATGTTTGAATCTGAAAGGAAAACAATTCACTGTCAATTAGCACAAATATTTTTATTCAAAATTATTAAGACAATTTTGATAATAAGCCACTGGTTTTGAATTATTTGAGAAGCAATCAGGACTAAATTAGAAAATAAATTGTAAAACATAGACATAAAGAAATGGTTTTACAATTTTAAGGCTAAATATAAATTGTAGAAGTTATAATAATTTCCTTAAAAATGAGTAAGAAGAAATCTTGGATAAATTTTAACTCAAAATATATTAAGTTAAAAAATCATCTCCAGGATATCCATGAAACAACAAGTCTCAATATTTAGGCCTCTAGCACTGGAGAGCTTACAGTTTTATTTTTAATTTTTTAAAGACATGTTATTAAATTTGTTTTACTGTATTGGGAAATGTAACATATAAAAACATCCAATGCATTTAAAAAGTAACATCCATGAAAGTTATTTTAAAAATATAGACTAAGAAACATTAAGTATCTATGTGTTCTTTCTTGATCACTTCTCTACCACTGATCATGACTGGGGTTTTTTGTTTTTTGTTTTTTTTAGTGGTACTGGGGATGGAATCCTTCTACCTCCAGGCTACACTCCCAGACATATTTTTTACATTTTATTTAGAAACAAGGTCTCTTAAGCCAGCAAGGCTGGCTTCGAACCTGCGCGATCCTCCTGTCTCTGCCTCCCAAGCATGGGGATTACAAGCGTGCGCCACCACGCCCGGCTGACTGTTTTTATTTAGTTGTTTAAGTTTCTATAGGTGATTCTATAATAATACTGTTCAGTATGCCTCCTTTTAAAGTGAAGAAAAAGGGAGTAGATAACACTTTCAAAATTCTCTGTATTTTAACATAGTCTGTACATTTCAGTATGGATCTCTTTGCGTGTAACATAGCATAATTTTTCAAATTTCATGATTTATCAATTTCTTTCATCAATTTTGGGGAAATAAAAGAAAGTAGCAACATTTAAAATGTATACTCTTCAGTCTTTAAAACAAAATTTATAAAAGAGCTCAAGTAGGCGTGATGGTGCATGTTTGTAATCCCAACATTTGGGAGGCTAAGACAGGAGGATCACAGTTCACAGCCAGCCTCAGCTACTTGGTGAGGCCCTTGGCAATGCAGTGAGACCCTGTTTCAAAATAAAGAATGGAAATCAGAGCTGGGGGGTGTAGCTCAAAGGTAGAATGCCTCTGGGTTCCAGGGGGAGATAGAGAGAGAGGGGAGGGAAGGGAGAGGGAGGAGAGAGAGGGAGGGACAGAGGGGGGAGGGAGGGAAAGAGAAAGAAAGAGCAGGAGCGAGGGAGGGAGGGAGGGCGGGCGGGCGGGCGCAGGAGCACACTCAATAGCAAACAAGGAAAACTGCAGAACATGAATGTATTCACAAGTAATGGGACCTTATGTCAGCAACTCACTCCCAAAGAGATTGGCAGAAAACATTCTTGGCTCCATTTTTTTCAAGTTTGAAGTTAGTTCAAAAGAAAAAAATTTAAGCAAGTACAAAGAACCCCACTCCGCAAATTCAAAGAAAAATATGACTGAATATTTTCTTTCTGAAGAGATCTTGAAGAAGTTGCACAATTAAAAAAAAAATCCAGAAATCAAAAAGGGAAAAAAAAAAAACAGTAATTTTAACTGTGTAAAAAAATAAAAGCAGAGCTGGGGGTATGACTTGGCAATAAAGTGTTTTCCTGATATTCATGATGTCTGAGTCCCAGTGCTCCCATAAACACTCACACGCACGCACGCACGCACGCACGCACGCACAAACAACAAAATTTTTAAAAGATAAATTTTAATAACAAGTATAAGTTCCTTAATTGGAAAATATAATCCAACAGAAAGAAAGTACTTGACATGAGTAGCTGTTTTCAAAAAGAGAAATTCAAAGTCAATGAACTTAGGAAAACATATTCTCTCTTACTCATAAAGCAATGCAAATCAAAAGATCAATACTAATGGAAGCAAAGAAAAAGACATTCATCATTCACTGCCCTTACTCTACTAAACATTTCCTGCGAAACCGGAGATGCAGACAGTTATGGTCCCACCTGGGGACTGGCTTTGGGAGCATGCCAAGTGAGGATAGGCAGGAGGTTCACTTTATATTTTTCCTCACTATTTGAGCATTTACTGTTTACAATGTCTATTCAAAATGAACTACAAATTACCTGGAATTCCTACAGATGTTTCAAATACTATTTATTAACTTTCTTTTCTTAATTCAACCTTTCATTAACTCCAAAAATAACATTACCTGAATTGACTTTACAGGGCCAGAGAGATCAGTCACAGGTTCAGGTTTGGGAATGCTTTCAATCAATTTCATAATCCCTTGCAGTTTTTTATCAGAGATTCGTAAAGAAACTAGAGGTAACTTTCCAAAAATCTTGAATCTGTTTAAAAAAGACAGCAATCATTAGAGGAACTTTTATTCTGATTTTGATTTACATGTACTAACTATGAAGACTGTACTCCAGGCATGGTGGCAAATGCCTATAATCCCAGTATTTGGAAAGCTGAGACATAACTGCAGGTTCGAGGACAGCCTCAGCAACCTATTGAGACCCTACTTCAAAATAAAATACTAAAACAGGGCTGAAATATAGCTCAGTAGTAAAAATTACGCAAATAAGATCAAATGTGATTTTAAGCACTAAAAAAAAAAAAAAAAATCACTACTCCAATTCCCATCTTATGTACTCTACTATTTGTCAATTATAGATAACAATTACTATTTGTCAAGTATTCACTATGTTTACTATGTGACAGGCATTAAAGAAAGTAATATATATTTGTAGTCCTCACAACTTATGAGGTACACAACCCATTTCTGCTTCTTACTCCTACTAAGATCCCAATTGTACATGGTTCCTATAAAGAAAATAAGGCTTAGTAAGTTCGAGTAAGTTGTTTAAAAGATTATGCATCTACAACAATGACTCAAAACCAAAACCAGACCTGAGTGCTTTATTATTTGTTTTATTTAGTTATTTGTTTAATTGTGTTGGCAGTCTCCTTTGTTTACAGAAAACATAAAGAATTAAAGACACAGACCTTAAAGAGAAAGTTTTTCCCCACCGTTTTCATCTCTGCATTTCCCTAAACTTTACGTCTTTCAATTATAAAACCTTATTGCTAAAGTTGTCTTCTTAAAAATTTTCAATAGTCTAGCTTAATTTAGTTATACATTATGGGGTCAGTCCAATTAATGCATCTAAACTTGTTTTCTTAAAATATTAAGTTGTATAATATGATGCTACACTGCAAAACATTACCTACCACAAACCGAACTCCTTTTGTCTTAAACTTAATCTCAAACTTCAGAGGAAGTTTCCTGACACAGTTTCCAAATTTTATATAATATCACATTCCCTTTATATTACTCAAGTTATTACAAAATAGAAACCAAGTAACTTCATTTTCTAAATCATTTCTAGCCTGTGATTGTATTAATTATATTTCCCTGTTCCTAAGCTATAGCCATTATCAAGAGAGAAACATACTTTATTTAATCAGCTATTTTATTTCCTACTAAAGAAAAAGACTTATGAGATGAGTTGGTGCAAGAATGGAAGTAGAAATGGCATGATGTTCTCCACATGGCAAGTTCTTACATTTGAGTCTGGAATCTTCCCTCCTCGTGCATTATACATTTGAGCTGGTTACTACTATTTTTGTACCACAGTTTAGTGTCTGCAACACTAGAGGTGGGGGAGGACATTAAAAATCCTTACGATTCACTCACTTCATTGAATAAACCCTTTATGCTTATCCTCACCGTGGCTTTGGTCTGAAATCTTTCTTTTGGTAAGACAAAGAACAAAGGAAACTGCTGCCACCCAGTGAAAAGGGAACCCCTAATCCCTCCATTCTTTTTACACTTAATAAGGCAGGAAACCTGAAGTACTACCTTGTGGGCATTCTCTTGTTGCTAGCAATAATTCTCCTGGAACTAGCTGAGAAATAACTGTTAGATGAGTCTTTGGTAAAATTATGGTCCTTTGGCTGAGGTTTGAATGTTCACAAGGGAGAAAAAGATGCTGGTCTAAAGATAAGGAAAAATATCTACCTATGGTATAAAACTATTTAGGAATAAATTAGCTACACGATGCAGTCTATTTCAATGGGCTTCTTCTAGACTTAAGAGTCCTGAGATCATAGCTTCAACTAGAAATAAAATACAAAGATCAAAGTAAAGATAAATACATGAAAATACAAAAATATAATTTTGGTTTATAACTCTAAACTTTGTGTGCAATTTAAAAGACAAATGTACAAATATAACTATAAAACTATATTAACGGGTTAAAATATATAGATTTAAATTGTGCCAACAATAATATAAACTGAAGGGGTAGAGCAGGAAATAAGTAAATTTTGCATACAATTGAGAATAAGTTGGTAACAATTTTAGGCAGAATGTAATAACGTTAAGATATTATATGTACTAAGCCGGGCATAGTGGTGCACACTTGTAATCCCAGCATTTGGGAGGCTGAGATCGGAGGACTGCAGTTCGCGGACAGCCTCAGCTACTTAGTGAGGCCCTCTGCAACTCAGTGAGACCCGGTTTCAAAATAATAAATAAAAAATAGGGCAGGGGATGTAGCTCGGAGGTGGAATGCCCTTGGGTTCCATTCCCAGACCCACACACACACACACACAGAAAGATACTATATGTACTCTACATGGAAACCACAAAAATATGTCTATAAAATATACAAAACCAGAAATGAGATAGGAACTAAAACATGTTACAACAAATATTAACTAAACACAGAGGAAGGCAGTAATAGAGGAAATGTGAAACAAAATAAGCTGTAAGGCATATAGAAAGCATGTAAACTGACAAAAGCAGGTCTTCTCCTGTCAGTGTATATGTTAAATGTAAATATTTTAAACTTCCCAATCAAAAGACATAAACAGGATCCAACTGTATGCTATCTCTAAGAGACTCACTGTAGAGCAAACAAAACCGTAAGTCAAAGATGAAAGAATGCAAAAAAAAAATCCATGCAAAGAATCACCAAATGTGAAGATAGATATATCACTTAAAACAGATCACAAATCAAAAGCTGTTACAAAGAAGAAGAAAAAAGAAGAGGAAATAATGAAATGGTAAGAAGGCTACTTCAACAAAAAGATGTAACAATTATAAACATTTATGCACCAAACATCAGCGCTCAAAAACATATGAATCACACATTAAGAGAATTAAGGGGAAAAAATAGCTCCTAAAAATATTAGGATACCCCAATATCCTACATTCAATAATGGAGAACCATCACACAGATAATAAAAAAGCAGAAGACTAGACATATTATGCTAAGTGAAGTAATATAGACCAAAAAACAGTAAATATAAAATTCTACTTACATGAGGTACCTACAATAATTAAATTCATAATACAAATATAGAATGGTAGTTGTCAGGGGCTGGAGCAGGGCGGAATGGAGTGTCAATCTGGAAAATGTAAAGTTCTAGAGATGGAAGAGTGACAACGGCCACATAACAGTGTGAACATAGCTAAGGGCACTAAGCAATACACTTAAAGCTAGTTCAAGTGTAAATTGTATGTTATGTTTATTTTTCAACAAAAGAAACCAATGAAATATGGTATACCTTACTAAAGAATCACTCAAGAAATGAAACAGATAATACATACTTTGGCATCCTTGTGTCCATAAAAACCATTGCTTTCGACAGTTCCACATTGAAGTGCATGGGTACCAAAATATGTTGTGTAGATACATTAAGTTTTCGTGCTTCTTTCCAATTATCACCTAATTATAAAACGCAGTTTATATTTTGTTAATTAGTACAATTGAGTAACATATAAACCTAAAAATACTATTAGTGATTCACATTCACACACTACATAATAGGAGGAAATATCCCACATACAAATAATCTTAATGTCATATTCCCATGTACACACAATTAACAGGTAATTTATTTTCCTTTTATTTATTTATTATTTATTTATTTTTGCTTATCTAGCTACGTACCTACCTATTTTATTGGAATGCTAAGGATTGAACCTAGGAGCTTCCTACCTCCAACATACACTATCAGCCCTATTTTTGGAAACAGGGTCTCACTAAGTTGTTGAAAGTCTTACTACATTGCTGAGGCTGTATGTCAATCTATGATTCTCCTATCTCAGCCCCTTAAGTACTGGGATTACAGGCATGTGCCACTATGCCTTGCTATTCTTTTCCCTTTCAACATTTTTCTTCTGCTCCACAAGACTATATTTTATTATAAAAATATTCTTTAAAACAACATATTTTCAGTGAAATCTACTATGAATCAACTGACAATCACTATACCAACAAGATATGACCCCCAAAACAACAGGGCTGTAAGGATGAGGCAGAAAAAAGCAAATTTCTTTCATAATAACTAGTAAATGTTACCATTTCTTCAAGATTTATAACCAGCACTGTTCTAGGCAATATTTAAATTTTAAATTCTCACAATGATTATAATTATCTCATTTCAGAAAACTGAAACACAAAACTTTCCTAAGAAAAATGCATTAATAATAAAGTTGAAATCTGCATCTGAAAAAAATGACAGATATATATATAATAGATATCTATATAAATTTCAACATCATTAAGGTAACGTACAATAAACCCGAAGCCAACATCATGTTGAATGTGGAAAAACTGCAAGAATTTCCTCTAAAATCAGGAACAAGGATGCCCATTATCACCTCTCCTTTTTAATATAGTCTTTGAGACTCTTGCCATAGCAATAAGACAAGTGAAGGAAATCAAAGGAATTTAAATAGGAAGAGAGGAATTAAAACTATCCTTATTTACAGATAATATGATTCTTTATCTAGAAGATCCAATGAACTCAACCAAAAGACTTCTGGAGCTGATTAACCAATTCAGCAAAGTTGCAGGATACAAAACCTAAAGAAATCAGTTGCTTTTGTTTATGACAACAATGAATCAACAACGAAAGAAATAAAGAAAACTATTCCATTTACTATAACCTCTAAACCAATAAAATACCTAGGTATAAACCTAACCAAAGATGTAAAAGACCTCTACAGAGAAAACTACAAAACATTAAAGAAAGAAATTGAAGACAACCTTGGAAGATGGAAAGATCTCCCTTGCTCATGGATAGGCAGAATAAATATCATCAAAATGGCCATTCTGCCAAAAGTAATCTATAGATTCAATGCAATTCCCATTAAAATACCAACGACATTTCTCATAGACCTGGAAAAATCAGTTATGAATTTTGTATGGAGAAAGAAAAGACCCAGAATAGCCAAAGCAATTCTTAGCAACAAGAACCAGGCAGGAGGCATCACAATCCTGGACTTCAAATTATACTATAGAGCAATAGTAGTAAAAACAGCATGGTATTGGCACAACAGGCAGACTGACCAGTTGAACAAAATAAAAGATACAGAAACAAACCCACACACCTATAGGCAATTCATCTTTGACAAAGGGACCAAACTCATACATTGGAGAAAAGACAGCCTTTTCAACAAATAGTGCTGGGAGAACTGGCTATCCATTTGTAGAAAGTTTGATCTGAATCCTTACTTCTCATCGTGCACAGGAATCAACTCGAGATGGATCAAAGACTTAGAAATTAGACCAGAGACTGTGAAGTTATTAGAGAAAGGCATAGGATCAACACTCCAACATATAGGCACAGGCAGTAACTTTCTCAACAAGACTTCCAAAAGCACAGGAAACTAAAGCAAGAATTAACAAGTGGGATTGTATCAAACTAAAACGTTTCTTCTCATCAAAAGAAACCATCAAGAACCTAAAGAGGAAGCCTACAGAATGGGAGGAGATCTTTTACCAGCCACCACTCTGATAAGAGGGCTAATATCCAGAACATACAAAGAGCTCAAAAGACTCTACACTAGCAAAACAAACAACCCAATCAAGAAGTGGGCAACTGAACTGAATAGACTCCAGATAATGGAGGAGAATTCTCAGCAAAGCTAGAATGGAAGAATGAGAGGAAGAAAGCTGAGGTTGTTCAATGGAGGAGCTAACATCCGAATATGTGTAATAGTATAAATATAGCATGGTTAAGCTGGACACTCTTTATTGGGAGGGGGAAAGGGGATTGGGGGAGAGAGGGCACAAAGCACAATCTAAATGTTCCACATATAAATAAAATAAAATATGGAAAAAATTTCCATCTGAATAAAAATGACAGATATATGTATAATAGATATCATCGATATAAAACTACATAAATATGTGTATATAAAACTACATATATACTTATATATTCAAATATCTTACTCCCCAAACAGTACTATATACATATATGTAGAATAAGTAAATATATAGAAATGTATACATACACATATATGTATACATACATTTATATACATTTACAAATATGTATACATACATATATATAAACAAAATTCCTACACCCTCTATGATACATAATCTCATTGAATCTAACTAAACTTTGTAAGTCAAATAAAATCCTATTCTTAAAAAATGGGCCAAGGAAACATTAAACTCCTAAAGATAGGTGGTAAAATAGGCTTATTACAATTTTTTAAAGTTTTACCAGTATTAAAATAAATAAAATATTTCCTTCACTTCTATTTTACAGAAAAAATGATATTTAGAACCATGTTTTAGTAGTTACTAAGATATTCTATGAAAATTTTATGAAAAGTACATGCCAAATAAAAACTTGCTCAAAAAAAGAATCTTTTAAAAGTTCATGTTTATTAAAAACAATTCCAAGGATTGCAAAATCTTCAGACATTACAATAATTTTTAAAATTTTAAACATTTCAATATCTTAAATATTAAAATAAGCATGGTTCATACACATCAACAATTTGTGACCAAAATGTACTATTCAAACATACCAAAATGCAAGCCGGGCGTGGTGGCGCACACTTATAATTCTGGAATTTGGGAAGCTGAGACAGGAGGATTGCGTTTCGAGAACAGCCTCAGCTACTTAGTGAGCTGCTTTGCAACTCAGTGAGATTCTGTTTCATAAAGGATAAAAAAAATAGGGCTGGGAGTATAGCTTGGAGGTAGAATGCCCTTTGGATTCCATCTCCAGTACCACATTAAAAATAAAAAAACATACAAAAAGCCATGATTTGTTCTCTGAAAAAGAACTTATGAGCCAAGCATAATGGTGCACACTTGGAATCCCAGCATTTGGGAGGCTGAGATAGGAGGATCACAGGTTCAAGGCCAGCCTCAGCCACTTAGCAACACCCTTAGCAATTAATGAAACCTGTTTCATAATAAAAAATTTAAAAAGGGCTGGGTAGATACCTTCAAGGTAGAACACCCCTGAATCCAATTCCCAGTTCTTATATACAAAACAAAAAAGTTATAAACTCATGAAAGTAATTTACTTTTTAAAAAAAATATTATTGGTGCATTGTAGTCATGTATCTTAATGGGATATAAGATGGTGAAGACATACATGCACACATCACCCAATTAGCCCTTACCCAGCCCCACCCCACCCCCTCCCCCTCCCTCCTTCCCATGCTTGGCTTAGTGATTAATATGTTTAAGTACATCATGTGCTTTAGAGTTTCCCTCTTCCCCCTCCCATCCCCTAAGGTCTAGAGTTCCTCCTGTTACCCATCTCTCCTTAGCTTTCGCATATTAGGGAGAGCATCCGATTTATTTTTTTGTGACTGACTAATCTCACTTAGCATAATATCCTCTAGTTCCATCCATCCCGGTAATGATGTAATTGTGGGTTTTTTAATGGCTGAGTAAAATTCCATTGTGTACATATCCCACAGTTTTGTAATCCATTCATCTGGAACAATTTATTTTTGTCACTAACTATACTTCTCGGCTCCTTCCATAACTGGAATATAATAATAACAAAAGCCAAGTACATTAACCTAAAGCAAATATAGTTAAAGAAATAAAAATGTTCTTGTCCTATATAGACTAACAATTTTGTTGTTGTTGGTACTAGGGGTGGAACCCAGGAGCTTTCTACCTCCAGGCTATACTCCCAGACCTATTTTATACTTTATTGGTGGTACTGGGGTTCCTGGAAACCCTTCTACTTCTGGGCTACACTCCCAGACCTATTTTTATACTTTTTTTTTTTTTTGAAACAGGATCTCTTGAGCCAGCGCGGCTGACTTCGAACTTGCACAATCCTCCTGTCTCCGCCTCCCAAGTGCAGGGATTACAAGCATATGCCACCATGCCCGGCCTTATTTGGAAACAGGGTCTCACTAAGTTGCTGAGAGCCTCACTAAGTAGCTGAGGCTGGCTTCAAACCTGTGCGATCCTCCTGTCTCAGCCTCCCAAGCACTGGGATTGCAAGTGTGCGCCACCACGCCCAACTGACTTAACAATTTTAATAACAACTACTTTGGCTTTTCATTTTTATCCTTTCATCAGTTAGCTCAGATAATTAAATTTTGACTCTACACATCCCTAAAATAATCCCTAAACTTTTGAATGATCTGAATGTTCACTAACACCCAAGGAAAATGGAAGCAGTATAGCAGAATAGAAAGAAGGCTGAACAAAACTGAATCTCTACTAACTACGTTAGTGGTTCTTGTCAAATAGATTTCTGGCTTGTCATCATATGAAAAAGCCCCAATTGGATGATTCGTATACCACAGTGATTAGGATAATGGTAAGCCTGGGTGAGTGACCCTTCTCAGTCTCTGTGTGACTGTCTATGGCCTTGCTACCTATATAGACTGGCTGCCTCTAGCCTTTAAGAAGCTTCTGCTTATCCAACTGTGTAATATAAATATTAGAAATATGTGCAAATCTCTACACAAGGTTAGAAACATTGATATAGATCAAGATTTATCAACCTTAGCACTACTGACACTTACTGGGGAGGTTGGGAGGGGGTCTGTACATTGTAGGATGCTTAGTAGCTTCCTTTTACCTCCACCTACTAGATGCTAATGGTGCCCCTCACCTCTATAACAACCAAAAGCCAGAAAGTGACAAGTATTTCTTGGGGGTCAAAAATCATTCCTGGTTAACAATACTTAATATCACTTCTAATTCTAGAATATTAACGTTATAGTACATTTATTAGAAAATACTTCAGACAAAATATCTAAGAACCTAATAAATCACTTTGGCAATATCAATCAATGATGCATTTTATACTTACCCACTCTACTAAAAAGCAGCTGTATACTTGTAAGCTGAATATCGAATGAATCGTAAGCTCTGTGCATTATCTCTTCAAGGTTAGCCCCACCTTGTTTCACATCTGGTAATTCTGAACGACTTTTACTTGTCACCTTAAAGTGAATTTTAGTAGTTTAGACTATGCAAAATACATCAAAATATAAGTATAAACATTTTACCTTTTAGATCTATATAAAAATTTTATAGGAAAAGATAAACTCACAGTGGACATATAAGGTTATTAGAAAATCATTATCCCTAAAGTATATAATGAGGAAGACAGGTATAAAGGAGAATTTTTACATAGTAAGCTGCATTTCCCATTACTTATAAACCTAAAAGGTTCTAAAAAAAAAAATACATCTACAGAGACTTAATATCTGAGTAAGTAAACCTTCTCATTAAGAACTAGATCAAGAGACAAATTTAGCTCACATGTTTCTATGGTACAGTGGCAGGTATTTACATAATTTTATATAAGTAAGAGTCTAGAATTTAATATCAAGATGGTTGAGTTTTAGCCCAGCTTTGCCATTTACGTGGCTCCCAGCATGTTGTATTTGTACCCCCCCTTTCTTGGCCTATGTGCAGTTTCTTTTCATTTAAACATCCAAGAGATCACTTCACAGTACTACATAGAAATCTACTCATTCACACATACACACACACGTGTACACTGATGTGAAAGTTACCTATTGTTAATAAAAATATTAGTATTAATAATAAAAATATTAATATTAGTCATAATATTGTGTTGTTGATTACTATTTGTATTGATAAAATATTATTGTTAATAAAATATTGATTCCCCTGTATAATTATTAATAGCATTGATATAAAATTTTTCCTGTATTTTATATAGCTCATGTGAGGTAGAATAAAAAAAAATCATACCTAGCTGAAAGGTAATGAATTTTAGTAACAGGCTAAGCAAATAAAAAACGTTACAAAATTAAATAAACCCCCATAATCCTGATCTAATGCTCAACCTCCTATATCATACTGCCCTTGAAACAATTCAAATATAAGTACTTAGCTGTATTTTATTATAAATATATACTTAGTGGAGGTCTACATAAACATAAAAATGCACAGTAAAATCAATCAATCAAATTAGGAAGGCTGTCAATATCAAGAAAAGGCACATATTGATTAGCTAGCTAGAAATATCATTCCAATATTATCCACCTCTCTTGGGTGTTTAAGATGTTACAAGTATTCCTCTACACTTAATGATTCAGAGCAGTACTGTCCAATAGGACTTAGGACAATGGAAATAGTTTGAATCTGTGCTGTCCCAGACTCTTAAAACGGAAATGTGGCAAATATGACGAAAAAACTAAAATCTTTAATTTTACTTAATCTTAATTAATTTAAAAAATCAAACATGGCTAATAGGTACAATATTGAACAGTACAAATTTACAAGCCAAAAATAATAGGGAACTACCTAATTAAATGAACTTTCACAACCTAGAATTTATCATAAATCTAAAAACCAGTAAGTCAATCAACTGTATGTAATCCCAAATTTGTTTTTAAACTGAAAGCCCTACATGCCCTACTGTACATCAAACATTGTAAGCATATACCTTTAGATGACCAAGATCCAAAAGAAGCAGATTTGATGTAGGGCTAAAAACCCCATCTTGTGGGAGAATAATGTATGAAGCCTTCAAGTTAATTCTGAGATCAAGAACTTTCTGTGTTTCGATAATATACAGTAAACCTGTGGAAAATTAAAAGTTTTGCAATGAATGATTTTTGTAAATTACTCAAGAAATAGGGATCACTTAAACACAGGAAATTGATAACAAAATCTTAAAATAATGTGTAATTACTATTAACTTAAAATAATCACGAGCAAAATATTTCCAGTATAAATTTAAACCATTTGTTGGTCAATGATTTCCTAATTAAATCTTAGTATAAAACTGGGTAAAATTTTTAAGTTTTTTTATTGGTTCATTGTAGTCATAGTGAGATACAAGATGGTAGAGATATACATCACACATCACTCATTTAGCCCTTCCCCAATTCCCCATTCCCTCCCCCATCCCTCCTTCTCAGGTTGGGCTTAGTGATTGACTTTGATATGTTTATGAATGTACACATTAGGGAACTTCCCTCTTCTCCCCTCAGTAGGGTCACCTCATTTACTCATCCTTTTTAAAAGGTGTTTTTTAACCCATGAACTCAATTTGGGAAAAACTGGGAAGAAAAATACAGAACTAATAAAATGTTAGTGGCCTGAAACATTTATTCATTGCTACTGTTAGAATCTGTATAGATTTTTCCAATTTTGTAATTTATTTATGTATTTATTTGTGGGTCTAGGGACGGAAGCCATTCTACCCCTGAGCTACACCCCCTGCCGTATTTTTATTTTTTATTTTGAAACAGGGTCTCACTAAGCTGCGGAGGGCCTCACTTAAGTAGCTGAGGCTGTCCGCAATCCGGGATCATCCGGTCTCAGCCTCCTGAATGCTGGGATTACAAGTATGCACCACCATGCCTGGCTGCAATTTGTAAACTTAATACAGCTGCATTTACTATACTGAACAATAATATCTGACATTAATGATTTTAGTCTGATACAATGAAAACTGGGTCATAAAATTATCTTCAATAAAATCACATGTAAATCAGAAAAAGTAACAAACCAGCATTCCTTAGATATTTTGTAAGAGTCTTCATTGTAACAAATTTAGTTCATTCACTTGCATGTGATCAGTATACCAAATTAATCTATTTTTTGTTCTTAAGCTTAGCAACAGCTTATAAACCTAAATAGATTATTTGTGACCCAACAAAATGGAAACCCGCCTTATAAAAAATCCTGCCAACAGTCATCAAATCAGTTTCAGTGAGTAAAAGATCTGCTACTCAAATAGAAAGAACCTTCATTTTACAAAGAAAAAAAAGAGAGAAAGCAAGAACACTACACAAAATGTCATGAGGACTACTTTTAATGTGAATTATAAGAAACTAAAAATTATTTAATAGCTCAGTATAAAAAATTTTTAAAAGGTAGATTAAAAATTAAAAGGATTTTTAATAATGTGTAAACCCTTCCCCATATTGGTGTCAAAAATATGGGTAGTTTGACTGAACTCTTTTTTCAAAACTAAATATAACCTAGAAAAGATCAGAGAGTACTAAATGAGAAAGGTTGCAATTAAAATAAGTCTCTGCCAGAATAGTTCTATAATTTTATAATAGAACTGATCCAGAAAACTCAATAATTGAATATTAGAATAGTGTAATATGGGAATATTGCATTAACTAACTCTATACATTACATTAACTATTACATTAATTAACTCTAATTCCTATAATAGGTCTTTCTTCCTTAAAAGCCAAATCTCCAAAAGAAATCATTCCATGGTTTTGGTAACTCAATATCAATACACTGTTTATGAGAGACTAAAGCAAAAAAAGGCATATGTGCAGAAAAATCAGTTTATTTTGCTATAATATTTAAAATTAAGGATTAAAGAATACACATTCAAATAGAATTACATCAATAATTTTAGATGTACTTATAGTAAATTTGTTATAAGTAAATGTATACAGTATATATATATAATGACAGAGTAAAGCTTAAATGTGGATACTGAGTGTCAACTGCCAATAGATGACTAGCTTGATATAAAAGCTAAGGAAAAAAGAATTAAGGAAAAAATTAAATATTGTTTTAAATATAAACATTTCTATAATAGTAGAAAATATCCTAAGTCTTGACTAGATTTTTCTGAAAATATGAGAAATATCAAAATTTCAGGCAATTACCAAAGCCTTGCCTAGGAAAACCAAACAAGTATCTAGTCAAGAGAGGGGAAGAAAGACCTTAGTATCTCCAGTAACCTGTATAAGGCAGATTCAAGTTGATCTCTTAAAATGAAAGTGAAAGGCAAAGTGAATTACAGGGATGAACATAAACTAACAGATCATGAAGAAATTCTGACAAGCTTGGAACTTAAAAGCAGAAGCGAATCCAAAGAGCTCACATTTTTCCCTCCATAATCTGGATTCGAACACACATGGCACAGCTGCACCAAGTTTGTTTAGTGGGTGAGTCCTCAAGGTTCTCCAGTCTCTACCTGTTAAGCATTTCTTTATCGTCCAACTCCATTTCTACTTTAAAGATTCCTAAACCCAAATGATCTCCCCCTTGTATTCTTCCTGCCTCTGTGAATCCAAGTCCTGTACCTCCCAAGAAGTCTTATCTTATGCCTTACTGTCAATGAATCCTTTCTTGATGCCAGAACGCAGTGACTCCTCTAGGTAGCTTTTTAATCAAAGGAGGATGGGAGTATTTTATTTTAAATATTAAGTCTACTTTGTTTCCCCCCTATTTCTTTTTGTATTAGAATAAAATCCTAATTGCTTAGTATGCCTTTATTGTTTTATGTAATTGAGACTATACCTCTTTAACATCATTTACTCTTTTCCTTATACTCACTACATTAGAACGAGTGCAGCTTTCTGCAACCCCTAAATTATTTCCCAAGACAGACACTTCAGAATTCACCATGGCATTAAAGGCTCTTCCTTATACTCTTCAGCTGGTTAGATCCTATACCTAACCCTACCTAGTCTTAATAATACGTTTTCAAAGACAAGACATCTTCTTTGACAGTCCTGCCAAAACTAAATCAGGAATACATAATTCTCATTTCCTTTACAACATTTGTACCTGGTTATTGATTTGTTTCTTCACTCAGTTCCAAATTCACCCATTTGCCTGCTCTGAAAGAGGATCTGAGCCCACTCAATGCTTTAGCTTTGTCAACCAGCACTGAAGTAGAGAAAAAACAAAGGAGAGAAACTGCAGGAGGAAAAGGTATTACTTCCTAGTTCCAGTGAGCTGCCAAATTTATCCTGTAACAGTGGCTTTCTCCAAAACCTGGCCAGGCAACACACTGGGCAAGGGCAGCTTGCAACAGCCAGTACCTTCCCTCACAGTGCCGCCTAGTGGTTCCACGGCAGAATGCATGCAGGGGCACTTGAACACCTTTCCCCATCAGCTGAGGATGGGTTTCCATAAAGTTTCAGAGAGCAGATTTCAAGCAAGTTTTGCCAGTTTGGCATCCCTGTGTCTTCTCTGCCATTCAGTGAGTAGTAGTCGTGCCTTTCTCCAGGGAGGTCTAGATTGCACTTACTTAAACAGCTGTAGAACACTATCTCAGTCCTATACATCTCATTCAATTATTTATCTAGAGTGATTTGTATTATGAGGCACTGTGCTGGGTTCCGGGGCTTACAGCAATGATCTAAATGGACGTAGTTCTTGCCATTTGATTACTCTTTCTCAGTAAGACCCCAAAGTACAGGAAATAAAACTGAGAATCAATAAATGAAATGGATATGGCATCAAACCAAAATGTTTTTGCGCAGCTAAGGAAACAATCAAGAGCCTGAAAGGAGAGCGTACAGATGGAAGAAAATTTTCACCAGCTACTCCTCTGATAGAGGACTAATTATCTAATATCTAGAATACATAAAAGAACTCAAAAAACTTAACAGTAAAAAGAAAAAGCCAACTAAAAAATGGGCATTTCGCCGGGCGTGGTGGCGCACATTTGTAATCCCTGCGCTTGGGAGGCGGAGATAGCAGGTTCGAAGCCAGACGCAGTGGCTTAGGAGACCATGTTTCCAAAAAAAATTTAGTAACTCGGTCTGGGAGTGTAGCCCGGAAGCAGAAGGGTTTCCAGGAACCCCAGTACCACTAAAAAAAATAAATAAATAAAAATAAATAAAAAAAATAAAAAATGGGCATTTCAACTGAGTAAATACTTTTCAAAAGAAATACAATCAAGCCAATAAACATAAAAATGTTCAATCAAAATTACACTGATGCCAGGCATGGTGGGCATGCTTGTAATTCCCCCCACCCCCCCGCGCTTGGGAGGCGGAGATAGGATCGCGCAGGTTCGAAGCCAGCTGTGCTGGCTTAAGAGACCCTGTTTCCAAAAATTAAAAAGTATGAAAAAGGTCTGGGAGTGTAGCCCGGAGGTAGAAGGGCTTCCAGGAGTCCCAGTACCACCAAAAAGAAAAAGAAACCTACACTGAGGCGGGGTGTGGTGGCAACACTTGTAATCCCCTGACTTCGGAGGCTGAGACAGGCAAATCGCGCAGGTTTGAAGCCAGCCTCAGCTGGCTTAAGAGACCCTGTTTCCAAATAAAATATAAAATAGGTCTGGGAGTGTAGCCGGAGGTAGAAGGCCCCTGGGTTCCATCCCCAGTACCACCAAAAAATAAAAAAGAAGAAAAAAACTACACTGAGATTCCACTTAACTCCAGTTAGAATGGCAACCATCAATATATAAACAATAACAAATGCTAGCAAGGATATGGAGAAACAGACTCCAGTAAATACATAAAATTTGAAGTATATGATTTTAATGTAACCTAACATATTATGTAGAGATATTTTAAATTTTAAGCGCTTTAGTGAATATGGAACATATTTTTTAAAATACCATATACTGGTTTTCCAAGATGGCGACGGAGAGATGCAGCGTCTCTCACTAGCTGAAGCAAACTAAGTTCAACTACTGAGACAGAAGTGTCTTAATAAAGAAAAAATTAAATGTACGATCCAAAACAGACTTGGGGAGTATGGCAGAAAAAAATCCAGCAACTGAACTACAAGATTCACCACAACACACAAAGAAAGCAGATAGTGAGCTGAAGACTCAGCAGCTGGCGGAGTGCAGGCGCAGGTGCAGTGGCCTCAGGGACGCTGGCCCAAATGGGACTTTTGGGTCTTTAACATTCCCAGAGAAGCTCTAAAGTCTGAAAGTGACCAGAGAGTTCCAATACCTGAAGTTGCTAGCTAACTGGAGCTCCTGAGCTGCCCTCAACAAAGGCGGCCCCGCAGACACACCTGGAGATCAGCACCCAACAAAGGTGGCCCCACAGACAAGCCCTGAGAACTGGAAGTGAACCTGCTCACCGCGGGAGCGAAAAGTCAGCAGGATACGGGACAGCTGCCAGAGCTTCAGAGCCACAGATTGGACTGCCAGCGTGAATTCAGAGGAGCCACGGACCCAGCGAGCACACAGTGAGTATGATATATGTGAGTGCCAGTGTGCGCAAAGTGGGCCAATTCAACTCCGGGACCAAAGAAGAGCGCTTAAGGCGCAATACCTACACGGGGCCATACTAGGACTGTTATCTCTTTTATTATTATTTTTTCTTTACTATTTTTCTCTCCTTTTATATTTTATTTTTTACTATGGTGGTTTGGTATTGTTTGTTTTACTTTTGGGGTCTTTGGGTTTGTTTGGGTTTTTGGTTTTCTGGGGGGATAAGTTTTTTTTTTTTTTTTCTGGAGAGATAAGTCTTTTCTAAAGTCCTATTACAAACACTGGGCTAAAAACAATACCCACTAACGATGGGAAGACAGCAGAAAACCAGACCTGAGAACTCTGAAAATATGAGATCTAGGAATAATGGAGAAATGACAGAAATCACGAATACTGACCTACAAGAAATACAGGAAGGGGAGTTCCGAATGTTGATCTACAATATGATGAAAGGATTTAAAACAAGCTTAGAGGAGATGAAAGATGAGTTAGAAACACCAAAAAGAATCAGAAAGAGGTCTGGAATGAAAAGAAAGAGTCAATAAATGAAATGAAGTCAGCAATAGGAAGAAATTCTGGAAGATTTGAGGAAATGGAAAGTAGAATATCACTGTTAGAAGACAGTTCATCCAACACCGAAAACACAGTCAATAGTATGCAGAAGTCATTACAGCAACAAAACCTAAACATACAGCAAATATGGGACAACATGAAACGCCCTAACTTACAGATAAAAGGCATTGAAGAAGGGATAGAGGTACAGACCAGGGGCATCCGTAAATCTCTTCACAGAAATAATTTCAGAGAACTTCCCTAACATGGAACAAGAGATAGATCTTCATGTTCAAGAGACATACAGAACACCATTAAGACAAGATCAAAAAAGAATCTCCCCATGCAACATAATAGTCAAAATGACTAACATAGAAGCCAAGGAAAAGATCTTAAAAACAGTGAGAACAAAAGGTGGGGTGACATACAGAGGCAAAATAATAAGAATCACCCCAGACTATACAACCCAGGTCATGAATGCCAGGAGAGACTGGTATGATGTGGTCCAGACCTAGGAAGAAAATAACTTCCAACCGAAGCTATTTTATCCAGCAAAACTACTATTCAAAGTCAAGGGCAAAATAAAAGTATTTCAGGATAAACAAAATCTCAAAAAATTTATGAATTCAAAGCCAACACTAGCGAAAATACTTAAAGAAATAAACCATAAAGAAGAAAAAAGAAGCAGAGTTCAGAACCAGAGAAGAGAGGAAAGTGATCAGAGGGGCTTCTAAGTAAGGAAGAAAGAAAAACCTACCAAACAGATGACAGAACACAAAATGACAGAAAACAAAAATCATATTTCAATAATAACTCTTAACGTCAGAGGACTTAACTCACCAATCAAAAGACATAGATTGGCAATGTGGATCAAAAAACACAACACAAATATATGCTGTTTGCAAGAAACTCACCTAACAGCCAAAGACACTCACAGACTGAAAGTGAAAGGATGGAAAAAGATATACCATGCTACCGGAGAACAAAAAAGGGCAGGGGTAGCAATCCTGATATCCAACAAAACAGACTTTAAACTAAGAATCAATGTAAACTTTAAACTAAGAATTAATTTAAACTTTAAATCAGAAGAGACAAATCAGGGAGCACTTCCTTTTATTAAAAGGAACAATACACCAAGATGATATAATGATAATAAACGTTTATGCTCCAAATGTGAATGCAACCACGTTTGTAAAACAAACCCTTCAGGACATGAGATCTCAAATAGACCCAAATACAAATGGGAGACTTCAATACTCCTCTCACACCACCGGATCGATCTTCAAGGCAAAAGTTGACTAAAGACTCTTTAGAACTAAAGAAAACTATAAACCAAATGGACCTAATAGACATATACAGAACATTTCATCCAGAAACTACAGAATACATTCTTCTCATCAGCCCATGGAACCTTCTCCAAAATAGATCACATCCTGGTACACAAAGAAAGCACCAGCAAATTCAAAAGATGTAATATAATTCCTTGCATCTTTTCAGAACATAATAGAATTAAAGTAGAAATCAACAACAGGAAACTCAAAAGAAACTATGCAAATACGTGGAGACTGAATGATACACTATTGAATGATGAATGGGTAAGAGCAGAAATTAGGGAAGAAGTAAAGAAATTTTTGGAAATAAATGAAAACAGAGACACAACTTACCAAAATCTCTGGGACACTATGAAGGCAGTATTAAGAGGAAAGTTTATTGCATTGAGTGCCCACATAAGGACTCAGAATCACCAAGTTCAGACCCTATTGGCACAACTCAAGGATCTAGAAAGACGGCAACAGTCCAACCCCAAAGCCAGCAGAAGACAGGAAATTATTAAAATCCGAGCAGAAATAAATGAAATAGAGAACAAAAAAAGCAATTCAAAGAATCAACAAAACAAAAAGCCGGTTCTTTGAAAAGGTTAATAGAATTGATAAACCCCTGGGCAACCTAACCAAAAGAAAAAGAGAATCAATGCAAATTACTAAAATTAGAAATGAAAAAGGAGACATCACCACAGATAGTGAAGAAATTCGAAGGATTATCAGAAACTACTTTAAAAATTTATACTCCAATAGACAAGAAAACATGGAAGAAATCGATAGATTCCTAAACACAGTTAACCTACCTAAACTGAACCAAGAGGACATAGCAAGCCTAAACCAACCAACAGCAAACAAGGAAATAGAAATGGCAATAAAAATTCTTCCATCAAAGAAAAGCCCAGGCCCAGATGGGTTTCCAGCTGAATTCTACAAAGCCTTCAGTAAAGAACTAATACCAATACTTCATAACTTATTCCAGGAAATTGAAAGAGATGGAACTCTCCCAAATTCCTTCTACGAGGCCAGTATCACATTAACCCCCAAACCAAATAAAGATACCTCAAGAAAGGAAAACCACAGACCAATATCTTTAATGAACATAGATGCAAAAATTCTAAACAAAATACTAGCCATACGCATTCAAAACCATATCAAGAGAATACTACACCATGATCAAGTTGGTTTCATCCCAGAAAAACAAGGTTGGTTCAACATACGCAAATCAATACATGTCATCCATCACATAAATAGAATCAAGAATAAAAACCACATCATCATAGCAATAGATGCTGAAAAAGCCTTCGACAAAATCCAACACCCATTCATGTTAAAATCACTACAGAAAATTGGAACAAAAGGAACATACCTCAACATCATTAAGGCAATATACAACAAACCCAAAGCCAACATTATACTGAATGGGGAAAAACTGCAAGAATTTCCCCTAAAATCGGGAACAAGACAAGGATGTCCACTATCACCACTCCTCTTCAATATAGTCCTTGAGACTCTTGCCACAGCAGTAAGACAAGAGAAGGAAATCAAAGGAATTCAAATAAGAAGAGAGGAATTAAAATTATCCTTATTTGCAGATGACATGATCCTTTACCTAGAAGACCCTAAGAACTCAACCAAAAGACTTCTGGAGTTAATTAACAAATTCAGCAAAGTTGCAGGATACAAAATCAACCTAAAGAAATCAGAGGCTTTTCTTTATACCAACAATGAATCCACAATGAAAGAAATAAAACAATCAATTCCATTCACTATAACCTCAAAACCAATAAAATACCTAGGAATAAACCTAACCAAAGATGTAAAAGACCTCTACAACAAAAACTATAAAACATTAAAGAAAGAAATTGAGCCGGGCGTGGTGGCGCACGCTTGTAATCCCCGCGCTTGGGAGGCGGAGACAGGAGGATCGCGCAGGTTCGAAGCCAGCCGCGCGCTGGCTTAGGAGACCCTGTTTCTAAATAAAAATATAAAAATAGGTCTGGGAGTGTAGCCCAGAGGTAGAAGGGCTTCCAGGAACCCCAGTACCACCAAAAAAAAAAAAAAAGAAAAGAAATTGAAGAAGACCTTGGAAGATGGAAAGACCTCCCGTGCTCGTGGATAGGCAGAATAAATATCATCAAAATGGCCATTCTGCCAAAAATGATTTATAGATTCAGTGCAATTCCCATTAAAATACCAAATACATTCTTCACAGACCTAGAAAAAGCTATCATGAACTTTATATGGAGAAAGAAAAGACCCAGAATAGCCAGAGCAATTCTCAGCAACAAGAATCACGCAGGAGGCATCACAATCCCAGACTTCAAACTATACTACAGATCAATAGTAGTAAAAACAGCATGGTACTGGCACAATAACAGGTACACTGACCAGTGGAACAGAATAGAAGATACAGAAACAAATCCACACACCTACAGTCAATTAATCTTTGACAAAGGGGCCAAACTCATACGCTGGAGAAAAGACAGCCTTTTCAACAAATGGTGCTGGGAGAACTGGCTATCCATTTGTAGAAAGATGGAACTAAACCCCTATATCTCACCATGCACAGGAATCAACTCGAGATGGATCAAAGACTTAGAAATCAGACCAGAGACTGTTAAGTTATTAGAGGAGAACATAGGCTCATCACCACAACATATAGGCACAGGCAGTAACTTTCTCAACAAAATCTCCAAAGCTCAGGAAATTAAAGCAAGAATGAACAAGTGGGATAGCATCAAACTAAAAAGTTTCTTCTCATCAAAGGAAACCATCAAGAACCTAAAGAGGAAGCCTACAGAATGGGAGAAGATCTTTACCAGTCACCACTCCGATAGGGGGCTAATATCCAGAATATACAAAGAGCTCAAAAGACTCTGCACTAGCAAAACAAACAACCCAATCAAGAAATGGACAACTGAAATGAATAGACACTTTACAAAAGAGGAGATACAAATGGCCAATAGATTCATGAAAAGATGTTCTTCCTCATTAGCCATCAGGGAGATACAAATCAAAACTACACTGAGATTCCATCTAACCCCAGTCAGATTGGCAAGCATAAAGAAATCAAACAATAATAAATGCTGGCGAGGATGTGGGGAAAGAGGAACTCTTTTACATTGTTGGTGGGAGTGCAAACTAGTTCAGCCACTATGGAGATCTGTGTGGAGATTCCTTAGAAAACTGGGAATAGATCCACCATTCGATCCAGCTTTACCACTCCTGGGTATTTTTCCAAAGGGGTTGAAAACAGAGAACTACAACAACATATGCATACCTATGTTCATAGCAGCACAATTTGTAATAGCCAAAATTTGAAAACAACCTAGGCCCCCATCAACAAATGAATGGTTTGCAAAGTTATGGGAAATAAACACAATGGAATTCTATTCAGCTATAAAGAAGAACAAAATCACGTCATTTGTAACAAGATGGAAAGGGCTGGAAAGCATGTTAAGTGAGATCAGCCAAACACAGAAAGAGAAGGGACATATATTTCCTCTAATATGCCCAAACAAGTGAGCATTGGGGATACCAGAGGGACTCCAGATAATGGAAGGGAAATCTCAGCAAAGTTTGAATGGAAAACTAAGAGAGGAAGGAGGCTGAACTTGATTGATGAGCGGCTATTTCCAAATAGGTGTAAAAGTACGAATATAGCAAGGTTAGCCTGGGTATTAAGTATCGGGAGGGGGGAAGGGAAACGAGCGGGGGAGAGGGCACCAAATACAGATTAAATGTATAACATTTACTTTCAATAAAATAAATTTAAAAAAATAAAATAAAATACCATATACTGGGCAAGAAAGCAAGTCTCAACAAACTGAAAAGCATTAAAATCATAGAGATTATCTCTATAGTGAGCTATTTTCAAAACTGAATTTGTAATTTTAAATCTTCCCACAAAAAAAAATCTCCAAGCCCAATTGATTTTACTGCTAAGCTCTGCCAAACATTTAAGGAAGAAATAGCATCCCCTTCTATTCCAAAGAATAAAAAAGGATGAAACTTTCATTTTCTGAGACTAATATATCAAACTTCAGAATATATCATGAAAGGAAAAAAATGACCTGCTATTGTCAAAAGGAGGCCCTAACATCATAAACAAAATAAAAACATGGTTACTTAGCAAAAGCTGAGTATAAAATGATTGTTATGTTTGCCTGTAAACAGAATAGATCCAAATTAGTTTCCATTAAATTGTATAAAATATATAAATAAATTTAAATTTTACCATAATCATATTAACATAAATAGGAGTTTAATATAGAGTCCAGTATTTAATTTATCAACATTAATTTACCTGTTGCTGTCTTATCTCGAAATTCTTCAAGCTTTGTCAAAGTCACTGAAGTGAGCTGTGCTAGATGTACCTCCTTCGGGGGTCTGAAGAATTCCACAATACTATTCACTGTCCTCTGTTAAACAAGCATCAGTAATATGAAGCACAGATGCAAAGCGAAATGGATTCTTAAAACTTGGTAATGTAAAAAACTGCTTACTGCATCATATATTATTTCCAGAGGTTCAGCTTCTATGATACACCTTTGAGCAGCAGTTTCATCTAAAGGATTTGTCTCAAAAATAATTTGGAAGAGTGACATATCATCCAATGAAGACAGGAGGCAGGGTTTGTTGGAATTATTTGGTAAGCCAGTAACATGAAATGAATCTATTCTGGTTTCAAATCTGTATGAAAAAGGACAAGACAAAAATTAAGAGTCAATACAGACTTCCGGGAAGATGGTGACCGAGAAAAGCGGGGCTTAAGAGCCCCGCTAACAACCAATCTCTATTACCACAAAATCAGCGCCTTTCATAGCCAGAAAACACCATCACCAGAGAAACATAAAAATCACCAGCCCCAGAGAGGAGGGAGTCTCAGATCTCAGAGCCACAGAGGAGATATGCCGACCTCATGGCCAAGGACGCGGCAGCAGCGCCTTACTGCCGGCGGCAGTGGCGAGCTCACCGGACGGCTATGGCTACAGACCAATGCACTCAACAGCCCACCAGGCTTCAGAGAGGAGCGATGGACAGCGAGCCGAGGTGAGCCGCTGTGGAATAGCCCAGACAGCGAGCCGAGGTGAGCCACTGCGGAAGAGCCCAGACAGCGAGCCGATGTGAGCCGCTGCGGAAGACCCCGGCGGGATTCGGCAGATTTTTCGGCGCAGGGAGCATCTAAAGCTCCCAGTGGCTGGGCTCAGCACACGCTGCAGGGACTCAGAGCGGAGTTCAAAAACAGAGAAGAAATACGCCAGCCTCACGGCAAAGGGTGTGGCAGTGGTGCCATATTGCCACCAGCAGCAGCGGCAGCAGCAGCGAATTCACTGAGTCCACTACAGCTCCATCTGCGTATTCAACAACAGTGAGTCAAATTGCGGGTCCCAGAAGAGAAATCCCAGTACTGACTCCAGGGACTTGACCCAGTGGGGGAGGGACGGTGGCAGAGACGCGCAACCTGGCACCCCCCATAGTCTAAAGCAGCCTCTATTGACTCCCTGGGTCTGAGACTTTGCGATACAACCCAGTAAAGGAGTAGTGGTGCCTGAGATACCACAGACTCGAGATCCAGAGCACCTTATGTGAAGTCGTAGTGACCCAAGGGAAGAACCCAGAGAAGACACAAACTCCCGAAATCATAGAAAAGAGGAACAACAATGGAGCAATGAATGCCCACAATCCCACAACATCAGAACCCGATAAAACAGAAATTCAGAGATTTCTAGAAGATCAAATCAGGAAAATAACTGTAGAAATAATAGAGGTGTTTCGAAAATAATTCAGAGAGAGCCCAAAAGAGATAAAGGATGCAATTAATGAAGTAAAGGCCTCAATTCAAAGTACAAACAACCGATTAGACCACATGGAGAATAGAATCTCGCTCTTAGAAGATGAGCAATCCAAAAAGGAACGCATAGTTTCTAATCTAGAAAAAAATATCCGACAGCAGGAATCTGACATTGAAGAAATATGGGCCCATTTTAAGAGAGCTAACCTAAGAATAATTGGAATAGAGGAGGGAAAAGAAGGTGAAACCAAAGGGATCAACAATCTCTTCAAGGAAGCAATTGCAGAAAATTTTCCAAACATAGAGCAAGAGGTCGATACACAGGTCCAGGAAACTTATAGAACTCCCTTTAGACAGGATCAGAGAAGAGGATCCCCACACCACATAATTGTCAAAATGACCAATGTGGAAGCCAAGCAGAGAATCTTAAAGGCAACAAAAACAAAGGGCCAACTGACATTCAGAGGCAAACCAATTAGAATCACTCCAGACTTCCCAAACCAAGTCATGAGAGACAGAAGGGCTTGGAGTAACATATTCCAAACTCTGAAAGAAAACAACTTCCAGCCAAAAATTTCCTACCCAGCAAAACTTTCTATCAAATTAGATGGAGAAGTAAGAAGCTTCCATGACAAACAGAAACTGAAGGAATTTATGTCTTCAAAACCAGCACTAGAGAAAATACTCAAAGAGATTAACTACAAAGAAGAAATAGGTAACACACACCAGAACCAGAGAAACAAGATTTTCTATCCAACAGACAAATAAGATTAGTTATCTGTGGAGATTCATTACTTATGTTAGTCTTTTACCTATCTCTAAATTGTATTGTTTGCTTTTATTGTTAATTTTTAGAATTTCTAGTTGGAATATTAATATACCTTCAGATATAGCATTTGGAAATATTTTATCCCATTCTATCAGTAACTTTTAACTCTGTTTACATTGTCTTTGGATATACAATATTTTATTTTTAGGGAGTTTGTATACCCTTTTGTTGCCTGTGCCATTGAAATCATATCCAAGAAATCACTGCCAATTTCAATGTTGTAAGGTTTTTGACCCAGATTTTCTTCTAAAAGTTTATATATAGTATTAAGATTTATTTTAGGTCTTTTATCTATTTTGAGTTAATATTTGTATATGGGATTAGGTAAGGGTCCAATTTTATTCTTTTTCATGTAATTATTATTTTTCAACACTATTTAGTTAAAAGATTATTATTTCCTCCACCAAATGTTTGTGGAAACCTTGTCAAAAATAACTTGACAATATATGGAAGAATGTATCTCTAGGCTTTTATTTAACTCCAATGGTTTATATATCTGCCTTTATAACAGTACTACACTGTTTCAATTATTGTAGCTTTATATGGTTTGAAATTAGAAAATTTATATCTTCTAGCTTTGTTCTTTTTTGAGATCGTTTTGGGTATCTAGAGTCCATATTACATATTAGGATAGATTTTTTTCTGAACAATAAATATATAAATATATGATAGTTTCACCTAAAAAAAAAAAAAGAAAAAAATATTCTCTGGTAAGAAAGAAAGCAAAAAGAAATATTGAAATGTTATCTTTAAGTCGTCAAAAGCTTGGTATCAGACAAATGAAACTGTTTTGTGAGATTATCATTTTTAATTTTAGTAAATTGCTATAATACTAGATGTCAATCACTAAGCCAAGCATGGAAAGGAGGGATGGGGAGGGAATGGGGTGGGGATTAGGTAGGGGCTAAATGGGTGATGTGTGCATGTAATGTCTACAAAAGTTTTTTGTATCCCACTATGATGTATGAATATAGTGCACCAATAAAAAATAAATAAATAAATAAATAAATAAATAAAAAGAAAAAAAATAAAATGAAAAAAAAATTAAGAGTCAATACAATTGTAAGAAAGTTTTCAAATTAAGGGTGATAAAATAAAAATGAATGAAGACAACTTCATTTTGCATTTCCCTCAAGTCCAATCCATTCACATATACAATGATTTTTCTGACTTGACAAAGCTTATTTCACATAAGCATATTCACGTGTTCATTTCTATATTTTAAAAAAGCTATGATAAACTATTATTTGGTGTAGTTATTGATAAAATCTAAAGCTAAAATAACAGTACTTTCCTACACTGGTTAATCAAAATTAAAAAGTTATACCTAACACAATTTTCTTTTTTTCTTTTTTTTTTTTTTCCGTGCTGGGGATGGAACCCAGGGGCATTCTACCTCCAAGCTACACAGCCAGCCCTATTTTCTATTCTTTATTTTGAAACAGGGTCTCACTGAGTTGCAAAGGGCCTCACTAAGTAGCTGAGGCTGTCCTCAAACCGTGATTCTCCTGTTTCAGCCTCCCAAATGCTGGGATTAAAAGTTTGCACCACCACACCTGGCCTAACACAATTTTATAAGAACTTTCTGTTCTAAGATTTAAAATAAACAAAAAGCAACTACCGAACCGATCTAGAATGGTTCTGTAAGGAGCTTAGCAATCCATCTCCCCAGGGAATCAACCATGAACCAACTGGTGAAAATTTAAGTTTCAGGAAATCAGCCTACGGGCATATTGCAACAGAAAAATCTTTACTCAGGACAATCTACCACAAATAGGTAAGAAGAAGAAAGTCTATGGCATCAGAGCCCACACCGTGTTACTGAAGATCTACACTACACAAATGCAGCTAAGCTGATGCCACTCTTCCCTCAGCTCCAAGTATAAGGTATAGTTTCACTTTGGGAATAAAAGGCAGCCAGTACCTCTCTCTCTTTCACACACACGCATACGTACCAGCTACATGTTGCAAAAGCTCTGTTCCAGGTAGAACAGAATGAGTGCTCTGACCCACAAGCCACAAACACCCTGGTTGCCCATCTACTATTTTGTTCCTAAGGCTTGAGTTCCATTCTAGAAGAGGTAAGCACCTAGCAGTGAAGTTGCTATAGCACATGTGTCACTCTGAGAAGTGGGTTCAGGGCACCTATCTGCATCTCCTACACAGGGCAGTTTCAAGTGTAGAGGCAGACTGAAAGAACTGGAAGCTCTGCCCAAGGGGCTGACATTATAACACGGAAAGTTCACGCTTAAAAGCACTGTTGAAAACAATGGCAAATGTCTATGAAACTAGGAGCAAACAGCATTGGCTGAACATTCAGAGGCTTAACAAAGAACAAGGGTAAGAGAAAATGAAGCAGGTTTTTCCTGGGATCACACTCACCCTACAACAGGGAATGCTTGGTACATATCCTAGGCTGTAGCCTCTTAGACAAAATTAGAGCAGAAAGCCAGTAAGACTTGTACCAATAAACGACAGCATTCATATGGCTCAAGGTACTTAAGGGTAGTTTTTTGTTATTTGTTTGTTTTTACCAATTATTAAAGTTATTTTAACCCAGGGATGACTCCTATCATTAAGAAGTGTGAACTAATATGAATTCACATTCATCCCTGATGGTCCAGAACATTGTGAGCATACCCACATCTATGCCACTGCAGAGAAGGAACTCATGAGCTACTAGTCCCTGGCTGAAAATGAACAGAACTGTAAACTCACTGAAATGTGAAAGCAGCCTCCAAACCACATACAGATCCAATGCTAAGTATGAAAATCTAACTAGTTCAGGGGTCTTAAGCATAACCTTTACCAGTAAGTAGCTTTTGCTGACACTGGAACAGCCTTTAGAAAAGTAGGTAAAAAGTAAAAATCAGGAGGAAAAAAAATCAGCAGTAACATCAGAGATTCCATGCTCATAATGCCAAGCAATTACATAAACAAATGACCAAAACAAACAATAACAAGTACCTATGCATCAGAATCTAGACACTATTATCTAAAATGTGTGGTTTTCTTCTTTTTTTGTTTTTTGGTAGTACTGGGAATGAAACCCCGGGGTATTGCACATCCAAGCTACACCCTCAGCCCTATTTTTTATTCTTTTATAAGAAACTGGGTCTCACTTAGTTGCAAAGGACCTCACTAAGTAGCTGAGGCTGTCCTTGAACCACGATCCTCCTGAAATAGAGAATAAATTAAAAAATAGAATTAAAGAAACAAAAAGCTGGTTCTTTGAAAGGATTAACAAGATCAACAAACACCTAGCTAACTTAACCAAAAGGAGAGAATTAACACAAATTATTAAAATCAGAAACAAAATCACCACAAAAGTGGGGAAATTCAGAGGATCATCAAAAACTATCTTGAAAATGTGTATTCCAATAAACTAGAAAACATGAAAGAAATCCACAGATCTACGCACATATAACCTATCTAAATTGAATCAAGAGAATATATAAAACCTAAAACGACCAATACCAAGCAAAAAAATAAAGTAATAAAAATCTGGCCATCAAAGAGAAACCTAGGTCCAGACAGGTTTCTAGCTGAAATCTACAAACTTTTAGGAAAGAACTAAACCCAATACTTCATAAATTATTCCATGAACTCAAGAGATGAAATTCTTCTATAATCCTTCTATGAGGCCAGTATCATATTAATACTAAAACCAAATAAAGATACCTCAAGAAAAGAAAATTACAAACCAGTATCATTGATGAACATACATGCATAAATTCTAAACAAATACTAGCCCATGCACATTCAAAACCATATCAAGAAAGTTGTATACCACAACCAAGTTGGTTTCATCTCAGGAAAGCAAGGCTGGTTCAACATACACAAATCAATACATGTTATTCAGCACATAAATAGAACTGAGAACAAAAATCACATGATCATATCAATAGATGCTGAAAAAACACTGGATAAAATCTAACACCCATTCATGTTAAAAACACTGCAGAAAATTGGCATGGAAGGAACATATCTCAACATCATTAAGGCAATATACAATAAAACCAAAGCCAACATTATACTGAATGGGGAAAAACTGCAAGAATTCCCTTTAAAATCAGGAAAAACACTAGGATGCCCATTATCGTAACTCTTTTCAATATAGTCCTTGAGACTCTTATAACAGCAATAAGACAATAGAAGGATATCAAAGGAATTCAAATAGGAAAAGAATTAAAATTATCTTTGTTTGCAGATAACATGACCCTATATCTAGAAGACCCCAAAACTCAACCAAAAGACTACTGGGGTTGAATAACCATTCACCAAAGTAGTGCGAAACAAAATAAACCTAAAGAAATCAGTAGCTTTTCTATTTGTCAACCATGAATCCACAGAGAAAGAAATACAGAAAACAAATCTATCCTCAATAACCTCAAAACCAATAAAATACCTAGGAATAAACCTAACCAAAGATGTAAAAGATCTCTACCAATAAAAATTATAAAACACTAAAGAAAAAATTGAAAAAGACACTGGGAGATGAAACGATCTCCCTTATTTTTGGGAAGGCAGAATAAATATCATCAAAATGGCCATTCTACCAAAAGTGACCTACAGAATCAATGCAATCCCTATCAAAATACCATTGTCATTCTTCATAGACCTATCAAAATCAGCCATAAATTTCATATGGAGGAATAAAACACCCAGAATAGCCAAAGCAATTCTCAACAATAAGGAACAAGTAGGAGGCATCACAATTCCTGACTTCAAATTATACTAGAGAGCTATATTTAAAACAGCATGATACTGGGCACAAAAACAAGCATAAAGACCAGTGGAACAGAACAGGAGACACAGAAACATCCACATATAGTCAACAGCTCTTTGACAAAGGGGTCAAATACACATGTTGGAGAAAAAACAGGCTTTTCACAAATGGTGCTAGAAAAACTGGCTATCCATTTGTAAAAAACATGAAAATAAGTCCTTACCTCTCACCCTGCACAGAAATCAACTCAAGATGAATCAAAGATCTGGAAGTTAGACCAGAGACTGTGACGCTATTAGAGGAAGGCATAGGTTCACTTCAACATATAGGTAGTAACTTCCTCAACAAGATCTCCAAAGCTCAGGAAATTAAAACAAGAATTAACAAGTGAGATGGTATCAAACTAAAAAGTTTCTGATCATCAAAGGAAATCATCAAGAGTCTAAAGAAAAAGCCTACACAATGGGAGAATATCTTAACCAACCACCACTGTGATAGAGGGCTAATATCTAGAAAATACAAAGAACTTAAAAAACTTTACACTAGAAAAACAACCCAATCAAGAAGTGGGCAACTGAACTGGACACTTCACAAAAGAAGAGATACAAATAGCTAATGGATAAATTAAAAAAATGTTCAAAATCATTCGCAATCAGAGATGCAATTCAAAACTACACTGAGATTCCATCTAACCCCAATCAGAATGGCAATCATAAAGAAGTCAAATAACAATAAATGTTGGCAAGGATGTGGGGAAATAGGAACTCTTCTACACTGCTGGTAGAAGTGCAAACTAGTTTAGCCACTATGGAGATCAGTGTAGAGATTCCTTTAGAAAAATGGGAATAGATCCACCAAATGATCCAACAATACCACTCCTGGGTATCTTTTCAGAGGGTCTGAGCTTTCCCAGGGGCTTTTCTACCTCCGGGCTATACTCCCAGACCTATTTTATACTTTATTTGGAAACAGAGTCTCACTAAGTTGCTGAGAGCCTCACTAAGTAGCTGAGGCTGGCTTCAAACCTGTGTGGTCCTCCTGTCTCAGCCTCCCAAGCGCTGGGATTACAAGCATGCGCCACCACACCCAGCCTTTTCAGAGGGGTTGAAACCAGACAACTATAGTAATATAGAATGCCATGTTCACAGCAATACAATTCATAATAACCAAATTATGGAACCAACCTAGGTATCCATCAACAGATGAATGGATTAGAAATTATGGGATATCCACAAAATGAAATTCTACTTAGCAATAAGGAGGAACAAAATTACATCATTTGCAAGAAAATGAAAATACCTAGAGAATGTTAAGTGAAATTAGCCAATCAGAAAGTGAAGGGTCATGCTTTCTCAAATATGCACAAGCTAGGGAATATTTCAGATACCATAGGGACTCCAGATAATGGAGGAGACATTCAGTGGAGCCAGCAAGGAAGGGTAGGGAAAGGAGAAGACTGAGGTTCATGAATGGAAATACTACCATTGACTATGTGTATATATGTGAATATACCATCGTCAACCTGGATACTTTATATTAGGAGGAAGGGAATTGGGGAGGTAGGGGAGGGGGGCAACCAAGAGCTGTGGTACATGTATGTCATTGTCAACATTATTAACATTATGATGTGAGACTATAATGTACCAATTAAAGCATAAAAAATTTAAAAATTAAAAATAAACACATTATAATATATATACACAGAATCAGGGAAGTATAACTCAAACCCACAAGAAAAATACTTGGCAACAGACTTTTTGAAGGGGCCTTGGAAGGGGCCCAAATGTTGAACTGAACAAAGAGTTCAAAGTACTTATTATCAACATACTTAAATAACTAACAAAATATGTTTAATTAATTAAAAGCATATTGATATTGACCAATAAAGTGAAAAATACCAAAAAGGAGATAGAAATTAATTTGAAATAAGGTTTCTATACCTGATCTGAGAGGGAAGATTTCACTTTAATAAACAAAGTGAAAGAGAGCAGAAGCTCTTGCCTACCAGTAATCTCTTTAAGAGTAAATGCAATCAATATACATTGACCAGGAGAAAGTGAGAATCTTTTTTTATTTAGTAAGACACTGGCATCAAGAAGATATAAAGAAGACGGGCACGGTGGTGCACACCTGTAATCCCCATACTTTGAAGGCTGAGAGAGGAGGTTGAAGATGTGAATCTAGCCTTAGCAGCTTAGCAAGACTCTCAACTACTTAGCAAAATCCTTCTGTTTCAAAATAAAACATAAAAAAGGCTTGGAGATATAGCTCAGAGGTAGAATGCCCCTGAGTTTGATGCCCAGTACAAAAACAAAAAGAATATAAAAAGAACTATTAAAACTCAATAGTAAAAAGATAACAACAAAAAAATTGAGAAGAGAACTTAAACAATTCTCCAAAGAAAATATGCAAACAAAATGGTCAATAAGCACAAGAGAAGATGTGCAATATCATTAGCCATTAAAAGAATGGAAATCAAATTCGTAGTAAGATACTAATTTATAATGACTCAGACATTCAGATGGCTCTAATCAAAAGGACAGATAATAACAGGTGCTGGTAAGGAAATGAAACACTAGAAATTTTATATGCTACTGGTGGTGTAAAATAGTGCAACTGATTTGAAAAACAAAATGGCAATTCCTCAAAAAGTTAAATGTATGGATTATCGTATGAGGCAACAATTCCACTACTCTCTATGTACCCACGAAACTTAAAACCTAGATCAAATAAAATCTTGTTCATGAATATTAATAGCCAAAAAGTATCAAAGTACCAAATGATGAATGGACAAACAAAATGTGATATATCCATATAATGGAACAGTATTAGACAATAAAAAAGAATGAACTACCAATTCATTTGAACAAACCTTTAAAAGATCATGCTGAGTGAAAAAAGCCAAACAAAAAAGACCACATATTGTCCGATTTCATTCATTTGAAATGTCCAGAACAGAAAAATCCTTAGATACAGACAGCAAGCTAGCTGTTACCAGCCAGGGATTGAGAAAAGTGAGCTTTGGGAAATGACTGCTAATAGGTTCAGGGTATCTTTTCAAAGTGTTAAAAATGTCTTTGAATTAGGCAATGAGATGGCTGCAAATCCTTGGAAATACATTAACATGAAACTAGTATATAATTATGAAAAATCAATGACTGTATATTTAATAAAATTATCTTTAAAACAAAGGTAAAATAAAAACATTTTCAGATTAAAAACGACATTGTTAATATTGCTTCTTTATATATGGTACAACTATTTCTGTGTTTTTCTTTAGTGTTCCTTCTATGTTTCATTGACATGCAGTTCTCTATTGAATATATATTATGATTAATAACTAATAATTCCAAACATACACATATATTACTGGGGGGAAAAAACTAAGTTTCCCCAAACACAAAAGGATACATTAAACCACATAGTCTTTACAAGACTGAAAGATTGACAAAGTTCAACCTCACAGTAAAATTTTTCTTTTAAGATGGAGCTGAGTAACCTGTCTCTGAAATGCTTGGGACCAGAAGTATTTCTGATTTTGGAGTTTTTCAGATTTTGGAATATCTGCATAAAAATAATGCAGCATCTTGGGGATAGGATTCAAGTTCAACATGAAATTTATTTATATTTGAAATATACCTTCTACAGAGCCCAAAGGTAACCTTATAAAATATTTTTAGGGTGCCTGCATTTTGACTGACCACCCATCTCATAAGGTCAGGTGTGTAATGTTCCACTAGTGGCATTGTTAGCACTCAAAGTTTTGGATTTTGAAGCATTTCAGATTTTAGATTTTCAGATTTGGGACACTCAACCTGTAAAGAAAAGTAAATTAATACTTACTTTATTGCTTGTGCTCCTGGTCTTTGCACGATTAAAGTGCTAAATTCTTCTACTACAATATCTATCAGCTCAGGTTTTTGATTATTTTCTCTTAGAACAATAGACATACTTTTCAAATGAACAAAAAACTTCATGGCTTCAAACTAGAGTATAAGCAGAAGAACAAAATAAAAAAGAAATACACAAGTATAAACACAACAAATCATTTTACTCAATATAGTTTATTCATTAAAAAAAACACAAATTATTTTTAAAACAACCCTTTATCTATTATGGAATCATCATCACATTAGCAACAAAAAATAATAGACAATTTTTATTCTTACCTTAGAAATTAAATATTAAGCCAGGCATGATGGCACACACTTGTAATCCCAGTACTTGGGAGGCTGAGACAGGAGGATCGCAGTTTCGCAGCCAGCCTCAGCAACTTGTGAGGTCCTGCACAACTTAGTGAGATCCTGTTTCAAAATAAAGAATAAAATAGGGTTGGGGTATAGCTCAGGGGTAGAATGCCCCTGAATTCAATACCCAGAACCACAAAAAAAGAAAAAATTAAATATTTATAGACCCTAAAAAAAAAAAAACAGAAAAAAGCTAGAGGCATATTTTCCAAAAGAATTAAAACAGACATAACTAACATTAAACTCAGAAGTGTGAGCCAAGAAAGTATCTTACTGTTTTGGGCAAAGTTGGATCAACTGCTGTTTCACTATAGCCAATAGCTTCATAGAGTGAAATTTTTTCTTCAGGTGTCAACATTTCTTCAAGAACTGCAAATCATAAAAAAGTGTTTTGTGTTCTTAACCAATAACAATATAAAGCTAACATCATTTAGCTGCCTTTAAAAGTAAAATGCAAATCTTACCTTCTTTTTCTAATATTTTAAGTACCAATATTAGAATGACATTGCTACTTTTAGAAATTACTCTCCTAAAACATAAATTACTAAACATATAAATTTAGCAGTATAAATTTCTAAATTAAGCAAAAGCTCAAAAAATAGCTAACTATACTGAATACCAAATGGCACTATGCTAAAAACACACTAAGCATACAAAGTTTGGAGAACAGAAGTCTAGAGAGAGCTTAACTCCCATGGCCATAGTACCAACAAATGATAGATACAAGATGGTCACCTAAGTCCCTAAGCCTCTAAGCCTATGATCTGGTTAAGAAACAAAAATCTTTCCAAGAAACAATTTCAAAAACAATTTACAGTGATCTATAACATTTTGCAATTTTTATTTATTACTATGCCGTATGTACTCAATCTGGGCATAAAGCTTTTAGGTAAGCATTAACATGATTTTTTAAATAATTTTTATTTATTTGATCTTATTTGATTTTATTTATTTATTTGATTTTAAATTTAAACTATATCATTATGTGTATATACTTACAATGTCTATTTAGTTAGAGAGAAAACTTTCTGCAAAACTTTATTTTCACAACTGATGATTAACTACACTACTGTAAAATGAAATGGACATACTTCCAGGCTTAACATCTGGTTGTTGTTTAGCATTTGATTCCGACCAAGTCCACATCCAACTAAACCACCCTTTATTATCCTCTGGATCTTTTACTCCTTCTTTATATATCTTGTATCCAGCTTTCTTTGCCTGGAATGAATAAATTTTCAAATACATGACAAATTATCCTTTTTTTATAGTAGTTAAAAGAAATAGAAACATGATTATTTCCCAAATGTAGCTATTTGAGTAAATGAGTGTTAACAATAAGCACACTGACAAGAGAATACAATTAACTGCAACATTAACAAAATAATTTAGGATTGCCATATAAGTTCTCTCTACTGTCTTATAAAAAATAGTGCTTAAAGAAAAAAAGAAAGAGAACTGTCCTTTCACCTCCATACTAATTCTCAGTATTGGCGGAATAGCCCAACTATATACAATTAATTGTTTTTCCACAGAAATCTGCATATCAATGGAAGTGGCAAAAAATAAAACCAAATTTCTTTGCAGAAAAAAAACAAATTTGATCCCGTTTAACAAAATAGCATTTACAGCACAATACTGACCATGCAGCAGCTGTCATGTTCATAGAAAATTTAGATTTATTCTTACTAATTGAAAGATAGTATGAAATACCTCAACTTCTGCCTGTTGTCTAGCGATAGTTATATTAAAGACATCCAAGGCTTTTTCCAACTCCTGAAAATATAGACAAAAGTATGTTCACTTTACATAAATAATGTTCACATTCATAATTCTATAAAATCTATCAAACTTTAGTGTATAATTTGTCAAGTTTCTACACAAAAGAAGATACGATAGGAAGCACAAAACAGAATATCCACCAATATAAGTTCTGAAAGTCAACGTTGGCATATATACATATATCAGTTTTATTAGCAGAAGAGAGTAATTTTCTAAACAAAAGACTCTAAGTGCAATGCATACAAGAATTACAAACTATATGAGTTCCTGACACATACTAAAAGATAACATACATGCACTGTTTAAACTTCAGCTAAAAGTAAATATATTAACTGTCATTTATAACTAAAAATATAATTATAAATCCTTCATATTATATGTAGTTTGTATGTCATAATTAGGATATTCTAAGTTAGCTAAGTGTAGTATCACACACTTGTAATCCTAGTACATGGGAGACTAAGACAGGAGGATCACAGGTCACAGCCAGCCTCAGCTACTTAGTAAGGCCCTTTGCAACTTAGCGAGACTCTTGTTTCAAAATAAAGAATTAAAAAATAGGGCTAGAGATATAGCTAAGAGGTTGAACACTCCGGGTTCAAGACCCAGTCCTGAAAAAAGTAAAAAAAAAAAAAAAAAAAGATATTCTAAGTAGACCTAAACACACTTAAAACTTGCTCAAACTTGTTTTAACTTTTAGACTTTTTAGAGTTGTTATGAATATTAAATAAATGGAGATAAGCTAAATCTTTCATCCTATCTATTCATTCCCATAATTATTCTCAAGTTTATGCTCAATCCATAAGCCCCCATCCCATCCCAAAAGAGGTAACCATGAGCCTACTACCATTATCTTAAAAACAATTCAGAGTTCTACTATTCAGCAAAAAAGCAGATTCAGGTTAAGAGTCAAAAGTAAGAAAATCTGAAACTACCCACAAATTCTTTAAAGCCAATTATTCCAGAAATTGAGCTAGGTCTTCAGAAAGTTTTCCACCTTGAAAAGAAAAGTAAAACTCAATCTTCAGGGAGTTTCTAATTGGAAATCCATTCTGGATTCTGAATTGTTACATTAATTTCAAGGGTCTAATTCCTCTTAATCACTTTCCGATGGACTTCATCCATCTTTTAAACTATCCCCAATAGAATATGTCTCATGCTAAAAAAGATTAACACAAATATAAAAATAGTATCTCAAGACAAGTAATTAAATATAAAGCTTCTGGTAAATCCAGATCTATCACAAGAATTAAGTGGAAAGTTCAAAATGGGGAAAAAAAATTTGGAAAGTTCATGTAGAAGATGGAACTCAGTAGAAGTTAGAAATGAGTAGAGTTGGGATAGGCAGAGATGAGAAAAGATAGATGATATATGAGCACAGGCATGTCTGTAAAAGAGGGAGCATTACAGATAGAGACGACAGGAAACTAATGCACAGTCAGATGGTAACAAAAAAAATATCATGGTGACAGTTCAGGCTTTTGACATCAACACAGACATTTTGAAAATAATTTACCTTTTGACATTAAAAATGACATAAAATGAGGCTTCAAGGTACAAACCCAAATCTCCTCATTTTAAAAGTAATCTACTGCCGGGCGTAGTGGCGCACACTTGTAATCCCTACACTTGGGAGGTGAAGATAGGAGGACTGTGCAGGTTCGAAGCCAGCCTTGCTGGCTTAAAAGACCCTGTTTCCAAATAAAAATATAAAATAGGTTTGGGAGTATAGCCCGGAAGTAGAAGGGTTTCCAGGAACCCCAGTACCACCAAAAAAAAAAAAAAACCAAAAAACTAAATTTTAAAGGCTCACAGAAGTGTACACTTGTAAACCCAGTACTTGGGAGGCTGAGTCAGGGAGATCATAGGTTCACAGCCAGCCTCAGCAACCTGATAAGGTCCCCTGCAACTTACTGAGACCCTCTCTCCAAATACAAAATAAAAAATAGGCCTGAGGGTAGAGCTTGGAGATAGAATGTCTTTGGGTTCAATTCTCAGCGATACAAATAAAAGTCTAAAAATAGGAAACAAAGCATAGACACACAAAAAAATAACAATTAGTAAATATTAGTAGTCACTAAAGACTGAGAAAGAGTTACATAGTACAAAATATCCAATGATTTTTTTTTTAATGCTAACCTTTAAAGACGTGAGAATTTCACCAGCTGGCTTCTTATTTGTTAACTTTTTTTTATACAGTTCTTTATATTGCTTCAGTTTTTGTCTATGTTCACTAATATGCTTCCAGGACCACATCCGCAAGCTGGGGCACACATTAACTTCAAGAATTCCATGTATAGCATAAGCCCACCTAGTTAAGAAACAAAAAGAAAACCCCACACTGAATACCTTCAAATCAATAGTATGAAACCATATGGCACTACTACTATAAAGACTGCAAAATGATATAGTTCCTAACCACTTGCTTTTTCCTCACCCTGTTTGTATTAACCCAATTAATTATTAATCTTACCTCTTTCTAAACTAAAAATAAGCAAAATCATTCAATTTTGTTAAAAAAAAATAGCTCTACACAAAAACTATTGGCCATTAAGTACCACTATAGTCACTTAAATAATAATTTAAGTTGTCATCTAAAAGAATTGGAACTTCTAGACTCTAGAGAACAACTTTAAAAATGGAATAATAAGACTTCCGAATTTTAAAATGGGACTATAGTGCATAGACTCTTACAATCTTTTCAGGTTTTAAAATACAAATTTAGTAATATAGGTTTAGTGAGTTTGAAAAAGACACTGCTAAAAAACAAACCAAGTATGTATTTTTAATAATTCTAAAAATACTGATTCCTCTATGGTAAATGCAAAGGATGGTATTTTACTATCTTCAGTTGCAAATTCTGGTATAAAAAATTCCTTGAGTTAATTTTATTAACAAACTAACAAACTAAAGCAGCCACATGTATCTAACCACAAATGAGTTTAAATATAGTCTACATCAGATCTTAAAAATAATATCTTAAAAAGCACTAAAGAAAAAAAAACATAAATTTTTAAATCATATAAAAATCTCAATAAATAAATAAAAATTTAAGGCATTTTACCATTCCCTGGCATGGTAGTGAAGAGGCACATCAGGTTTGAATTTCCTGTATGGTAGATTTTGAGTCATCATATCAACTGATTCAAGAAGCTCCATAACACTAAAATACTAAAGAATGGAAAAATATAAAACTCTTTTAAATTTTTTGAAATTTTTGTTTGTTGAAAATATAAGTTAAATTACCAACACTTTAAGGAAATGCTACCATATATTTTTTAAAAAAACATCTAAAATCTTATTTTTCTTTTATCAAATAACTACTCACAATTTAAAATTTCATCAAAGAAAATTACCTGTGGTTTATTGAATTCAATTGCTATGTTATGTAACTCAACATCCAGGTTTATTTTGGGGTCAGAAAAGTCAAAATCTGATCGGCGATTCATTTGAAGTTTGGCGTTAGCAGATATGGGGCGAAATACTAGAAAATATTACAAATTTAAAAATTAAACACAGTTATATTTCAAAAGTCTCAAGACACTATGGTAATCGAGCTTAAAACAATGAATCTAGACAGACATCAATTATTAAATCATAAGCAAATTTGCAAATGACAGTATATTTTTCTTGTTTTAATCATTCCTAAGGACTAGCACTTTTTACTCATTTATGATTCAAAAATACTTTTTCTTTAATTTTTTTATTTATTCAAATAAATACTTAAAAATCTTGTTCTTTCTTCCATAATTCACCTCCAACTAAAATAGAAAAATAAGCAGGCCTAGGAGCTGGTGAGCCCATCTCCCTGAACCTGCCTTCACTGCCCTGCCACCTGTTCCCTGGCCTCCCTTTGCTGCAGGTCCTCGCTTCCATCCATGCCTTGTGAAAATGTCACTGTCAGCTTTTTTTGTTGTTACAGTTATTAAGACCTATTTTATTTTTATTTCTTAAGTGATTAAAGTATAAACTGCATATTCGTAAAATGTTCTGATAAATGTTTTATGGAATACACTTACCAAAATCATAACCAATTGGAACAATATTTTCATTGACAATGCCAGTCTTCAAGTTGTCCTATTAAAAGACAAATTGTTTAAATTGTTTTTATTTATACTCATGCCTCTCTCGCAGTACTGGGGATATTCTACCTGGAATACTGGAGGTATTCTACCTCTGAGCTACACCCCAAGTCCTAATTTTTCTTTATTTTGAAACAGGGTATCACTGAGTTGAAAAGGGCCTAAGTTGCTGAGGCTATATTAAAACCACGATCCTCCTGTCTCAGCCTCCCAAATGCTGGGATTACAAGCCTGTGCCACCATGCTTGTAATATATTGGCTCATGCCAATATATCTTTACCTACAGATTTCTATTATCTGCATAAGAAATATTTGTAAAAGTTATCAAAAAATAAACTTAGAAGGACTCAGCTATAGCAAAATATTAGAGTCAACAACGCATCATTAACTTTCTATAAAATGATGCTCTAGAAGCTATCAAAATGTGTGCATGTGCATGCATGTGCATACATGTGCATCTAAATGTGTGTAATTCAACTATTTCTACAAATTCTAATGCATTTTAACCTATAAAGATATAATTACTGACAATTATACCTTATACAAGATATGACAACAAATATATATGCATATATATATATATACCTATCAAATTTACTCACCAATGATTCATCGTAATCATTAAGATAAAACATCTGAGACTTCACATTCCAATAGGCAAAAAGATTATCCAGTCGGATTAACTGAAAACAAGTAAGGTTTATTACATATCTCATTTTTTGTAAGCATTTTGAACATAAGGCCATTTTCAGAAGCCTCTAATAAGAAAGCTATATCACTGTTAATAAACATAAATCCTTATCTATGTGTATATTATCATTTATCTTTCTAAAACTCTCAACAAGTCCATTGGTTAGTATTATTTTACCTTACGAACTAGTTTCTCAGTTTCATCATGTAAACATGGAACCCAGTTTTGATCAGTTGTCTGAAAAGAAAAAAAAGTAGTAAGAAGATCATCATATTTAAAATGGTAAGGTAATAAGTTATTTTCTATCATACCCTAAGACTAATTTCCCATAAAAATGCCTTTAAAAACATATCATTCAATTGAAGACAATTAACAGATCAAAAGAAACTCTCTACTTCCAAGGAACTTATTGATGGTCAAAAAAAAAAAAGTAAAAAGAAAAATAAGCAATTACAAATAGATAAGCGACACCACAGACATTAACCAAACAGCTAAAAGAATATAGCAAAAACTTGGGTTCACCACATAAAATGGAGACTAACCTAATATAACAAACTAAAAAATTATATCTAAAAGCATAGTATTATGATTAACCTAATTAATACAGGACATGAGTATGCTGATTCTAAAGACAGTAATGAATATTATTCAGGGCAGAAAGAGTTGGTAAAAAGGACCAAAGGTATGCAAATATGACAGGTTCAAGGAACTGAAGTAGTTCAGCATGGCTGCAGAATACAACACAAAGAATAGAAGAGAAACCAGATATGTTATTTGGGGTCAGATTACAAAGGGTTTATAAACTATAGAAAGAAAATTATACTTTTTTCTAAGAGAAATCAGAAGCCACTGAGAAAGGGAATAGAAGTATATTGTCTTTATTTTTTAGGCTAGCAGCAGTATTTAACAACTTATCCTATCCACTTAATAGAGTAAGTTTTCATTTGGCTTTTCTTTTTTCTCACTGCAGTAGAAGCATGTTTTAAAAGCAAATAATAGCCGGGCGTGGTGGCGCACACTTGTAATACCCGCACTTGGGAGGCGGAGACAGGAGGATCCCGCAGGTTCGAAGCCAGCTGTGCTGGCTTAAGAGACCCTGTTTCCAAATTTATAAAGTATAAAAAATAGATCTGGGAGTACAGCCCGGAGGTAGAAGGGTTTCCAGTAACCCCAGTACACCAAAAAAAAAGAGCAAATAATAGCCAGGTGTGCTGCACAAGCCTGTAATCCCAGTACTTGAAGGCCTGAGACAGGAGGATCATAGGTTAACAGTCAGCCTCAGCAACTTATTGAGGCCCTCAGTAAGTTTTTGAGATCCTGTTTCAAAATGAAAAATAAAATAAGGCTGGGGTATAGCACAGAGGTAGAATGCTCCTGGGTTGAAATTCAAGTACCAAAAATTAAAAATAAAAGAAATCATACACAAAACACAATAGATACAGATACGCAACCACATAATGAAATATCATATGGGAGTTGAACTAAAATTACATGTGAAAAAACAAGTAAGGCCGGGCGTGGTGGCGCAGGCTTATAATCCTCGCGCCTGGGAGGCAGAGACAGGAGGATCGCGCAGGTTTGAAGCCAGCCGTGCGTGCTGGCTTAGGAGACCCTGTTTCCAAATAAAAAAATTAAAAACAGGTCTGGGAGTGTAGGCCGATGGTAGAAGGGCTTCCAGGAACCCCAGTACCACCCCAAAAAAACCCAAGTAAGTTTAAAACAACATATTGAAGTAAAAAGAAATTTTAACATAAACTTCTAAAAATCTACATTTTTTCATAAACATAAATTTTGAAAGAGGATATTTAGCCCGGCCACACTTGAAGCTGGGCACAACCCACTCCAGGGACAGTGCCAGGTGGAAAGTTTGATTGGGGCGGTACACCTATTAAAGGGTAAGGCAGGTCTCCTAAGGCAGCTCAGGGAGGACAGAAACCTCCCATGGAGGAGAAGGGCAAAAGTGTGCTTGATCTTGGTTTTCAATATGAATACAGACTGCAAAATAGGGCCTCACAACCCTTCTGACCTTTAGGGTTGTAGGCAGGAGGTATCAGAAAAGTTACTGGTTGTGGCTTTTTTAATATTTAAAAAAATGAAAACAATATTTAGAAGAAGAGAGCAGGGTAGAAATAAAGAACAATAGGAATTTAAACTTGATCTGTTAAGTTTATTACCAAAAATTATTTAAGATTTAGAGCAAATGAGAAATTCAATAATCTTTCATTCTTGATGCAAACAAATGTTTCATAATTTTCTATGTGCACCTATTTTTTTTTTTTTTTTTTTGGTGGTACTGGGGGTGGAACCCAGAGGCTTTCTACCTCTGGGCTATACTCCCAGACCTTTTTTATATTTTATTTGGAAACAGGGTCTCACTAAGTTGCTGAAAGCCTCACTAAGCAGCTGAGGCTGGCTTCGAACCCGTGCAATCCTATCTCAGCCTCCCCAGCGCAGGGATTACAAGCGTGCGCCACCACGTCCGGATGCACCTATCTTTTTAAAGTTCCATAATTTTGAAACTACAAAGAAAATATGCAACAATAATAATGATGATGAAGAAATGAAATCTTTTTCAAGACTTGTCAAAGTTTCAGAACCTATTATTTATTTGTTTTATTTTATACTTACTGAAAATAACACTGTAATTACCAAAAATAGGTCCTTATATTTTAAACTGAATTTGATTTCCAACCAGTTTTTAAATGTGAATCCACATACTCCTTAATTCCAGTCCTGCCTGTGCCCTTTCCATACTAATTCTATGTAAGCAACTGCATAAATGTTTCTCATATCAGCATATACTAACAATAATCAGTACTTTGAGTAACTATACTGCACAATTAAATGTGGCTAAGTTTCTTTTTAAAATGAAGTACCTGCATGCTGAGATTTTGAAGGGAAATTCCAAATGATAGTGGTTTGTCTCGATTTGTGATCTAAAAAAGAAAAAAGTAAACCTCAGATTTTTTAGCAGTTGAACAAATTTCACTTTATAGAAAAAGTGAACTTTTCTGTGAAATACTCTATTTCAAATATTCAAAAACATTTTACTACTTTTCAGAATAATGTTTGTTCCTACAGTTTTCCAAAAACAAGTAAAATACTAAGTATATAATGTGTTAGTGTTGGATTATAATACTACATCTGAACACTTTCAGTTTATAAAAAGTCCACAGGAAAGAATGATGCAATAATACTAAAAGCAAATAATTATGTTTGTGAGAATAATAATCTTAATAATTAAGATCAAACAATTAGAGAAGTCTAGTCTACTGATTCCTAAACTAATTCTCTTTCTGGGAGATAAAAACAGCTTAGCATAATGTCCTGTAATCCCTGAACTTGAGAGGTTAAGACAAGAGGATTAAAGGTTCAAGTCCAGCCTCAGCAACTTAGAAATGCCCTCAGCAATTTAGTCAGACCCTGTTTCCAAATAAAAAAATAAGAGAGCTGCAGACATAGCTCAGAGGTAGAATGCCTCTATGTTCAATCCACAGTACCAAAAATTAAAAGGATAAAAAAAAGAAAAAAATGTATGTGGTACTAGGAGTGGACCCAGGGGCCTTCTACCACTGGACTATACCCCAGACCCATTTTTCTTTTTTATTTGGAAATAGGGTCTCACTAAGTGCTGAGATTGGCTGTGAACCTGCAATCCTGCTGTCTCAGCCTCCCAAGTATGGCGATTATAAACACGCGTTCACCAAACCTGGCAAAACAAAAAAGTTTTAAAAGCATATTTAAAACATGTAAACTGGGCATGGTGGTGCACACATGTAATTGGGAGGCTGACACAAGAGGATAAGGCTAAGCCAGCCTCAGCTACTTAGTAAGACCATGTTTCAAAGTAAAAAAAAAAATTTTAAGAAAATGCTGGGAATTTCTTTGTTGCAAAGTCACTGAAAAAATACATACAGAGACTTCTGGGAAGATGGCAACTGAGAAAAGCAGCGTTTACGAGTCCTGTTAACACTTGATCTCTACTGCCACAAAATCAACCCTTTACATTGCCAGAAAATACTATCAGTAGAGAAATAAAACTATAAATACAAGAAACAGAGAGAAAGAAGACTAGAAGAACAAACAGAGAGCAGAAAAGAAACTGCCCGCCTTGCGGCAGCAGGAGCCATGTTGGCACCATCTTGCCTCACAGTACCAGGCTCCAGAGAGGAAAGGGTAAAAAAGGAGCTGAAGTGAGCAGCTGCGAATTAGTTGGTTGTAATTCAGCAGTTCTTTCAGCGCAAAGACCATCTAAATCTTCCAGCGGCCAACCTCATCACACCCTCCAGGGATTCAGAGTGGACCTTAAAACCAGAAAATAAATACGCCAGCCTCAGGGCCAAGGGCATAGCGGTGGAGCCATATTGCCAGCAGCAGTGGCAAAGTTTACCAAGCCTGTGAGAGCTCCACACTAGTGCACACCAAAAACGTTAAGTGAAATTGCAGCCCCTAAAGGAGATATCCCAGCGCTGCACCCCCAGGGACTTGTGCAGCTTTGATAAACTACATGGATCTGAGATACTGCAATTCAACCCAGTGAAGGAGTAGTAGTGGCAGAGATACCACACCCTAGTCACAATTCCCCGTAGGAAAATGCCCAGCCTGGTGCCCCCAGGGTCTTGCGCAGCCTCAACTAACTGCCTGGATCTGAGACTTTGTGATACAACCTAGTAAAGGAGTAGTGGCGGCTAAGATTGCCACAAACTCCAGAGATCCAGAGCAACATAAGTGAAGTCGTGGTGACCTGGAGAAGAACACAGAGAAGGCACAAACTTCAGAAATCATAAGAAGGAGGAACAACAATGGAGCAAAGAGATTCCACAACCCTACAATAGCAGAACCTGATAACACAAAAATGCAGAGATCTCCAGAAGATCAAGTCAGAAATGTAACTGTAGAAATAATATAGGACTTTCAAATATAATTTAGAGAAAGTCTGAAAAAAATAAAGGATGCAATCATTGAAGTAAAGGCATCAAATTAGAAACAATCAATTAGACCACATGGAATAGAATCTCACTCCTAGAAAATGATCACTCCAAAAATGAATGCATAGTTTATAACTTAGAAAAAACAATTCGACAGTAGGAATTTGACATTGAAGAAATCTGGGTCCATTTTAAGAGAGCTAACCTAAGAATAATCGGAATAGAAGAGGGAAAAAAAAGTGAAACCAAAGGGATCAATAATATCTTCAAAGAAGTAATAGATAATTTCCCAAACATAGAGCAAGAGGTCAATACACAGGTTCAGGAACTTATAGAACTCCCTTTAGACAAGATCAGAGAAAAGGTTCCCCACGCCACATAATAGTCAAAATGACCAATGTACAAGCAAAGAAGGGAATCCTAAAAGCAACAAAAACAAGGCCAAGTGACATTCAGAGGCAAACCAATTAGAAGCACTCCAGATTTCCCAAACCAAGTCATGAAAGCCAGAAGGGCCTAGAGTAACATATTCCAAACTCTGAAAGAAAACAACTTCCAGCCAAAAATTTCCTACCCAGCAAAACTAATTTTCAAATTACATGGGGAAATAAGAAGCTTCCATGACAAACAGAAACTGAAGGAATTTATATCTTCAAAACCAGCACCAGAGAAAATACTCAAGGAGATTAACTACAAAGAAGAAATAGGTAATACACGCCACAACCAGAGAAACAAGAATTTCCATTCAGCAGACAATTAAACAAAGAAGAATAAACAGTATCTCAAACAGAAATAAAATCTAAATATGTTAGGAATTAAAAATCATCTCTCAATAATCACTCTGAATGTAAATGGCCTCAACTCCCCAATAAAAAGACATAAAGTGGCAAAGTGAATTAAAAACCAGAATGCATTTATCTGCTGCTTGCAAGAAATACACTTACAAGTGAAGATAGGAACAAACTCAAGGTAAAAGGCTGGAGCAAGGTAATTCATGTTAATGTAACTCGAAGGCAAGCAGGAGTAGCAACTATGATATCAGTCAAGTTAGACTTCAAGCCCAAACTTATTAGAAGAGACAAAGAAGGTCATATTTTACTGGTAAAAGGAATAATCCGGGAAGAGGAAATAACAATAATCAACATCTAGGCCTCAAACATAGGTGTAGCTACTTTCATAAATCAAACTCTTTGTGACATGAAGTCACACATAAATCCCAATACAAGAATATTGGGAGACTTCAACACCCCTCTTACACTATTAGACCGATCTTCCAGACAAAAGGTCAGTAAAGAAGCCTCAGACCTAAAGAACACCATTAATCAAATGGACCTGATGGAGATATAGAGAATATTTCACCCAACTACAGCAGAGTTTACATTTTTCTCAGCTGCTCACGGAACCTTCTCCAAAATAGATCACATCCTGGGCCTCAAAATGAGCACTAGCAAATTCAAAAAATTTTACATACTTCCCTGTGTCTTTTCAGACCATAATGGAATGAAACTAGAAATCAACTATAAGAAGACCCAGAGAAGCAACATAAATATGTGGAGACTGAACACCACATTTCTGAATGAAGAATGGGTCATAGAAGACGTAAGAGGAGCAATCAAGAAAGTTCTAGAAACAAAAATAAAGATACAACATATCAAAACCTCTGGGACACTTTGAAGGTAGTATTAAGAGGAATATTTATAGCACTGAGTGCTCACATAAGAAAAACAGAAAATCTTCGAATAAATGGCCAAACGACATGCCTCAAAGCCCTTGAGAAACAGGAACAATCTAACCCCAAAGCTAGAAAAACAGGAAATTATTAAATCAAAGCAGAAATTAACAAAGTAGAGAATAAAAAAAATACAGAAAATAAACAAAACCAAAAGCTAGTTTCTCAAAAAAATTAACAAGGCCAGGCATGGTGGTGCATGCTTGTAATTCCCGCGCTTGGGAGGAGGAGACAGGAAGATCAAGCAAGTTCGAATCCAGCCCCTCTAGCTTAAGAGACCCTGTTTCCAAATAAAAATATAACAATGGGTCTGGGAGTGTTGCCCGGAGGTAGAAGGGTTTCCAGGAACCCCACTACCACCAAAAGAAAAAAAAAATTAACAAGATAAACCACTAGCCAACCTAAATAAAAAAGAATTAACCCAAATTATGAAAATAAGAGATGAAAAAGGATACATTACTGACAGTGTAGTAATCTAGAGAATTATCAGAAACTACTTTGAAAAACTATGCTCCAACAAAATGGAAAATCGGAAGGAAATTCACAACTTTCTAGATAAATACAACCTTCCTAAAGTGAGTCAAGAAAGAATAGAAAATTTAAATCAACCAATAGCAATCAAAGAGATTGAAACAGCAATAAAGAGCCTACCATCAAAGAAAAGCCCAAGACCAGATGGTTTCCCAAGTTAATTATTTAAAACCTTTATAGAAGAGCTAACCGCAATACTCCTCAAACTATTTCGTGAAATAGAAAAAAGCAGGACTCTCCCAAATACATTCTATGAAGCCAACATCACACTAATATCAAAACCAAATAAAAAAAGTTCAAAAAAGGAAAACTGTAAGTATATATCTCTGATGAATTTGGATGCAAAACTAACAAACAAAATATTAGCAACACTCATTCAAAACCACATAAAAAAAAAAAATCATACACCATGAACAGGTAGGGTTCCTCTCAAGGATGCAAGGATGGTTCAACATACGAAAATCAATCCATGTAATTCAGCTTATAAACAGAACCAAAGACAAAAATCACATGATCATTTCAATAGACACGAAAAAGCATTTGATAAAATTCAACATACATTTATGATAAAAGCACTGCAAAGAACTGGAAGAGAAGAAACATATCTCAACATCATAAAGGCAATCTATAATAAGCCCACAGCCAACATAATATTAAATGGAAAAAACTTAAAGAATTCCCCCTGAAAACAGCAACCAGACAAGGATGTCCATTATCACCACTTTCCTTCAATATAGTACTAGAGACTGTAGCCAGAGCAGTGAGGCAAGAAAAAAAAATCAAAGGAGTACAAGGAAAAGAAGAACTCAAACTTGTACTATTTGCAGATGAAATGATACTATATTTAGAAAACCTAACAAACTAGCCGGGCGTGGTGGCGCACGCTTGTAATCCCCGCGCTTGGGAGGCTGAGACAGGAGGATCGCGCAGGTTCGAAGCCAGCCTCAGCTACTTAGTGAGGCTCTCAGCAACTTAGTGAGACCCTGTTTCCAAATAAAATGTAAATTCGTCTGGGAGTATAGCCTGGAGGTAGAAAGCCTCTGGGTTCTACCCTCAGTACCACCAAAAAAAAAAAAAAAAAAAAAAATCAGAAGCTTTTCTGTACACCAACCATAAATCCACTGAAAAAGTAATTCAGAAAACATTCCCACTCAGGATTTCCCACAAAAATATAAAATATTTAGGAATAAATTTAACCAAGGAGTTAAAAGATCTCTACAAAGAAAATTATAAAACACTGAAAAAGGAAACAGAAGATCTCAGAAGATGAAAAGATCTTCCATGCTCATGTTCATGAATAGACAGAATAAATATCATTAAAATGGCCATACTAGCCAGGTGTGGTGGTGCATGCTTGTAATCCCGCGCTTGGGAGGTGGAGACAGAAGGATCATGCAGGTTCGTAGCCAGCCTCGCTGGCTTAGGAGACCGTTTCCAAATATATATATATATATAAATAAAATAGGTCTGGAGTATAGCCTGGAAGTAAAAAGGTTTCCAGGAACCCCAGTATCACCAAAAAAAGAAAAATGGCCATACTGCTGGGTGTGGTGGAGCACGCTTGTAATCCCTGCACTTGGGAGGCAGAGACAGGAGGATCGCACAAGTTCAAAGCCAGCCTAGCTGGCTTTGGAGACCCTGTTTCTATATTAAAAAAAAAAAAAAAAATACATCAAAAATAGGTCTGGGAGTGTAGCCTGGAGGTACAAGGGTTTCCAGGAACCCAGTACCACCAAAAAACAAACAGGCGATACTTCCAAAAGTGATCTATAGATTTAATGCAATGCCCATTAAATTACCAAGATTATTCCTCACAGACATAAAAAATCAGTCCTTAAATTCATTTGCATCAACAAAAACCACAGAATAGCCAGAGTAGTTCTCAGCAACAAAAACCATGCAGGAGGAATCACAATACCTGACTTTAAATTATACTACAAGGCCATTGTAATTAAAAAAAAAAAAACCAGCATGGTACTGGCACAAAAACAGATACATAGACCAATGGAGCAGAATAGAAGACCCAGAAACAAATCCACACACTTACAGCTAATTGATTTTTGACAAAGGGGCCAAAATCATACACTGAAAGAAAGATAGTCTGTTCAACAAATGGTATTGGCAAAATTGGTTAACCATATGCAGAAAACTGGATATAAACCCCATTTTCTAACCCTGCACAAGTCAATTCAAGATGGATCGAACATTTGGAAATTAGACCAGAGACCTTGAGGTTCCTTGAAGAAGGCATATGTCCAACACTGCAACACATAGGCACAGATAAACACTTTCTCAACAAGACCCCAAAGGCACAACAAACTAAAAGGCGAATCAATACGTGGGATTGCATGAAACTGAAGAGCTTCTGTTGAGCAAAGGAAACTGTCAAGAACTTCAATCGAGAGCCAAAAGAATGGGAGAAGATTTTTGCCACCTACACCACTGATAGAGGAATAATATCTAGAATATACAGAGAACTCAAGACACTCAACAATAAAAAACAAATAATTCAATCAAATAATGGGCAAGTGTACAAATTGGACACTTCACGAAAAAAGAAATTCAAATGGCCAATAAATGCATGAAAAAATGTTCAACATCATTGGCAATCAGAGAGATGCAAATCAAAACTACCAAGAGATTTCACCTAATCCCAACTAGAATGGCAATCATTCAAAACACAAATAACAACAAATGCTGGCAAGGATGTAGAGAAGTGGGAACTCTAAAACATTGTTGGTGGCATTGTAAATTAGTGCAACCACTTTTGAAAACAGTATGGAGGATCCTCAGAAGAATGGGAACAAATCTACCATTTGATCCAGCAATACCACTGCTGGGTATCTACCCAAAAGAAAGAAAACCAAACTACCAAACTAATACATGCATATCTATGTTCATAGCTGCACAATTCACCATTGCCAAACTATGAAACCAGCCAAGATTTCTATCAACAGATGAATGGATTACAAAACTGCGGGATATGTATACAATGGAATTTTACTCAGCCATAAAAAAAAAACACAATTACATCATTTTCCAGAAAATGGATGGAACTGGAGGACATTATGCTAAGTGAGATTAGTCAGTCAGTCACAAAAAATAAGAAATCAGATGCTTTCCCTGATATGTGAAAACTAAGGAGAAATGTGTCATAGGAGGAACTCCAAATGAAAAAGGAAATCCTATACAGGAGCAAACACGATAACCTAAATGAGGGGATGTAGGGGAGAAGAAGGAAATTCTCTAAAGTAAACAATGTACTTAAACATATTGAAGTTAACCACTAAGCCAAGCATGGGAAGGAGAGATGGGATAGGAATTGGGTACGGGCTAAATGGGTGATGTGTACATGTATGCCCACAAGTTTTTTTTACCACATTATGATATATGAATACAGTGCACCAATAAAAAATTTTATAAAAAGAAAAGAAAAATCTGGGAGCTGGGTGTGGTGGCACACACTTGTAATCCCAGTACTTGAGAGGCTGAAACAGGAAGATTGCAGTTTTGCAGCCAGCCTCAGCTATTTAGTTAGGCCCTCCACAACTTAGTGAGACCCTGTTTCTAAATAAAGGATAAATAATAGAGATGGAGGTGTAGCTCGGAGGTAGAATGCCTCTGGGTTCAATCTCCAGTACCACCAAAAAAGGAAAAGAAAAAAAGAAAAGGAAAAAGAAAAAACAAAAAGGAAAAAACAAAAAGGAAAAGGAGAAGGCTGGAAATGCAGCTTGGCAGTAGAATGCCCCAATGCTCAATCCCCAGCACAAAAATAAGATAAAATTTTATTGAACTAAAAATAAACACATAATATGAAATTCACCAATTCTCAAGGCATTTTCCTTCACTGAGTTTTGATCAGTTTAGGAAATTGTAACTAACCACTTACTACTAAGGACTGATAATTACAACATAATTATAAAAAGAAAGATCACGTCATCTTCAGCTCTTGCTCTCTCCACCTCCCAGCATTTAATATAAAGCAAATATAAAGTACCAAGTAGTAGTAAAGTGACTTACATATGAATATATCTTTAATATTATTAAAATACTTACATCATCTTCATAACGAACATGGATATTGGAAATTTTCACTTGAAGATTTTTTATGATCTGAGTAATTAATTTTTCTGTAAATGTGTCCTGTTTCTCCTGCCATTGTTCTTCTACAATGAATAAAAATTATACCCTATAAATAGTTTTATATTGAGGTAACACTTTACAATGTCTTATTAAATAAAAATAGTTTGTAAATAGAACACTGATAGTTTGCTTTTCAAGAGTTTTTCACACCAAAACACTTTTAAAGACAACCAATGAAATGCACAACTTTTTCAAAAGCTAATTTTTTATTGAATAAGACTAAAGTCAATTATGTGAAATCTGCAGGGATTAAATTTTGTAATTTATATGTTAATTATTCCTGAGTATAACAGAAACAAGGAAGACTATTTGGTAAGAGAATAGCAGCAAAGCAAGAAATTCCTCTCAAAACTAGGGATACTATAAGTTGCTTGTGCTTAAATATATAAAATAGTTAAATACAGTATGTTCTTCCCTTTGATGATATAAAACAGGAAATTTTAAGATCTTCCCCTTTCAAAAAAGTATGAAGGAAGTTCACCATGTTTTACTTTAAGAAAATAATATCTCCAGTTTCAATACTTTCCAGGGGAACCGAAAAAAAAGAATTGAGGATTCTAATTTTTTTAATATGCCTTAGTAACCACTAATTATCCCTTTAATTATCTATATTACCAATATACATAGTCCCTTTCTTTTCTTCTAATAGTGTATATTCCCATATTCAGATAGCCCAGGAGGCCTTAAAGTTAATGAGCACGAAATTTAGGTGAATATATGTGAATACAAAAGAACTGGATAATTCAGTGAATACCACAGAAGAGAAGTGCTTTGAAAACAGAAGACCGTATTTTAATTGTTGAGTCTCCTCAATACATGATAAAATCCTTTGGCCTTATAAATTTGGTCATGTCAATAAATATTAAATATTGCTTCCTTTACCCACTAGCTTCCTTCTAATTCCTTATGAAGCTCAGAGTATGCAATATAACAATCTCCTCTTATCTACCACTTTGCTTTCCATGGTTTCAGTTAGTTGCAGTCAACCATGGTCCAAAAAATATTAATATCTGTCTTAATTTTCTCAAAAGAGAGAATGGCTGGGCACAGTGGCACACGCCTGTAATCCCAGTACTTGAGAAGCTGAGACAGGAGGACCGCATGTTCAAGGACAGCTTCAGCAATTCAGTGAGGCCCTCTACAACTTAGTACGGCCCTATTTCCAAACAAAAAAATAAAAAGGGCTGGGAGTGTAGCTCAGAAGCAGAGCATTCTACCCGCAGAACCACTATATATAAAATAAATGAAAAAAAAGAGACTGCATTCACCTAACTTGACTAACAGTACATTATTATAGCTACTGTTACAATTATTATTGCTAATCTCTTACTATGCCTAATTTAGAAGTTAAAACTTATCACAGGACCATATTACAGGAAAAAAACACACAGTGTGTTGTGTACAGGGTTCAACACTATCCCAAATTTCATGTACTCACTGAGTGTCTTGTAATGTATGCTCCACAGATACAGGGAGGCTTCTTATACAGTATTTTACCCATACCTTTACGTACTTTGCTCTTTTCCATCTTCCTCTGTCAATATAGCTCGACCTCTGAATAAAACTACTACTTTATAAAAAAAACAGATGCATGTCTATGTCTTGCCAAGTAATTTTTATGGGATAAATTCACAATAGGACAGATGAGAATTATTATAAATTAGTTATCATTTTCCTCAACCAATAACCTTTCTACATGTCTCTTATTAACATGCCTATGTGCTCTAGAAGGTCTCTTTCTTCCCTTCTTTTTTTTTTTTTTTTGTGTGTGTGTGTGTTTGGGGGGCGCTGGGGATTGAACCCAGGAGCATTCTATCTTCGAGTTACACCCTCAGCCCAATTTTTTATTCGTTGTTGTTGTTTGTTTTTTTTTTAACAGGGTCTCACTAAGTAGTTGAGGCTGGCCAAGAACCTGAATCCTCCTGTCTCAGTTTCCAAATGCTGAGATTACAAGCATGCACTACCACGCCCGGCTTTAGAACAACTATTTCAAAGTTCATTTTGACTGATCCTATCAAAGTTCCAATAACTCTCCCACAGCTCTCTCTTCTTTTTGCACATACCCTTGCCTCCAACTGTCAAAGAAAGAAAAGCTACAGAAAGATAATTCCTTCTTTGCCATCATCACTCAAGCAAAATAACTATTTGTAAGGTCAGAAATAATTCTCATCTAGTATTTCATCACAATCTGATAAACTATTTGCTTCCTAAATTAGCCCTTTTCCCATGGAACCATAAATTCTGAACTTCCTATTATCTAACCATTCCTTTTTTACCTTCTTTTGTCTGATTTCCTCTATTACTTTATCACTAGAGGCTGAATTTACTTAAAATTCAGTTGCTACAGGAAACTTCATCCAGATCTTGTATTCTTAGTTATCATAATAATGCTGATAACTCTCAAATGAATATTAAATAAATGAGGAAGTGAAATGCAGAGTGCAGAGAACTTGACACAATCAGTAAACTTCAAGTACTTTAGTATATATAGCTATAGCAGGTGGACAGGTTTCAAATTGTGAGAGCATTTATATATCTTGCTAGAGTTTAAACTTCATCCTGATAACAATAAGCATAATGTATTTTAAGTATGACTAAACATTTCTATTTTAGACTTAGGTACAAAAAAGAAGAGATTTCTGCTTAAACACGGTGGAAACATACATACTCAGAAAATCCTCATTAGTAAAAGGAAACAAATCCCCAAGGTCAAAAGAAAGAAGATAGGAGAAAGATGAAAAAGCAACAAAAGCTTAGAAGCTGGAAAGCAGAAGGTCTTAGCCAGGCTAGGAAAGGAGAGATTCAGCCCCAAGTGACCTGGATGGAGACATCAGACACACAACATGAGCTTTTAAAACAGAATCCTGGAAATATACAGGCTTGAGACACCACAAAACAAGGAATCTAGAAGCATATTAGAGGAAGACATGAAATACTAGAATTAGTTTAAGATTAACAAGCAGCTTAACTTCGAGGTCCCCTCCTTCTTCAGTCCAATAGCCAAGCAACCACCCTTTTCCAGTTAGTCAGACTGCAAGGGTTTATTGTAAAGGAAACACATCTAATAGGCTCCAAACTATGACACATTCCCATGGAGGGACAGAACGAGCCCATACCAAAATACAGAGATCAAGTAAAAGTCTAAATAACGAACAGTCTCCACTTAGCAAGCAAATAACAAAAAATTACGCTACAAAATATATGTAATTAGAGCATACTGTCTGGCTCAATAGTAAACATTTGTTCTACTTGGTCTCCCTTCGTAATCCATCATAAAAGGAAGATATATATATACACACACACACACACACACACACATGCACACACACATGCACACATATACACACACATATATATACATATATATATATATATACACATACATAGATTGAGCTTAATAAATCAAATAATGGAGGTCTGAGCACATATTTAACAAATATAATAGTTCTCTACAGGACAGAGCCTGGGGTTAGACTTCTATTTGTTTATTTTCATTTGATTCCTATAATACTATTTCATTTTTTTTTTAATTTTATTTTATTGGTGCACTGTATTCATACATCATAGTGGGATACAAACTTTTGTAGACATACATGCACACATCGCCCAGTCAGCCCCCACCCGATCCCCATCCCATTCTCTCCCCATCCCTCCCTCCCATGCTTGGCTTAGTGGTTGACATCTAGTATTATAGCAATTTATCCAAAATTAAAAATGATAATCTCACATAACAGTTTCATTTGTCTGATACCAAGCTTTTGATGACTTAAAGATAACATTTCAATATTTCTTTTTGCTTTCTTTCTTACCAGAGAATATTTTTTTCTTTTTTTTAGGTGAAACTATCATTTATTTTTCAGAAAAAAATCTATCCTGATATGGAATATGGACTCTAGATACCCAAAACAATCTCGAAGCAAAAACAAAGCGAGAAGATGTATATTTTCTGATTTCAAACCATATAAAGCTACAATAATTGAAACAGTGTAGTACTGTTCTAAAGGCAGATATATAGACCATTGGAGTTAAATACAAGCCTAGAGCTAACTTCTTCCCTATATTGTCAAGTTATTTTTGACAAGGTTTCCACGAAGATTTGGTGGTGGAAATAATAATCTTTTAACTAAATATTGTTGAAAAATAATAATTACATGGAAAAGAATAAAATTGGACCCTTACCTAATCCCACATACAAGTATTAACTCAAACTAGATAAAAGACCTAAATATAAATCTTAAGACTATAAACTTTTAGGAGAAAATCTGGGTCATAAAACCTCACAACATTTAAATTGGCAGTGATTTCTTGGATATGATTTCAATGGCACAGGCAACAGAAGAATATACAAACTCCCTAAAAAATAAAAGAAAATATTGTATATCCAAAGACAATGTAAACAGAGTTAAAAGTTACTAATAGAATTGGATAAAATATTTCCAAATGCTATATCTGAAGGTATATTAATATTCCAACTAGAAATCCTAAAAATTAACAACAATAAAGGCAAACAATACAATTTAGAGATAGGTAAAAGACTAACATAAATAATGAATCTCCACAGATAACCAATCTTAGTTGTCTGTTGGATGGAAACTCTTGTTTCTCTGGTTCTGGTGAGTGTTACCTATTTCTTCTTTGTAGTTAATCTCTTTGAGTATTTTCTCTAGTGCTGGTTTTGAAGACATAAATTCCTTCAGTTTCTGTTTGTCATGGAAGCTTCTTATTTCTCCATCTAATTTGATAGAAAGTTTTGCTGGATAGGAAATTTTTGGCTGGAAGTTGTTTTCTTTCAGAGTTTGGAATATGTTACTCCAAGCCCTTCTGGCTCTCATGACTTGGTTTGGGAAGTCTGGAGTGATTCTAATTGGTTTGCCTCTGAATGTCACTTGGCCCTTTGTTTTTGTTGCCTTTAAGATTCTCTGCTTGGCTTCCACATTGGTCATTTTGACAATTATATGGCGTGGGGATCCTCTTCTCCGATCCTGTCTAAAGGGAGTTCTATAAGTTTCCTGGATCTGTGTATCAACCTCTTGCTCTATATTTGGAAAATTTTCTGCTATTATTTCCTTGAAGAGATTGTTGATCCCTTTGGTATCACTTTCTTTTCCCTCCTCTATTCCAATTATTCTTAGGTTAGCTCTCTTAAGATGGGCCCATATTTCTTCAATGTCAGATTCCTGCTGTTGGATATCTTTTTCTAGATTAGAAACTATGCATTCATTTTTGGATTGCTCATCTTCTAAGAGCGAGATTCTGTTCTCCATGTGTTCTAATCGGTTGTTTGTGCTTTGAATTGAGGCCTTTACTTCATTAATTGCATCCTTTATCTCTTTTTGGCTCTCTCTGAGTTCTTTTCGAAGCACCTCTATTATTTCTACAGTTATTTTCCTGATTTGATCTTCTAGAAATCTCTGATTTTCTGTTTTATCAGGTTCTGATGTTGTGGGGTTGTGCACATTCATTACTTCAGTGTTATTCCTCTTTCCCATGATTTCGGAGGTTTGTGCCTTCTCTGGGTTCTTCCCTTGGGTCACTATGGCTTCACTTAAGGTGCTCTGGATCTCGAGTCTGTATTATCTCAGACCCTACTACTCCTTTACTGGGTTGTATCACAGAGTCTCCGACCCAGGGAGTCGATAGAGGCTGCTTTAAACTATGGGGGGTGCCAGGTTGCACGCTCTCCTATGGTGTGATATCTCTGCCACCACCACTCCCTCACTGGGTCAAGTCCCAGGAGGCACAATACTGGGATTTCTCCTCTGTGGCCCGCAATTTGACTCACTGTTCTTGAGTACGTAGATGTAGCTGTACTGGACTCGGTGAATTCACTGCTGCTGCCGCCGCCGGTGGCAATATGGCGCCTCTGCCACGCCCTCGGCCATGAGGCTGGCGTATTTTTTCTTCTCTGGTTTTGATTTCCACGCTGAATCCCTGCAGCGTGTGCTGAGCTCAGCCACTGGGAGCTTTAAATGCTGTCTGCGCCGAAAGATCCCGCCTGGCTGTTCCGCATCGGCTCACCTCGGCTTGCTGTAGCCGTCCGCTGAGTTCGCCGCTGCCGCCGGCAGTATGGCGCTGCTGCCGCGTCCTCGGGCGCGTGTGTCTCCTCTGTGGCCCTGAGCTCTGTTCTCAGTTCGCTTTCTCTCTGGAGCCTGGTGGTTTTTTTTGTTTTTCTGGTGATGGTGTTTTCTGGCTATGAAAGGCGCTCTTTTTGTGGTAATGGAGATTGGTTGTTAGCGGGACTCTTAAGCCTTGCTTTTCTCGGTCGCCATCTTCCCGGAGTATACTATTTCATTTTTAAAGCTATTTAAGTGTATTATCTTGAGAAAATAAAAATTTGATAAAGAAAAAACTTAAGAGACTTAGGGGCAGGAATGAATTACTACATACAATATAAAAGAAATGTTATGAAGAAACTAGAATCACATGCAGTACCATGGAGGTAAAACAATTATATTGGACTTTAATTTTCATTTAAAAACAATGCATAGCACGGATAGTAAAGTCAGTACACACATACTTTTTTTTCCAGTACTCGAATGGAACCCAGGGGCATTCTACCTCTGAGCTACACCCCAGCCCTATTTTTATTCTTTATTTTGAAATAGGGTCTCACTAAGCTGTGGAGGGCTTCACTAAGAAGCTGAGGCTGGCCGTGAACCCCAATCCTCCTATCTAAGCCTCCCAAATACTGGGATTACAAGCGTGCGCACCATGCCTGGATCCACATATACTTTTAAGATGCTTAACTACTCAGTGAAGAACAGAGGAACAAAAGATAAACAGATAACTAGGTTAGGAAGATAACTTTATGTTTTATAATAACAAGAAGCTACAGTATACTTAAAAGAAAGATTCAGCGGGGCGAGGTGGTGTAAGCTTGTAATCCCCGCGCTTGGGAGGCAGAGACAGGAGGATGGTTTGGAGCCAGCCTCGCTGGCTTAAGAGACCCTGTTTCCAAATAAAAAAATATAAAAATAGGTCTGGAGTGTAGCCCGGACATAGAAAGGCTTCCAGGAAACCCAGTACCATGAAAAAAATAAAGAAAGATCCACAAGGAAAGAAGTGAGAGTCAGAATGTAAACAGCAGCTGGAATGCAAGGGTTTATTCACAAGGTGTAGGATACCTCTTCCACCAATAAAAAAGTGGTTTTAGTAATACAGGACCATGTAGAAAAGGTATAAAGCCAGAAAACAATGAAGAGATTGAGGCAAATATAAGTATCTAAACAGTGTAACTACCTTCAAAAGGGTAAAGAATTGATATAAAAGAAAACAAAAGCAAAGGCTAGAAAGGTAAGAAAATACTTGATAAAATTGCTACTATCAAAAACTGTTAGCCAAATTAAAGCAGACATATTGTTGCCTTAAATTTCTACAATATAAAATTTGTGTACATACGAAAAAACACACAAACCACATTAAAATCCTCCATGTAATATGATTCACTCTTATTTGTTAAATAATCTCAATGTCTCCAGTGAAAACTAAGATTCCATTATGAAAAATATTTAGGTCTTTTACACTTATTACCATTTTTAAATTATTTTCGTTACCTTGATCAAATACTTTCTGTTTTGTTTCTTCTATTCTTTTTAGTTCCTGTTGCTTTGCTTCCATGAGTTGTTTTTCTTCTTTTAAAGGATCATATTTTATTCCTACAAGAAGCATTAAAAGGAAAAATCTGATGTACCATGATTTTTTTTTTTTCAGTACTAAGGAATGAACCCAGGTGCATTCTACCTCCAAGCTATACACCCATCCCTATTTTTAATTCTTTATTTTGAAACAGGGTCACACTAAATTGCAGAAGGTTTCAAAATTGCTAAGGCTGGCCTTGAACCTGCAATCCTCCTATCTCAGATTTCCAAATACAAGATTACAAGCCTGCGCCACTATGCCTGGCTAATTACAATAAATTTAAGCATTCTCAGCCTGGCATGGTGGTGCATGCTTGTAATCCCAGCATTGGGGAGACTGAGACCAGAGGATTGCAATTCACAGGCAGCCTCAGCTACTTGATGAGGCTCTTTGCAACTGAGTGAGACCTTGTTTCAAAATAAAGAATAAAAAATAGGACTAGGAGGTATAGTTCAGAGGTAGACTGCCCCTGGATTGCATCCCAGTACCACAAATAAAAAAAAAAAAAAAAAAAAAAAAAAATTCTCATTCTAAGAAAAATACTGAAAAAAAAATCACTAATTCAATGTCTGTGAATTTTTAGAATTAAAGGTTATTTGAATATCAAAATTTAAATATTAAAAATTTTCAATATATCCCAAAGTACACTTATCAAATGTAAAAGCTTTCCCATCTATTAAAAAAAGAACAATTTAGCCAGGAGTGGTGGCGCACGCTTGTAATTCCTGCACTTGGGAGGCAGAGACAGGAGGATCACGCAGGTTCGAAGCCAGCCTAGCTGGCTTAAGAGACCCTTTTTCCAAATAAAATATAAAATGGGTCTGGGACTATAGCCCAGAGGTAGAAGGGTTCCATCCCCAGTACCACCAAAAATAATAATAATAATAATAATAATAATAATAATAATAATAATAATTAAAAAGAACAACTTAAATTATAATTCTTAATTTGACTTACTAGAAGATGGTACTATGAGCAAATAAATATCTTCCAATACAGCTTCAACTGGTTGAGTATAAAGGTTTTTCCATGGAATTATAAGTGTGAGATTACCTATATTTGAAAAAAGAATAAGAATATTTTTCTTCAATCTATGTTTACTACTACTATACCACACATTTGGAAATATGTACTATTTTCACTCAATAAATTGTGTACCTACTACATACCAGTGAATAGACTAAATGTTGATAATACGATAAACCCACTTTCTCAAGTGTCTAGTAGAATAAAAAAATAGTAATATCAAAGAATGATAGGTAATAACATCAATAAGTCTTTAAAAATCTATTGAAAAGTATTGATTTGTAAAAATTAAAAAATGATAGATAATGAGAAAGGTATGCAAACAATACCCTAAATGGTATTAAAGTTATAGTGTTTAATTCATTGAACTTTCCACATTTCCTCATTTCATATTTCCACTGAAAATACTTTATCTTTTTTGTATTGTTTACAATTTACAAGATGATAGAAGCACACATGCACACATCACTCACTTAGCCCTCCTCCAATTCCCACTCCATTCCCTCCCACCTCCCTCCTTCTCATGTTTGGCTTAGTGACTGATATAATTTTTCTGTCTGTAGTACTGGGGATGGAATCCAGGGGGATTCTACTTCTGAGCAACACCCCAGCCCTATTTTATTATTTATAAAAATTATTTATTTAAGCCGGGCGTGATGGCGCACGCCTGTAATCCCCGCACTTGGGAGGCGGAGACAGGAGGATCACGCTGGTTTGGAGCCAGTCTCACTGGTTTAAGAGACCCTGTTTTCACATAAAAAAGTAAAAAAAAAAAAGAAAAAAATTGGTCTGGGAGTGTATCCCGGAGGTAGAAGGGCTTCCAGGAACCCCAGTACCACCAAAAAAAAAAAAAATATTTGACTCAGGGTCTCACTGAGTTGCAGAGGGCCTCATTAAGTAGCTGAGGCTGCCCACTAACCATGATCCTCCTGTCTCAGCCTCCCAAATGCTGGGATTAAAAGCGTGTGCCACCAAGCCCAGCTCATTTTATTTTCTTTATTTTTTATTTTTTTATTTTTATTTGGAACATATAGAAAATAGTATACTTTCAGATTGTGCTTGGTGCCCTCCCCACCCGCACTTCCCCTCTCCCCTCTCCCAACAATGAGTGTCCACATTGACCATGCTACATTCATACTTTTACACATATTCGAATGTAGCTCCTCCATTAATCAATTTCACCCTTCTTCATCTCCTACCCTTCCATTCTAGCTTTATTGAGGTTTCCCCTCCATTATCTGGAGTCCCTTTGGTGTTTCTAATAGTCCCGAGTTTGGGCATATTAGAGAAAACCTATGTCCCTTCTCTTTCTGTCCTTGGCTTATCTCACTTAACATAATGTTCTCCAGGTCCTTCCATCTTCTTGAGAAAGACATGAATTTGTTTTTTTTTTTTAGCTGAGTAGAATTCCATCGTGTATATTTCCCATAATTTTGCAATCCATTCATCTGTTGATGGCAACCTAGGTTGGTTCCATATTTTGGCTGTTACAAATTGTGCTATGAACATAGTTATGCATAAGTTACTGTAGTTCTCTGATTTCAACCCCTTTGAAAAGATACCCAGGAGTGGTATATCCAGATCATATGGTGGATCTATTCCCAGTTTTCGAAGGAATCTCCAACACTGATCTTCAAAGCGGCTGAACTAGTTTGCACTCCCACTAACAGTGTAAGAGTTCCTCTTTCCCTACATCCTCTCCAGCATTTGTTATTTGATTTCTTTATAGCTGCCACTCTGATTGGGGTTAGAGAGAATCTCTGCATAGTCTTGATTTACATCTCCCTAATGGCTAGTGATATTGAACATCTTTTCATGTATCAATTGGACATTTGTATCTCTTCTTCCGTGAAATGTCTTTTCAGTTCAGTTGCCCATTTCTTGATTGGGTTGTTTGTTGTTCGTTTTGCTACTGTAGAGTCTTTGAGCACTTTATATATTCTGGATATTAGCCCTCTATCAGAGTGATGGCTGGTAAAAATCTTCTCCCATTTTGTAGGCTTTCTCTTTAGGTTCTTGATTATTTCTTTTGATGAGAAGAAACTTGTTAGTTTGATGTCATCCCACTTGTTAATTCTTGGTTTAATTTCCTGTGCTTTGCAGATCATGTTGAGAAAGTTACTGCCTGTGCCTATATATTGGGGTGTTGAGACTATGCCCTCCTCTAATAACTTCACAGTCTCTGGTCTAATTTTCTAAGTCTTTGATCCACCTCAAGTTGATTCCTGTGAACAGTGAGCGGTAAGAATTTAGTTCCATCTTTCTACAAGTAGAGAGCCAGTTCTCCCAGCACCATTCATTAAAAAGGCTGACTTTTCTCCAGCATATGAGTTTGGCCCCTTTGTCAAAGATGAATTGACTATAGGTGTGTGGGTTTGTTTCTGTATCTTCTGTTCTTTCCCACTGGTCTGTATCCTGTTGTTGTATGAATACAATGTTGTTTCTATTACTATTGCTCTATGGTATAATTTGAAGTCAGGGATTGTGATGCCTCCTGCATGGTTCTTATTGCTGAGGATTACTTGGGCTATTTTGGATCATTTTTTTTTCTCCATATGAAATTCATGACTGATTTTTCTAGGTCTATGAAGAATGTCATTGGTATTTTGATAGGAATTATACTGCATCTGTAGATCACTTTTGGCAGAATGGCCATTTTGATGATATTTATTCTGCCTATCCATGAGCAAGGATCTTTCCATCTTCCAAGGTCTTCTTCAATTTCTCTCTTTAATATTTTATAGTTTTCATTGTAGAGGTCTTTTAAGTCTGGTTTGGTTTATTTGTATTTATTTTATTGGTTTTGATGTTATAGTGAATGGAACTGTTTTCTTTCTTTCATGGTGGATTCACTGTTGACATATAAAAAAGCAACTGATTTCCTTAGATTGATTTTGTATCCTGAAACTTTGCTGAATTGGCTAAAGGATCATGTCATCTGCAAATAAGCAAAGTTTTAATTCCTCTCTTCCTATTTGAATTCCTTTCTCTTCTCTTGTCTTATTGCTGTGGCAAGAGTCTCCAGGATTATACTGAAAAGGAGTGGTGATAGTGGGCATCCTTGCCTTGTTCCTGATTTAGAGAAAATTCTTGCACATTTTTCCCATTCAATATGATGTTGGCTTTGGGTTTATTATATATTGCCTTAATGATGTTGAATACGTTCCTTCTATAATAATTTCTGTAGCATTTTTTAACATGAATGGGTGTTGGATTTTGTCAAATGCTTTTTCAGCATCTATTGATATGATCATGTGGTTTTTGTTTTCAGTCCTATTTATGTGGTGAGTAACGTCTATTGATTTGCTTATGTTAAACCAGCCTTGCTCTTCTGGGATGAAACCAACTTGTTTGTGGTGTACAATTCTCTGGATATGGTTTTGAATGTTTTTAGCTAGTGTTTTGTTTAGAATTCTTGCATTTATGTTCAAGGATAGTGGTCTGTAATTTTCTTTTCTTGAGGCAATGAAGATCAGGTGTCGGCAGGACTTATAAGTGCTGTTTCTCACAGATGCCATCTTCCCATAGTCGATATGTTATCGTTTTAAAGAAAGAAACAGGGAAGGGAGCCTCTAAAGGAAATAGATCTATACACTATTCCTCTGATACAAATACACTGTTTTTTTGGTTTTGGTATTCATTGCTGGTGCTACTGGGGACTGAACCCAAAGCCTTGTGTAAGCTAAGCATATGCTCAATCACTGAGCTATACCCCATATTTTATAACTTTTCTTGAATTGAATTGAGGCTATTTTTTTTTTTTTTGCAGTACCAGAGATAGAAAACTTGTGTAGACATAATGGCACACACCAGCCAGCCAGCCCCCACCCAGTCCCCACTCCACTCCCTCCCCATCCCTCCTGCTCATGCTTGGCTTAGCTGCTGACTATAATATGAATAAGTACATCGTGCACTTTAAAGAGTTTCCTTCTCCCCCTTCCCATGGCCACAGTTAGGTTTCCTAGGTTGCTCATTTATAGAATCACCTTTTTCACCTGGAGTTCCTCCTATGACACATTTCTCCTTAGCTTTCACATATCAGGGAAAGCTCTGATTTCTTATTTTTGTGAATAATCTCACTTGGCATAATGTCCTCCAGTTCCATCCATTTGGTTTCCTTTCCAGCAGTGGTATTGCTGGATCAAATGGTAGATTTGTTCCCATTCTTCTGAGGAACCTCCATACTGTTTTCAAAAGTGGTTGCACTAATTTGCAATGCCACCAACAATGTTTTAGAGTTCCCACTTCTCTACATCCTCACCAGCATTTATTGTTGTTTGTGTTTTGAATGATTGCCATTCTAGTTGGGGTAAGGTGAGATCTCTGGGTAGTTTTGATTTGCATCTCTCTAATTGCCAATGATTTTGAACATTTTTTCATGCATTTATTGGCCATTTGAATTTCTTCTTTCTGTTTTTTATTACAATGGCTTTGTAGTATAGTTTAAAGTCAGGTATTGTGATTCCTCCTGCATGGTTTTTGTTGCTGAGAACTACTTTGGCTATTCTGTGGTTTTTGTTGATCCAGATGAATATAAGGACTGATTTTTCTATGTCTGTGAGGAATGGTCTTGGTAATTTAATGAGTATTGTGTTGCATCTGTAGATCACTTTTGGAAGTATGGCCATTTTGATGATATTTATTCTGCCTATCCACAAACATGGAAGATCTTTCCATCTTCTAAGACCTTCTTCAATTTCTTTTTCAACGTTTTATAATTTTCTTTGTAGAGATCTTTTAGCTCCTTTGTTAAGTTTATTCCTAAATATATTTTTTTTGTGTGAGAATTCTTGAGTGGAAGTGTTTTCTGAATTTCTTTTTCAGTGAATTTATGGTTGGTATACAGAAAAGCTTCTGGTTTTTTAAGATTGATTTTGTATCTAGACACTGCTGAATTTGTTGATTAGTTCTATAAGTCTCTTGGTTGAGTTTGTGGGTCTTCTAAATATAGTATCATGTTGTCTGCAAATAGTGCAAGTTTGAGTTCTTCTTTTCTCCTGTTTGTACTCCCCGGGTTTCTTTTTCTTGCCTTATTGCTCTTGCTAGGGTCTCAAGTACCATATTGAAGAGAAGTGGTGATAATGAACATCTTTGTCTTGTTGCTGTTTTTAGGGGAAATTCTCAAAGTTCTTCCCCATTTAATATGATGTGGGTCTATTTATTCATTCATTCATTCATTCATTCATTCATTCATTCATTTTGCGGCATTCTACCTCCGAGTTACATCCCAGCCCTATTCTTTAGTCTTTTTATTTTTGAAACAAGGTTTCACTGAGTTTTGAAGGGCCTCACTAAGTAGCTGAAGCTGTCCACGAACCATGATCCTCTAGTCTCTGCCTCCCAAATGCTAGTATTACAAGCGTATGCCACCATACCTGGCTTTTGAATTGAAGCTACATTTATATTCTTTGAAATTGAACCATCATTACTGGAAAACTTCAATGACTTTCAGCAAATTTTTAAAACCTATATAAAAGATATTTCCTATAATACCACTGTATGATGAAAAAATGCGTGTTATTCTACCATATCAAAATATACACTCATATTATTATGATACCATAAGAAGTAGATGAGGTCAAATCCACTTGGACAATGAGAAATCCTTATCATGTATAAATATAGCATGGTTACAAGTATTTAAGATGTGTATATGTAGCCGGGCCTGGTGGCGCACGCTTGTAATCCCCACGCTTGGGAGGCAGAGAGAGGAGGATCGCGCAGTTTCGAAGCCAGCCTCGCTGGCTTAAGAGACCCTGTTTCCAAATTTAAAAAGTATAAAAATGGGTCTGGGAGTGTAGCCCGGAGGTAGAAGAGTTTCCAGGAACCCCAGTACCACCAAAAATTAAAATTAAAAAAATGTGTATATGTAAACATCCAAAAATACGCAAAAAAAATTGAGACGGGAAAATAATAGGTGACATTTCTGCCTCTCGTGCTATATTATCTTAAAATTCAGGAGGCGAGTGGGATGAAATTTGAGTCTTAGCAACAGAAATATGATGAAAGCTTCTGGTCATACATGGTCTAAGATCAACTAAGTACAATAAACAAAACTGTGAAGATCTATATCATGCAACTTATATAAGCTTCAGACTACCATATTCCCAGCAATATCAACAATAACATTATATAAATCCTATTACAAAAACTATGTAACAAAAATATTTTAAAATCCCAACTAAAGACACTATCATTTTACATAGTACTTAAATCAACAAAATCACAACATAATCTAAGAATAATGACAGACAAGTTTTATTAAACATGTTAAACCTCACATTAAGCCAAGTTTCTGCTCAACTGATAAATTTAAAATAATATGCTATAAACACAAGTAAAATACAAAACAAGAAACTGTACAATATTTTCTGGAAACCTACAAAAAGTCAAAAAAAAGAAACAAGTTTTCAGATTGGCTCCAGTTCTTTCTCTTTAAACCACATATCCAGTACCAATCAGAATATACCAACAATTATCCAGCCAGATATCTTGAAAACTCAGTTAAGGTCTCTGTTATTTTAATACTAAATGAGATGTGTAATTTTGTAATTACACAAGTATCAATTATTGAGCAAGTAGTATATGAACTTGACAATACAACTGGACAACTTAGTTATACAACTAAGCTCTACCTAAACAATTAGGTAGAGCAAAAGAACATGATTACTACATTTTCAATAAATGCTCAAAAACTTTTTTTTTGGTATTGAGGATTGAACCCAAATGCATTCTACCTCTGACCTATATCACCAGCCTGTTTTATTTTTTTATTTTGAAACAGGGTCTTGCTAACGTGCTCAGGCTGGGCTCAAACCTGTAATCCTCCTGTCTCAATCTCCTAAGTACTAGGATTACAGGCATGTACCACCAGTCTCAGCTTGCTCAGAAACATTTAAAAGATAATATTCATGAGAAACTGGTCAGATTATTCTGGCTGCATGTCCAGCAAGGAGGACATTCCAATAATAAATATGACTTACCAATATGACCAACTTTAACTTTAAATGGCACATCCAGTTGACTCTACAAAGAAAAAAAATATATAAAGCATCAGTACACATAAAGTTCAACAACACAGATAACTACTTTTTCTTCCCAAAATTATTTGAAGTTTTTTTTTTTAATTATAGGCATGTTCTCTACCCTTATTTGAATTTTTAATTATATAATTATATTTTTCTCAACTCAATAAAATTCATGGAAGCTTCTTTTTAATAATAAGTACAGGTGAGGGTTTAGGTTCAAACTAATTTAAAAAGCTACCTATACCAGATTAATAACATTTTTCATATGATCCAGCAATTCTACTCTGAGGTATATACCCAAAGAAGCTCAAAGCAGCCTCTGGAACACAAGTACACAAATATTTATTGCAGCATTATTTACAAGACCCCAGAGGCTAAAATAACCCACATGTTCATCAGTAACTGAATGGATAAACAAAATGTTTAGCTAAAAATGTTTAGCTACAAAAGTCAGCTATTAAAAAGAAATGATATTCTGATACACACTACAATGTGGATGAACCTTAAAGACATGCTAAGAGACAAAAATGGACAAATATGACAAATCCATTCACATGAAATATCTAGAATAAGCAAATTTTTAGGAGTGATAAAAGAGGATAAGGATATTATTTTTCTTTTCTTTTCTTTTGCAGTACTGGAACGGAACCCAGGGGCATTCTACCTTCAAGTGATACCCCCATTCCTATTTTTTTTCTTTATTTTGAAACAATTGTTTTTATTTTGAAACAGGGTCTCCCTGGGTTGCAAAGGGTCTCACTAAGTAGCAGAGGCTGTCCGTGAATCGTGATCCTCCTATCTCAGCCTTCCAAATGCTGGGATTACAAGTGTGTGCCACCACCCCTGGCAGGATATTATTTTTAATGGCTATAGAGTTCTAGGTTGCAATGAAGAAAAATCTCAGGGTCTATGGGGAAGAGAAACAGAAGTTACTGCTTAATGGTTACAGAATTTCTCTTAAGGGTGTGGAAAACTTATTGAAATAGTGAGAAAATTATACAAGATGGTAAATATAATTAATGCCACTGAACTGAACACATATGGAAATTGGTTATATAGTTTTAATTTCCCCCAGTGCTGAGAGTTGAAACCAGCATCTCCCCTCTAAGCTGCATGCATCCCCAGTTGGCAAACATTTCAAAATAGGAAAAAATACACTGTCAATTTGTGTTTTAGAGACACTAAAGCTTTAGAAAATTTTTCCTCAAACTTAAATTTTATACTTTTATTAGTACATTATAATTTCATAATGCAGTTCATAGTGATAGTGACATCCAATCCCTCCCTACTCTGCCTATCTGTGTCCCCTACACCACCCTCCCTGGCTTCACTGAGGTATTTCCTCCATTATCCAGAGTCTCTCTGATTACTCCCTAGCTCCCACATATGAGAGAAAACATGTGGATCTTCACTTTTTTCTTCTGGTGGTGCTGGGGTTCCTGAAAGCCCTTCTACCTCCGAGCTATGCTCCCAGACCTTTTTTTTTTTTTTTTTAATTTGGAAAACAGGGTCTCTTAAACCAGCGTGGCTGGCTTCGAACCTGCCCGATCCTCCTGTCTCTGCCTCCCAAGCGCGGGGACTACAAGCGTGTGCCACCACCCCCGGCTGGACTTTCACTTTCTGTGACTGGTTAATCTCACTTAATGTCATTTTTTCTCCAAGTGCAACCATTTTCCTGCAAATGGCATAATTTTGCTCTTTATTGCTGAGTAGAATTCCATTGTGTAGATATCCCAAAATTTTGCAATCCATTTCTCTATTGATGGATACCTAGTTTGGTTCTGTAATTTAGCTACTGTGAATTGTACTACTATAAAAATAAATATGCATATATTATTTTAATAATTCTGATTTCGCCGGGCGTGGTGGCGCACGCTTGTAATCCCCGCGCTTGGGAGGCAGAGACAGGAGGATCGCGCAGGTTCGAAGCCAGCCGTGCGCTGGCTTAGGAGACCCTGTTTCCAAAATGAAAATGTAAAAATAGGTCTGGGAGTGTAGCCCCGAGGTAGAAGGGCTTCCAGGAACCCCAGTACCAAAAAAAAAATAAAAAGAAAAAAGAAAAAAGAAAAAAGAAAAAAAGAAAAAAATAATAATTCTGATTTCAGTCCTTTGGAAACATATCTAGAAGTGGTACAGTTATATCATATGGTGGATCCATTCCCAATTTTCTGAGGAACCTCCACACTGATATCCACAGTGGCTGTACTAATTTGCAATCTCCCCAAAAAACATAAAATAGTTTCTATTTCCCCACATCCTCCTAAGCATTTATTGTTGTTTGACTTCACGATTGCCATTCTGACTGAGGTTAGATGGAATCTCAATGTAGTTTTGATTTGCATCTCCCTGATTGCTAATGATATTAAACATTTTTAAATATTAGCCATTTATATTTCTTCTTTTGTGAAGTATCTAATTTAGTTCAGGTTCCCATTTAATTGGGTTTTTGGGGTTTTTTTTAGTGCTGAGTCTTATAAGTACTTTGTACATTCTAGATATTAGTCCTCTATCAAAAAAAGACCTAGCAAAGATCTTCTCCCATTCTATAGGCTCTCTGTTTAGACTCTTGATGGACAGAAACCTTTTAGTTTAATGCCATCCCATTTATTAATTCTTGTTTTAATTTCCTTAGGTTTGGGGGTCTTATTGAGGAAGTTTCTGCCTGTGCCTATAGGCTGGAGTGTTGGACTTATGCACTCCTCTATTAATTACAAAGTCTGTCTAATTTCCAGGTCTTTGAACCCTACCAAGGTGACTATTGTGCAGAGTGAGAAGCAGGGACTTAATTTCATTTTTCTATGAATAGATGGCCAGTTTTCCCATTACCATTTGTTGCAAGGCTATCTTTTCAAAAAGGAATGTGTTTGGCACCTTAGCCAAAAATCAATTGGCTATAAGTATGTGGATTTGTTTCTGTATTTTCTATTCTGAATTAGAAATAACTACACACAGTTAAATAACACTAACATTATAAATCTTCACAGTCGAAACCTACCAGGGCATTTTCTTTAATTTCAAGATTCTTGAGGACCACAGCTCCTGGAAAAAAAAAATTATAAAAATAAACTTGAAGCACTAAACACTATATTTTTAAAAGTATGCTTCATTTTCTAAATTTAATATTGGAGAAAAATAAAAAATTAATGTATATGGCAATAAAAACAGAATCTAGATATTTTTTCAATAATTCACATCCATTCTTTTGTATAGTTTAAGATGGCATATTGCCCAAAAATTCACTTACTGAATTTTTTCTCTATAGTTATAGCTCAATATATGTATATAAACATAATATTTTAACCAACGTTATACAGAAAATATTAATCTAGCCAAGTACATAATACAAGAAAAAACAAAACATAAGTTGTATAAAAACTTATTTGCATTAAACAGTAACAAAATTGTAAAAATCACTATAAATATAAACTTCCGAGATGTAAACACAAAATGAGAAAAAGAACAGAATATCCAAGAACAACAGGACAATTATCAAGGCTGTAGCATACATATAATGGGAACACGAGAAAGTAAAAAGGAGTAGAATAAAGTATATTTGGAGCAATAACAGCTGAGGAATTTCTAAAATTAATGATGCAGGCACCTGCATCATTAAATTCAGGAAATTCAGAGAATACCAGTTAAGATAAATGCTCAAAAACCTACCTGTAAGTATGTCATTAACATTAGAAAATCAAAGACAATGAAAGTATTGAAAGAAAGCAAAAGGGTAAAAAAAAAATCTCTAAAGATACAAGTATAAAAACTACAACATTTGGGCATGGTGGCACATGCTTCAGCATTCAGGTGGTTGAGACCAGAGGAGACAGCCTCAGCTATTTAGTGAGGCCCTCCACAACTTAGACACTGTTTCAAAATAAAGAATAAAAAATAGGACTGGGGATGTAGCTAGGAGGTAGAATGCCCCTGAGTTCCATCCCCAGTGCCACACACACACCACACACACCACACACACACACACACACACACACACACACACACACTACGTAATACTCTCTTTAAAAACCATGAAAGCAAAATATTGAAAGGAAACAATGGCCAAACTGGAATACTATACCCACTCATACCATACTTCAAAAGTGAAGGAGAGAGGGATGAGACAGGAGGATCAAAGGTTTGAGGACAGCCTCTGCAACATAATGAGATTCTCAGCAAACTACCAGACTGTATTTCAAAACAAAATATAAAAAAGGGCTAGGGTTGTATATCACAGGCTGAATGTCCTGTGCTCAATCCCCAGTACCATTAAAATAAATAAATAAATAAATAAATAAATAAATAAATAAGAAAGGGAGTGATTTGAGACAGCATTCTAGGAAGCTCCAGGTCCTTATTCCACCGAGGAAACATCAAGACCAACAGACTGACCAGAGTAACTATGGGAACAGTAAAAAATGTTTAATTGCACAAATAAGGGGCCGGAGGAGCTACACTCAAAACAGGTGAAAATTTCACAGAAGTCTCAAGGATGAAAGATAAAAAGTCAAAGAGAGCTCACCTGAAGAAATAATGGACAAGAACTTTCCAAATATAAGGAAGACATGGATATACAAATCCATGTAAGAATAAAATCTAAAAATTTTCAAACATTTCAGTAGAGCCGGGCGTGGTGGCACACGCTGTAATCCCTACACTTGGGAGGCAGAGACAGGAGGATCGCCCTGATTCAAAGCCAGCCTCCCTGGCTTGAGAGACTCTGTTTCCAAATAAAAATATAAAATAGGTCCGGGAGTGTAGCCTGGAGGTAGAAGGGTTTCTAGGAACCCAAGTACCACAAAAAATAAAAATAAAAAAAACTTCTCAGCAGAAACCTTACCAGTAAAAATGCATTAAGATAATGTATTTAAAATTCTAGGAAGAAAAAGGAGTCTTAAGATCATATCCAGTTATGATTATGGTGATATGAACATATTCCCAGATAAAAACTAAGTAAGTGGACTCCCGGGAATATGGCGACGGAGAAAAGCGGTGTTTACCAGTCCCATTAACAATCGATCTCTATTACCACAAAATCAGCACCTTTCATAGCTAGAAAACACTATCAGCAGAGAAATATAAACTGTAAATACAAGGGACAGAGAGAAAGAGGTCTGGAAGAACAACCAGACACCAGAAAAGAAACCAGCCTGCAGTGCCACGGCTGGAGCCGCACCAGCGCCATCTTCCCTCGGAGCACCAGACTCCAAAGAGGAAGGGGACTCAGAAATGAGCTCAAAATCAGAGAGGAGATACGCTGGCCTCACAGCCGAGGATGCAGAAGCAGCACTATACTGCCAGCGGCAGTGGCAAGTTCACCGGACGGTTCCAGACCAGTGCACTCAACAAGCCACCAGAACCCAAAATTATTAGAAGAGACAAAGAAGGTCATATTTTACTGGTAACAGGAATAATCCAGCAAGAGGAAATAAAAATAATCAACATCTGTGCCCCAAACATAGGTGCAGCTACTTTCATAAATCAAACTCTTTGTGTCATAAAGTCACACATAAATCCCAATACAAAAATACTGGGAGATTTCAACACACCTCTCACAACACTAGACCGATCTGTCAGTAAGATGCCTGAGAACTAAAGAACACCATTAACCAAATGGACCTGTTGGACACATAAAGAATATTTCACCCAACTATAGTGGAGTTTACATTTTTCTCAGCTGCTCATGGAACCTTCTCCAAAATAGATCACATCCTGGGACACAAAATGAGCACTAGCAAATTTAACAAATGTTACATATTTCCCTGTGTCATTTCAGAAATAATGGAATGAAACTAGAAATCAACTATAAGAAGACCCAGAGAAAAACATAAACATGTAGAGACTGAACACCACACTTCTGAATGAAGAATGGGTCATGGAAGATGTAAGAGATGAAATCAAGAAATTTCTAGAAACAAATGAAAAAAAAGATACAACATATCAAAACCTCTGGGACACTTTGAAGGCAGTATTAAGAAGAAAATTAATAGCACTGACTGCTCACATAAGAAAAACAGAAAAGGAGCCAAAAACATACACTGAAGAAAAGATAGCCTGTTCAACAAATGGTGTTGGCAAAACTGGTTAACCATATGCAGAAAATTGGAAATTGATCCCACTTTCTCACCCTGTACAAAAGTCAATTCAAGATGGATCAAAGACTTGGAAATAAAACCAGAGACCTTGAGGCTCCTTGAAGAGGGCATAGGTCCAACATTGCAACACATAGGCACAGATAAACATTTTCTCAACAAGACCCTAAAGGCACAACAAATTAAAAGGCAAATCAATACATGGGATTGCATGAAACTGAAGAGCTTCAGTTCAGCAAAGGAAACTATCGAGAACCTCAATCAAGAGCCAACAGAATGGGAGAAGATTTTTGCCACCTACACCACTGATAGAGGACTAATATCTAGAATATACAGAGAACTCAAGAAAAACTCAACACGAAGGAAACAAAGCATCCAATAACAAATAGGCAAACGAACTAGACACTTCACAAAAGTAGAAACTCAAGTGGCCAATACATGCATGAAAAAATGTTCAACATCATTGGCAATCAGAGAGATGCAAATCAAAACTACCCTAAGATTTCACCTAACTCCAACTAGAATGGTAACCATTCAAAACACAAACAACAACAGATGCTGGCGAGGATGTGAAGAAGTGGGAACTCTAAGACATTGTTGGTGGGATTGCAAATTAGTGCAACCACTTTGGATAACAGTATGGACAATCCTCAGAAGAATGGGAACAAATCTACCATTTGATCCAGCAATACCACTTCTACCCAAAAGATAGGAAACCAAACTACCAAACTAATGCATGCATATCTATGTTCATAGCTGCACAATTCACCGTAGCCAAACTATGGAACCAGCCAAGATGTCCATCAACAGATGAATGGATTACAAAACTGCAGGATATGTACACAATGAAATTTTACTCAGCCATTAAAAAAACTCAATTACATAATTTTCAGAGAAATGGATGGAACTGGAGGGCATTATGCTAAGTGAGATTAGTCAGTCACAAAAAATAAGAAAGCAGATTCTTTCCCTAATATGTGAGAGTTAGGGAGACATGGGTGATAGGAGGAACTCTAGATGAAAAAGGCAATCCTAGAGAGGAGCAAACAAGGCAACCTAAAGGAGGAGAAATGAGGGGGGAAGAGGAAAATCTCTAAAACACACAATGTACTTAAACATATCGAAGTCAACTACTAAGCCAAGCAAGGGAAGGACGGACAGGAAGGGAATGGGGTGGGAATTGGGTAGGGGTTAAATCAGTGAGGTGTACAGGTATGTATACACAAGTTTTTTATCCCAATATGATGTATGAATATAATGCACCAATAAAAAATTAAAAATAAATAAATAACAAGTTGGAAAAAAAAAACTAAGGAAGTTAATTTCTGTTACAACTTCCCTATGAGAAATTTTATATGTATGTATGTATGTATGTATGTATGTATGTATGTATATTTATTTTGGTGGTACTGATGATTGAACCCAGGAGCATTCTACCTCCAACCCACACCCTCAGCCCTAATTTTTATTCTTTATTTTGAAACAGGATCTCACTAAGTTGTGGAGGACCTCACCAAGTAGCTGATGCTGGCCTTGAAGCTGAGATCCTCCTCTCTCAGCCTCCCAAGTACTAGTGTTCCACCAAGCCTGGTCCCTATGAGAAATTTTAAAAGGAGTCCTTCAAGTTGAAAAAAAAAAGGGACACTAAGCAGTACTGCTGTCATATAAAAATACAAACTTCAGAAGAGGTAAATTTGAGGACAAATATAAAAGCCAATATTCTTTTAATGTTGGTTTGTATCAGTACTTCTTATTCTTTTACAGGGTTTAAAAAACAAAATTATGACTTCCGGGAAGATGGCGACCGAGAAAAGCGGGGCTTAAGAGCCCTGCTAACAACCAATCTCCATTACCACAAAATCAGCGCCTTTCATAGCCAGAAAACACCATCAACAGAGAAACAAAAAAATCACCAGGCTCCAGAGAGAAAGCGGTCTGAGAACAGAGCTCAGAGCCACAGAGGAGATACACCGGCCTCACGCCCGAGGACGCGGCAGCAGCGTCATACTGCCGGCGGCAGCGGCGATTTCACCAGATGGCTAAAGCAAGCCGAGGTGAGCCGCTGCGGAACAGCCAGGCGGGATTTCTCGGAGAAGGAACATCTAAAGCTCCCAGTGGCTGAGCTCAGCACACGCTGCAGGGATTCAGAGTGGAAATCAAAACCAAGAAAAAATACGCCAGCCTCACGGCCGAGGACGTGGCAGCGGCACCATATTGTCACCGGCGGCAGCAGCAGCAAATTCACCAAGTCCAGTACGGCTACATCTGCGTACTCAAGAACAGTGAGTCAAATTGCAGGCCACAGAGGAGAAATCCCAGTACTGTACTCCCTGGGACTTGACCCAGTGGGGGAGTGGCGGTGGCAGAGATATCACACCATAGGAGAACGTGCAACCTGGCACACCCCACAGTCTAAAGCAGCCTCTATCGACTCTCTGGGTCGGAGACTCTGTGATAAAACCCAGTAAAGGAGTAGTGGGGTCTGAGATACCACAGACTCGAGATCCAGAACAACTTAAGTGAAGTCATAGTGACCCAAGGGAAGAACCCAGAGAAAGCACAAACATCCGAAATCATGGGAAAGAGGAATAATACTAGAGCAATGAATGCCCACAATCCCACAACATCAGAACCTGATAAAACAGAAAATCAGAGATTTCTAGAAGATCAAATCAGGAAAATAACTGTAGAAATAATAGAGGTGCTTCGAAAAAAACTCAGAGAGAGTCAAAAAGAGATAAAGGATGCAATTAATGAAGTAAAGGCCTCAATTCAAAGCACAAACAACCGATTAGAACACATGGAGAACAGAATCTCGCTCTTAGAAGATGAGCAATCCAAAAATGAACACATAGTTTCTAATCTAGGAAAAAATATCCGACAGCAGGAATCTGATATTGAAGAAATATGGGCCCATTTTAAGAGAGCTAACCTAAGAATAATTGGAATAGAGGAGGGAAAAGAAAGTGAAAGCAAAGGGATCAACAATCTCTTCAAGGAAGTAATACCAGAAAATTTTCCAAACATAGAGCAAGAGGTTGATACACAGGTCCAGGACACTTATAGAACTCCCTTTAGACAGGATCGGAGAAGAGGATCCCCACGCCACGTAATTGTCAAAATGACCAATGTGGAAGCCAAGCAGAGAATCTTAAAGGCAACAAAAACAAAGGGCCAAGTGACATTCAGAGGCAAACCAATTAGAATCACTCCAGACTTCCCAAACCAAGTCATGAGAGCCAGAAGGGCTTGGAGTAACATATTCCAAACTCTGAAAGAAAACAACTTCCAGCCAAAAATTTCCTACCCAGCAAAACTTTCTATCAAATTAGATGGGGAAATAAGAAGCTTCCATGACAAACAGAAACTGAAGGAATTTATGTCTTCAAAACCAGCACTAGAGAAAATACTCAAAGAGATTAACTACAAAGAAGAAATAGGTAACACACACCAGAATCAGAGAAATAAGATTTTCCATATAAGATTTTCCAAATAAGATTTTCCAATAAGATTGGTTATCTGTGGAGATTCATTATTTATGTTAGTCTTTTACCTATCTCTAAATGGTATTGTTTGCCTTTATTGTTAATTTTTAGGATTTCTAGTTGGAATATAAATATACCTTCAGATATAGCATTTGGAAATATTTTATCCCATTCTATTAGTAACTGTTAACTCTGTTTACATTGTCTTTGGATATACAATATATTTTTTTATTTTTTAGGGAGTTTGTATATTCTTCTGTTGCCTGTGCCATTGAAATCATATCCAAGAAATCACTGCCAATTTCAATGTTGTGAGGTTTTATGACCCAGATTTTCTCCTAAAAGTTTATAGTCTTAAGACTTATATTTAGGTCTTTTTCTATTTTGAGTTAATATTTGTATATGGGATTAGGTAAGGGTCCAATTTTATTCTTTTCCATGTAATTATTATGTTTCAACAATATTTATTTAAAAGATTATTATTTCCACCACCAAATGTTCGTGGAAACCTTGTCAAAAATAACTTGACAATATAGGGAAGAGTTTAGCTCTAGGCTTGTATTTAACTCCAATGGTTTATATATCTGCCTTTAGAACAGTACTACACTGTTTCAATTATTGTAGCTTTATATGGTTTAAAATCAGAAAATATATATCTTCTAGCTTTGTTCTTTTTCAAGATCGTTGTGGGTATCTAGAGTCCATATTCCATATTAGGACAGATCTTTTTTTCTGAAAAATAAATATATAAATATATGATAGTTTCACCAAAAAAAAAAATAGAAAAAAAATATTCTCTGGTAAGAAAGAAAGTAAAAAGAAATATTGAAATGTTATCTTTAAGTCATCAAAAGCTTGGTATCAGACAAATGAAACTGTTATGTGAGATTATCATTTTTAAGTTTGGATAAATTGCTATAATAGTAGATGTTAACCACTAAGCCAAGCATGGGAGGGAGGGATGGGGAGAGAATGGGGTGGGGATCGGGTGGGGGCTGACTGGGCGATGTGTGCATGTATGTCTACAAAAGTTTGTATCCCACTATGATGTATGAATACAGTGCACCAATAAAAAAAAAATAATAAAAATAATAAAAATAAAAAAATTATAAAAATTAAGTCTATGTTAATTGGTATAAAACCAATAAAAACATAATTGTTTCATAAATACCAAAATATAGAGTAAGAAGGCATATTTGTAAAAAAATTTTGTACACAATTGAAGTTAACCTGATACCTGTTTAAAACATTTTGTATGAACATCAGGATATATATAATCCCCCGTAGTAAGCACAAAGAAAATATCTGTAGAATATACACAAAAGAAAGAGGGAAATAAAAAAAAAATGAAATCTAAAAGAAAGCAGTAAGGAGTAAACAAGAGACCAAAAAAAGATGTAAAAGATAAAGTAATTGGCCAAATGACAAGACTAAGTCCTTCCCTATCTGTGATTCTATTAAACTGTCTCTACCACCCTGTACTCCATTAAATATTTAACTTCCCAATCAAAAAAAGACACAAATTGGCAGAATGGACTAAAATAAAGAGGATCCAACCATATGCTGTCTAGAAGAGACACACTTAACACAAAGGAAAAGAAATCCCATTTAATAATAGCCAAGTAGACTTAAATTCTAACTCTGTTAACAAAAAACAAAGAATAACATAATTTTAAAAAAAGGGGGTATTTAACTGAGAGAGCATAACATCTATGAGTATATATGCAGCAAACATTAAGACTCCCAAAGCATACTGCTATAGTTTGATCTGGAAGGTCCCCAGAAGGTACTGGTATCAGGGGATGGTGGAAATTTTAGGAGGTAGGGCCTAGTTGGAAAAGTTGAGTAATAGCCAGGCGTGATGGCATATTGCTTATAATCTCAGTGCTGGGAGGCTGAGACAGGAGGATCACACAGGTTCGAAGCTAGCCTCAGCTACTTAGTGAGGCTCTGGGCAACTTAGTGAGACCCTGTTTCCAAATAAAATATAAAACAGGTCTGGAAATATAGCCCAGAGGTAGAAAAGCCTCTGGGTTCCACCTCAGTACCAACAACAACAAAAAAAAAGTTGAGTAATTGGAAAGTATATTTTAAAAGTCCCTAGATTGCCTGATAAACTCACTCACTGTCTCCCTTCCACCCTCTCTCCCCCTCCCCCATTCTGGCCGCCATGTGAGCGGCTTTCCTCTGCCATGTCCTTCCACCATAAGGTTCTGCTTCAGCAGTGAGACAGTCAAAAAAAATAAGAAATCAGATGCTCCCCCTAATATTCAGAAGCTAGGGAGAAAATGGGTCATAAGAGAAACTAGATGAAGGAGAAACAACAGGTGAGCAAATAAGACAACCTAACTGAGGAGGATGAAAGAGGGAAGAGTTAAATCCCCTAATGTACATGATATACATTCACAAACGTATCAAAAGTCAATCCTTAAGCCAAACATTAGAAGGAGGGAGTAAGGAGGAAATGGGGTGGGAATTGGGTAAGGGCTAATTGAGTGATGTGTGCATGTATGTCTCTACCATCCTGTACTCCATTAAGATATATTACTACAATGCACCAATAAAAAAATTTTTAATAAATTTTTTTAATAAAACCACATAAAAAGAACAAATAATGATGAAACAGTTTACCAGAAAAGACCTACAACTATTAAGGAGGTTAAATTGGTAATCAAAAACTTTCTAACAACAATAAATGCCCAGAGTCATGATTATACTTGTGGATTCTTCAAATATTTAAAATAGAATTAACCAAACTTTCTCAAATTTACAAAATTTAAGAGAAGGAAATAGTTCCACAATTTTGTCTATGAGGATAAAATTAGTGAAAATAAAGACACTAGAAGAAAGAGAAACTACAGAACATTAGTAATAAATAAATCTAACAAAATGCTAGTAAACAAAATTCTCTAGCATACTAAAAGAATTATATACCATCATCCAGTAGGACTTATTCCATGAATGCAAAAATGATTCAACATATGCAAATTAAATCATTGCAGTACATACCACTTTAATAGAATGAAGAAAAAATTCATGATCTCAAATGATACAGATGATTTGAAATAATTCAACACACTTTCATGATTAAAACAAATAAGAAGCCGGGCATGGTGGCACATGCTTGTAATCCCCGTGCTTGGGAGGCAGAGACAGGAGGATGGCACAGGTTCGAAGCCAGCCTTGCTGGCTTAAAAGACCGTTTCCAAATAAAAATATAAAAATAGGTCTGGGAGTTTAGCCCGGAGGTAGAAGGGTTTCCAGGAACCCCAGTACCACCAGAAGAAGAAGAAGAAGAAGAAGAAGAAGAAGAAGAAGAAGAAGAAGAAGAAGAAGAAGAAGAAGAAGAGGAGGAGGAGGAGGAGGAGGAGGAGGAAGAGGAGGAGGAAGAGGAGGAGGAGGAGGAGGAGGAGGAGGAAAAAGGAAGCCAGTTCAACTTTATAAAGGCCATGTATGAAAGCCCATTGCTAACATCCACAACAGTGAAAAGATTGCAATCTTTTTTTCTAAGGAATAAAATAGCCAGGCATAGTGGCACACACCCATAATCTCAATATTTGTGGAGCTGAGACTGAAGGAGATCAAGTTCTATGATAGACTCAGCAACACAGCAAGGTCCTCAGAAACCTAGTGAGACCCCATTTGAAAATAAAAACAATCAAAAGAGCTGAGGGTGTAGATCAGAGGTAGAATGCCCCTGGGTTCAATCCCTAGAACTAAAATTTAAAATAAATAAATAAATAAACATATATATGTACACATACATACATACATACATACATACATACATACATGGGGCAAGATAAAAAATTCCAGCCTTTGCCACTTCTATCAACACAGCACATCCAAACTGAAAAGGAAGAGGTGAAATTGTCTGTTAACAGATGGCATGATCCTCATATATAGAAAACTCAAAATTAGTACAAAAATATCGTTGGTGCAAAGATATTCAGCAATGCTGCTGGCTATACAATCAACATGCAGAAATTAATGTTTTTTGTACAGTTAAGTAAACAATCCACTTACAATAGCATCAAAAATAATAAAAACACCTAGGAGTAAACCTAACCAAGAAGGCTGACTTATACACTGAAGACTTAAGATATTGTTGAAAGAAATTAAAGATGACACATGTAAATAGAAAGGCATCCCATGTTCACAGAATAGGAAGACTCAACACAATGTTTAAAAGCAATCTACAAGTTCAATACAATTCATATCAAAATTCTAACTTTTTTGAAGAAATAGAACATCCACCCTTAAATTCACATGAAATTTCTAACAGAGGAAAAAGGGAGGGAGGGAAGAAAGAAAAAGAAGGAATTCATACTTCTTGACTTTAAAATTTACTAAAAGTCAATTAACCAAAACACTGTAGTACTGGCATAGATACAAGTAGGAGTGGAATAGAATATAGAAGTCCACAAATAAGTCCATTATAAAAAATAAAAATAATTTGCAGGGGAGGGATGTGTTATGGGTTTTGAACACAGGGCCTTATAAAGGCTAGGCAAATTCTCTACCACTGAGCTACACCAACAGCCCTATAGTCAAATGATTTTTGACACCAGTAACCATCTTTCTAACAGCAATTGTTGAGGAAATCAGATAACCATAAGCAAAGTTGGGCCTTTATGTTATACTATGTATAAAAATTAACTCAAAATGGGCCCGAGATCTAAATGTTAGGACGCAACTACAAAACTCTTAGAATGAAGAATAGAAGGAAAGTTCTAAGGCACTGATTTTTCCAATGACTTTTTAGATAAGACACTAAATGCACAAGCAACAAAAGAAATAAAATGGACTTAAAATTTAAAAATTTCATGCCTAGAGAGGCATGATGGCATATATCTATAATAACAGTACTTGAAAAGCTGAGACAAGAGGACTGCAGGTCCAAGATCAGCCTCAGCAATTTAACCAGACCCTCAGCAACTTAGCGAGATCTTGTTTCAAAATAAAAAATAAAATAGGGCTGGGAGCCAAGTGTGGTAGCACCTGCCTGTAATCCCAGTACCTAGGAGGTTGGGACAAGAGGATCACAGGTTCAAGGCTAGCCTCAGCAACTTAGGAGGCCCTCAATAACTTAGTAAGACCCTGGTTAGAACTAAAATAAAATAAAAATAGGACTGGGAGTATAACTCAGAGGTTGGATGACCCTGAGTTCGATCTTCCCAGTATTACACACAAAAAATAGTAATAGGGCTGAGGATGTAGCTCAGAGGTAGAATGCTCTTGGGTTCCATTTGAGTACCATAAAACAAAACAAAACAAAAAACAAAACCAGAAAAACCTTTCCTGCCTTACAGGACTATCAACAGTAAAGATGACACATGGAATGGAAGAAAATATTTGCAAATTATGTATCTTATATGGGGTCAATATCCAGAATAGAGAGATGATAAAATTTTAAGGACCCCTACCAAAAGAAAAAAATAACTGATTAAAAGATAGGCAAAAGACCTATACAGACATTTCTCCAATGAGGATATACAAATGACCAATAAGCCCATGAAAAGATGATGTTCCATATCACTAGTCATTAGAGAAATCTAAGTAAAAATTACAATGAGGTAACACCTCATTCTCATTAGGATAGCTACTATTAAAAAAAAATCTAGAAGAACTGCTAAGAATAAGGAGGGTAAGAATGAGGAGAAATTATAGTCTTTGTACACTATTTGTAAAAATGCAAAAATGGTACTGCTGCTGTGCAAAGTAGTATGGTGGTTCCTCAAAAACTGAACAAAATTACCATATGATCCAGCAATTCTACTTCTGAAGAGTCAAAGAAAATATTCCTGTTCCTACATCATTATTCACAAAAGATGAAAACAACTCAAATGATGAGTGAAGAAACAAAATGTGCCACATATATACAATGAGTATCAATAATCTTTTAAAATGACTGAATTCTACCAGGCATGGTACCTGCATGCTTGTAATCCCCCCCAACTCCCCTGGCTTGGGAGGTGCAGACAGGAGGATCTCCTGGCTTAAGAGACCCTGTTTCCAAATAAAAAATATAAAATATGTCTGGAAGTGTAGCCTGGAGGTAGAAGGGTTCCATCCCCAGTACCACCAAAAAAAAAAAAAGACTGAATTCTGACATATGCTGCAATATGAACGAATCCTGAGGACATTTTGCTAAATTAAAGAAGATATTCACAAAGGGCAAGGAATAATACTATGATTCTTCTTATATGTGATACCTAGTATACTTAAAATTCAAAGACTAAAGTAGAATGATGGTTACCAGGGTCCACAGATAGGAGAAAATAGGTAGTTATTGCTTTCAAAGATGCACACAGTATTTTCTTTTTGTAAGATGTAGTGTTCCAGAGATGGATGGTGGTAAGGGTTGCAAAACAATATGAATGCAGTTAATGATGCTAATATATATATATATATATATATATATATATATATATATATATATACTAAAACCCTAAGTTTTTAAAAAGGTGGTGGAGAAATGGGTGTGGTGGCAGAGGACAACCTTAGCTACTTAGTGAAGTCCTTTGCAACTCAGTGAGACCCTGTTTCAAAATAAAAGAATAAAAAATAGGCCTGGGGGTGTAGCTTGGAGGTCGAATGCCCCTGGGTTCCATGCCCTGTACCACAAAAAAAAAGAAAGAACAAAGGTGATGGAGAAAGAGGTCAAGGAAGGAGGAATAAAAACTTTCCAAAATGAACAAAAACTGATAGAATCTGTTGCCAATAGATCTACATTACAAGAAATGTTAAAAAGAAGTTCTTCAGAGAAAAGAAAAACGTAGGTCAGAAACTCATATCTATAAGAGTAGTAAAGTAGTAAGGAATGCAAGTAAAATTAAGTTTTATTTTCTTCATTCCCAATAAAAAATTGTTCAAAAGATTAATAGCAATGATGCATTGGATGGTTACATCTCACAGAACAAGTAAAAGTAATGACAACAATACTATCATAATCAGAAGGAAAGAGTTCAAGTACTCTGTATGAAGTATAGTGTTATCTGAATGTGGACTTAGATCACAGTGGTTTTAAATGAATACTATAAACTAAGTTTTTCTCTTTTTTTTTTTTTGTGGGTCTGGGGATGGAACCCAGGGGTATTTGACCTCTGAGCTACACCCCCTGCCCTATTTTTTATTCTTTATTTTGAAACAGGGTCTCACTAAGTTGCAGAGAGCCTTACTAAGTAGCTGAGGCTGTCCATGAACTTTGATCCTCCAGTCTCAATCTCCCAAATGCTGGGATTACAAGTGTGCACCACCAGGCCCAGCTATCTAAGTCAAGTTTTTAAAGAAGTATAATTGATATGCTAAGACAGGAGACAAAAATGAAATCATATAAAATGCTGAAACCCAGAGAAGGCAGAAAACAATGAGAAGTTTCTTTTTTAAAAGGAAACAAGCTGAGTGTGGTAGTAAACACTTGTAATCCCAGTACTTGGGAGGCTGAGACAGAAGGATCTCATGTTCACATCCAGCCTCAGCCACTTAATGAAGCCCTCTGCAACTCTGAGACTGTTTCAAAATAAAAAATAAATAAAATAGGGTTGGGGGAGTAGCTCAGAGGTAACAAAATAATTGAATTAAACTCAGAGGTTTAACAAAAATAATTGAATTAAAAATAAAAAGGAAACAAAGATACAACTAATAGAAAACTCAAATATGAAAGCATCAAAGGAAAAAAACTCACTCTACTCTCACACTCAACACAGAACCCTTCTATTACTAGAAGTGTATGTCTTTTCACCACACACACCAAGCAATTCTCCACTGAACATCAACTAGGTATCTTAGAATTTAATTTACACTACCTAGAAATGGCACCAAATCCCAGAGGTAAAGGGCAAGGGCTCAGTCCCGTAAGAATGTCCCTCACTTCTAATGCCAATCTCAAATCCCAGATTGTGGCCTATGCTTCTGACCAACTGGCTATAAATCATGGTTCCCACAACCTCCCTCTTTGGATCAATAATTTGCTGGAATAGCTCACAAAGCTTAAGTAAAATACTGGTTTTTTGGAAAAGATATCACAAAAGATAAAGAAATGAATAGGCAAAGTATAGTAATGAGGAGCACAGAACATCCATGCCCTCTCAGAGTATGCCATATACCCCAAAACTTCTGTTCAGCAATAAATCAGCTCATCAAATCTTATTGTTAGAAAAGCTTTGATACTTTGAACTCCAAGCCCATCCCTTTTCTGGAGGTTGGTGGGTGAGGCCAAAAGTTCCAACTTCCTAATCTTTTAACCATTAGGCTTTTGCCCCTATCCTAAGATCCAGGGACCCTATCCTGTGTCACTTCAGATGTAGCTGGGCATGTTGGCATATACTTATAACACAGCACTTGCGAGGCTGAGACAGGAAGATCACAGGTCCAAAGTCAGCCTCGGCAACTTAGCGAGGATCTCAACAACTTAGCAAGACCATTTCCAAAATAAGTATAATAAATAAATAAAAATGAAATAGGGCTGGGGGTATAGCTTGGAGGCAGAATACTCCTGGGTTTACTCCCCAGTACCACACACACACACACACACACACACACACACACACACACACACAGGAAAAGACATCATGTCATTTGCAGGAAAATGAATGGGACTAAAGAATATCATACTTAGTGAAATAAGCCAGATTCATTACACAAAGGGCCATCTGTTGTGTTTCATGTGTAAGCTAGAGAGAAAATGGGAAGGTTGGAATCTCATGAAAATAGAAGGAAGATCAGCAGAAGATAGGATTTGGGGGAAGATGAAGGGAATGAAAAAGGAAGGTACAGGAGAATAAAATAAATCAAATTATGCTATCTGCAATTATAAATATATCACAATGAAACCTACAATTATGTATAATTATAATTTGCCAATAAAAATATTAAATAGGATACTGTTCAAATGTTATAACAACTAATAAAGGGGTTCAATAATACAGGCAAAAAAAAAATTGGGTGGAAATACAAGTACTTGTGAAGATGCAGTGTAATCAAATCCTAATATCATATTGGTAGAACTACAAAATGATATAGCCACTTTGAAAAGCAGTGTCCAGTGCATTTTTCGTTACTGTAACAAGATACCTCAGGCTGGGTATTTATAAAGAAAGAGGTATAATTAACTCACAGGTTTTAAAAGTCCAAACAGCACAGTGCTCACTCTTGTCAGGCCCCCCTTGCTACACCCCACATAGGCAGGAAGACATGCAAGAGGAAGAGAGAACACAGGGAGACAGGAAGGCTGAGCAAGGGTCCATTAACAACCTCCCACTAGGCCCAGCTCTAAAAGATTCCAGCACCTTTTAAAATCACACTAGTGAGCATGCCTCCAAAGCATGAACCTTTGTGGGACATGTTCAAACAATATCCAAATGAGAGTGTAGTTTCTCATACAGTCAGATATTCACTTACCCTATGACCCCACAATCCTTCTCTTACATATTTATCAAATAATTCATATTCATACAAAAACCTGTACATGAGTATTAACCATAGCCTTATTCATAATCACCAAAAATGAAACATCCTTCAACTAATAAACACATAAACATTTAAAGTATATATATTTTTTTTTCAGAGAATGAAAACTACCCAAAAGTACAGGAATCAAATCCTGTATGCAGCACATGTATGACTCTCAAATGCATCCTGTGTACATGATATTAAGAAGCCTGACTCAAAAAGCTACAAACTTTGTAATTCCATTTATATGAAACTCTGAAAAAGGCAAAATGACAGGAATAGAAACAGATCAACAGTGACCAGGTATGGTGAATTCAACTACAAAGCAGCAGCTGAGAGCATTGGTGGGGGGCTTATGGGATTTTTCTCTATCATTATTGTTATGGTAGATAGAAGGCCTCTTACCATTTGTCAAGACAGAACTATACAACACACGAGTAAATTTTAAATAAACTCAGTGATAAATCTCATTTGAATCTACACAAACCTTCACCTTGTAGACACACCTTTTCCCTATAGATCAAAGCCTATCTTACGTGTTTTAAGGCTTCTTTTTGAAGTACATGAAGGTAAGTTTATTATTTTCACTTTGCATCTGAGAAGCATAAAAGAGTAAACAATTTACAAGTTTCTAATACTAGCCAGAAGCTGTGCATACATTCCTGTTTAGTTTTTGTAGTCCAGTCTATCGTGGCACTAGATTACAAGAGCAGTTATGAGGTTTTTTAAATAAGTCGAGCTAAATTACTTGTGTACATCATTTCACAAACAAGATTCAAGATGACAAGTACAGTATAAGACTGTAGATGTGTGTACACCCATAAATGAAGGTTTTTAAAACAATGTACTATTCACAAAAATAGCTAACCCTATTTGGCTTGAGAAATTCACTTCAAAAAGAGTCAAACTTCTAACAGATATTTAAATAAGAGTGTACCATAAAACAGATGTAAGCACTAAAAATAAGGTTCTAAATAGAGCACCACAGTAAAAGGTCACAAAATAATGCCTCAGACCTTCAGCATTTAAGCTGTGGAGATCCACATTCATCCCTGTCTTTTGCAGGTCTGAGATGTTGCACAGCCCGTCTATAGGTAAGTAGGGGGTGTGTGTGTGTGTGTGTGTGTGTGTGTGTGTGTGTGTGTGTGTGTGTGTGTGAATTCAGTAATTCACTGTCCCCCAAATCCCAAAGTTTTGCTAGTACATTCCTCCGGGGTCAGGTTGTGGGCTGACAACACACGAGTGACCGTTTAAGTTATCCTGCACAGGAGTTTCCTTTGGGTTATCAGCCCAACCAGGGCGAGCAACCCGGGGTCCAGGTTCTGCGGCCGGAAGGAGGAAGCACCGGGTTCAGCCATCGAGACCGGCCAGGGGAGGAAGGGGGAGGGCGTTTTCGGCGTTCACGTGCGAGGCAGCGTGCGACACCCGGTGGGCTGTGTACAGCCTCCTCCGTCACAACCCCAGAAGGAAACTGACAGGAGCGTGTCGCGGCGGCCCCTCGCCCAGCGCAGCCCGGGGCTGAGCTCGTCGGCGAGGGCGAGACCTGGGCGCCCGCCGGCCGGACTCGACCACGGGGCACCGCGGGTCCCGCAGCCGCTCAGCTCCAAACCGGGTCCTTCCACGCTGCACCCTCGACCCAAAACAACTGCTCGGCGGGGGGAGGCCGGCTCCCCGCCCGCTTTACATAACTTGGCCGGAGACGGCGGCAGGTGGCGGGGCGGGCCGGCGGGCCCAGCCGGGGACGGGGAGGGCCCGGCGCCCGAGGCGGGCGGGCGGCCTCGTTACCTTTCCAGATGCCCAGAGACAGCTGGGACGTGTCCAGGTCCACCACATAGTCCCCCAAGAATCGGTTCAACACGTCCACGACCACCGACTCGAACATCTTCCTGAGCGGCGGAGGGCACGGCGGCCGCCCCCCTCTCGAGACCGCTCGGTTCACCGGCTCCGGGCGGCGGAGGCGCCACCGCTGGCCGCACGCTCGGACCCCGCGCGAGCCGGGCGAGGGGCGGGGAAGGGCGGCCGCAGTGCGCCTGCGCGGGGCGGGGCGGGGCGGGGCGGGGCGGGGCGCCCTGGGAAGGAGAGAGGGCGGCTGCGCGGCCGCGTGCCCCCTCGAGCCCCAGTGCCCCGCCTCCTCTCCGTCGCCTAGCAACGGAACACGTGTTAGAGCTGCGAGTAGTGCCTGACTTCGCCCCCTCCTGCAGCCTGGAGGAGCTACTGCCACTCCCACGTGAACCGGATTCAGGCCCCGGGGGCACTAGGCGCCTGACCCACCTGAACGCCCCTTCCCCAGCCGAGGGCGTGACGGCCCCCAGCCGCACGCGCGCTGGAGCGCCTGCCCCTAAGTAAGAAGCGGCGGCGTTCAGCACTTTCCTCCTTTAGGCCCCAGGTTTCCGGGGTAGGTATCCCAGGGAGCTCTACTCCCCACTCATTATTACAGTTGGGAGGGTCGGGCGAGCCTAGGTCTGGGCGCTTGTGACTGTCTCTACCAGACCTGCGGGCGCCGGCGAGGAAGCGCCGCCGGCCAGGGGGGCGTCTCACCTCCCCAGCTACAAAACCCGACAGGGCGTAGACAAAGAAGGTAAAGTTGAAAATGGAATCCCACGCCCACTTCCTTGCAACTACCATAGGTACCTTTTTTTTTTTTTTTTTTTTTGATCATTTAAAAGGAGCTGCCTTTCCAAAGACCCTCACCCAAGATTAGACCTTTGTCAGCCGCACTGTTTGGATTTATGTAGAAATAGCATCAAAGGACTGAAGTTACAGGGATACTACTAGATGAGAGGTTTAGAGCTTAATCATCTCTAAAGATCAAACATGTTTTGTGATTGATCATATTAAGGACTTTAAGTGCAAGAGTGTAATTTTAACTTTTTTCTCTTTGCATGGCAACTATGACTACTTCTGTTATTGTCTCTATCATCTTACTAATTTTTGTGCATAGTCACCAGGTTTTTCAAAATTGAAAGTTTAAGGTTTGCCTTTGCCAGTAGAATGCCTGCCAAGAACACTGTAAAATTTTATTTACATGAATTTATAAATAATTATCATCTACTTTTATATTTGAAGGGGATTCATAATGTTTCAAATTCAACCTCTTGGTCTGAAAAATTAAAGAAGCTAAGATTTTGGGGGGATTTCTCCAAAGTGACACAGACCTAGAACCTGATCTTACTGACTTCACTCTACTTCACTCTTCCCTGCACTATTTCTCTCGTGTTTGGCCACCAACATTAAAAATCTACTTCAGAATACTATACAGAGAGCCAAATCGAGAGTGAAATGTCTAAGAAGGGATAAAGCCCTACATAATCTACTGATTACCCAGATGTACAGAAACCACAAAGATTCACTGTTATATCTAGCACCAAAGATTTAAAATTACAATAATGTTCAGAATTCACTCCAAAATATGTTTTAAGTATTTTGAAAACACTTCATGTTGGTTTTCTACAATCTAGGAAAATCCTGTGAAATTGGGTAAGGGCACTGCTGAAAAATTAGAAGTATGAGCATTTAATCGCCAAATAGTAATGAAAAATGCCACTTACTGAGGAAGAGTTAGAAATAAGATTAGCCAGGTGTGGTAGAGCATACCTGTAATCCCAGTACTTGGGATGCTGAGAAGGAGGATCAAAAGTTCCAGGCCAGTCTCAGCAACTTAGCAAGAACTGTATGAGCATGGTCCCAACCTTGTTGGAGAATTGATGGATGTGAATCCTTAAAAGTTTTTCAAACGACATGAACAGACATTTCTGAAAGAGTATCTACAGATTGCAAATAAGCACATGAAAATATGTCCAATATCATTAGCCTTTGGGGGAAATGAAAATCAGAACCACAGTGAGATATAATCTAACCTATCAGAATGGCTTAAATGGTGATAATATCAAATACTGGTAAGGATAAGGAGACTCTGGATCTTTCATGTATTTAGATGGAAATATGAAATGATACAGCTACTCTGGAATACAGGCATCTTCTACTAAAACTAAACATGTTTTTATCATAAGAACCAGCAATTTACTTCTAGACACTTAAACCCAAGATATAAAAACTTATGTTCACATAAAAAACTGTACATGAATGTTCATAGCTGCTTTATTCATAATAGCCCAACTGGAAACCCAATATTTTTTCAAATAATGAATGATTAAACAAATTGTAATACATTCATACAGTGAAATGGTACTCAGTAATAAGGAATGAACTACCATGCTTACAACCAACTGGATGGATTTCAGGAACTATGTTGCAAGAGAACTATATGATTACACTTATAAAACATTTCTGAAATATGGGTGGAGTAGTCGTTAAGTGGGAGAGCACTTGCCTACCATTGCACAAGTCTCTGGCTTCAATTCTAGCACTTCCAGAAAAATCTTGAAATAAAATTATAAAGATGGAGAATAGACTGGTTACTGCCAAAGGTGAGCTATAAGCAGGAGGGGCAGTGGTCTTGTCTTTATGATACACCTCTGAACCCTGATTACAGTAGTTGTTACGTAAACTTATATATAACTACATGCATGCAGCAGTGTGTATAAGACTAGTATGACCTGATAAGCACCGTGGGCATCTGTCTACTTCATGGCTTTGATATTACATTATAGTTTTTTAAGATGTTACAATTGAAAGAAACTGAGTGAAAGGTATTATGGGACCTCACTCAATATACTGTTTTCAACTTCCTATGAATCTATAATTATTTTTAGCTAATTCTTTAAAGGGTCTCATATTTGAAGTCCACTAAGTGTTGCCTCTCAGAATTAAATGAGCCTGGGAGCTTAGAGAGTCTACATGATGCTTTACCATCCCTGCACAGGGTGCTTGGTAAAATATTCAAGAAGGAAAGGTATCTGAATGTGGTTCCTTATCAGAATGTATCAGAATATCAGTTACTCTGCAGTGATCCCATTAAAATACTTAGAGATGTACAATAAGGAATTTTTAAGCACCTTCCTCTGACTCTAATATCTAAAATGACTGACCTGTAACCCCAGTACTTGGGAGGTAAGGACAGGAAGATCACAGGTTTGAGGCCAGCTTCATTAACTTAGTGAGTCCTTCAGCAACTTAGTGTTTCATAAAAAAAAAAGAAAGAAAGAAAATAGAAAGCTGGGCGTGTAGCACACGCTTGTAATCCCAACATTTGGGAGACTAAGACAGGAGGACCGCGGTTTGCAGCCAGCCTCAGCTACTTAGTGAGGCCCTTTGCAACTCATTGAGACCCTGTTTCAAAAAAATAAAGAATAAAAATAGAGCTAGGGTGTAGCTCAGAGGTAGAATGCCCCTGGATTCCATCCCCAGTACTGCAAAAAAGAAAAAGAAAGGAAGGAAGAAAGGAAGGAAGGAAGGAAGGAGAGCTGGAAGTATAGCTCAGATGTAGAAAACGCCACAAAAATTAATCAATAAATAATTAAAATGATTGGCCTCTTCTCAGATAAAGAGGGTCTCAACTGGTGGTGTCCATCATTATTAACTGATCTCAGATTTTTTTTTAAATAGCTGACTTTATAGGGCTGATTCCTTATAATTTGCATTTGTGTCCAAATATCATCTAATTAGGGAGTTCTTCCCTACCACTCAGTCTCAAAAGCCAGCAGTCACGTACGTTCACATCACCTTAGCAGCATCTGAATCTAGCTTGCTTTTTCCAAACACTTGTAGCATCAACATCATCTCACCATCTCAAAGACATCAGAACCAGCCTCCTCGTTCCTGTCCTCTGTGTCCTGTCCTCTGTGTCAGCGACTCGGAGACCAACCGAGCAGCCCCCCCTCCTTGGAAGTGCACTATCAGCTGGAGGGTTCCTCTTCTTAGGATCCAACTCCATACATTTGCTCACGAGAACCGTGGATTTGTATCCCCTTCCTTGATACCTTGGAACACACATTTTATTCTTTCAGTGCTTCATTTTCTATTTAGAAAATTATATAGCAATATATGTATTGCTATGAAGAAAGGAGTCTGTGCCAAGGGAGATGTTTGGCTGAGAAATGGAAGCAACAGCATCAAAGGGAGTAAATGCAAATTATGGGTGAGGATGGAAGCCAGGCTCTGGGCCAGAGAGCAGATTAAGTGTTAGGAGAGGCAGCAACTGCTGGGCCATAAATAATTAGTGCAAGGGTCAGGGACTTGAGTGATCCCAGACAGTGAAGTGTGAGGCAGGTCAAGGTGAAGGATGAAGAAGTAATCTACACACATGTAGTGTGAAAAGTAGTTAGGAAGCTCCCTGGGGGCTGGCTCCCCTGACCACGCTGCCTTCCCTTGCTCGTGCCGCCCAGCCCCTTGGCGTCTGTGAGTCATTCTTTGATTTAGACACAGTGTGAGAGCTCTCCCAGAAATGAACTCTGCCAACTTGGACTTTGGAATGTTGAACAGGATCTCCATTTCCTGCCTCTATTCTCTTTCTTTCCTTGTGAACCATTAACTGAACTAGAGGCGTGTGACCGTGTGTGTGTGTGTGTGTGTGTGTGTGTGTGTGTGTGTGTGTGTTAAGCCCTTCCCAGCCGCTGTAATGTGCAGTTCTAAGGCCGGCACCTGTCACTCTGCCCCAGCCTGCCCTATGCAGCTTGTCAGTGTGAGGAAACTGAACACAGGTAGGAATCACTGACAAGGATGGAGTGGTGGGAAATCCCAGAGTTAAAGAGCAGCCAGAAGGCCACTGTTGAGATTTGAGAAGGAAGTAATATGGTTCTCAACTTGATCATGACAATTTTAATAAATAGAAAGGCCTAAATGTGACAAAGGTTACAGAGATGGAATTTACCAGCCTTGGAGACTGACTGAATATGGTTGGTAAAGTAAGTAAAATAAAGTAAAAATATACCAAGATGGTATAATTATTCTAGCTGGGAGGGGAAATAAAGCATTGATTTCATAGGAGGTAATAAAGAGTTCAATTTTGTGTAGATTCAATAAAATTTGTAATTTAAAGGAAAATACCCGAGATAGGGTATAATTAAAAATTCAAACAAGTTGATATGGCACACACCTGTAATCCCAGTACTTGGGAGGCCGAGACAGGAGGATTATAGGTTTGAGGCCAGCCTCAGCAATTTAGCAAGGCCATTTCAACATGAAAAGTTAAGCTGGGCATGGTGGTACTCCTCTGTAATCCCAGTACTTGAGAGGCTGAGACAGGAGGATCTCAGGTTTGCGGCCAGCCTCAGCTACTTAGTGAGGCCCTCTGCAACTTAGTGAGACCCTGTTTCAAAATAAAATAATAAATTAGGGCTGGGGGTGTACCTCAAGCACCAAAAAACCAAAAAATTAAATTATAGCTGTGGGTGCAGTGTAGCTCAGAGGTAGAATACCCCCTAAATTCAGTCCCCAGTGTCACGCACATACACACACACACACACACACACACACACACACACACACATTATTCAAGTGCAAATGCCTAATAATATTTAGAAATTAAGAAATGAGTGAGAATCTAGGACAAGAGATGGATGTGTGAAAGCTCCACGCACAGGAGCTATCACTAAAGCACAGTGTATAGTTGACACTTTGGAGTAAGCAACAGGAGAGAAAGAAATGCAGAGACCTAAGGATTAAATGACGGAGAAACCCTCGCTCAGCGAGGGTCAAGTGAACGTGAAAGAGGAAGCCTGCAGCATAAGCCAGCTACCTGGTAGCATGAAACAGAAACCCAAGAAGGATTTATAGGAGGAGGCGTGGTCTTCAATATCAAAGTCATAGAGACGCCGGTCTTGGAGGCGCACGCTTGCAATCCCAGCACTCGAGAGGCCGAGACAGGAGGATCGAGGTTCGCGGCCAGCCTCAGCTCCTTAGGCCCTCCACAACTCTGTGAGACCCTGCTTCAAAATAAAGAATAAAAAAGAGGGCTGGGGGTGTAGCTCAAAGGTAGAATGCCCCTGGGTTCCATCCCCAGTACCACACAAAGAAACATTATAAATACATCAAAAAAATTAAAATTTGAAAATTAAAATGAATTTAACTATTAATGAAGGCAAGCAAATTCTTTTGATACACGTGAGAAATGTTGCAGTGGTTTGAATGCGTTCCCCCAAAGTTCATGTGTTGGAAACTTAATCTCAAATTCATATGTTGGTGGAATTTGGAATTGGAGTCTTTGGAAAGTGGGTTTATGAGGTTGAGGCCCCAGGTGGCATTGAGACTTTGGTCTGAGGAAGAGACCTGAGCTAGCACATTTGCCAAAGCCCTTCTGCCAGCTTGTCGTGCAGCAAGAAGCCCCTCACAAGGTGCTTGTTCCTGGTCTTGGGCTCCCTGGCCTCCAGACCAATGGGAGAAATAAGCCCCTGTTGTTGAAAATTGCCAGTCTATGGTGTTCAGTTGAGCAACAGAAAATTAACAAGATCTAACAAAAGTTATTTTAAAAGTAATGAAGAGAGAAAAATGGCTACTAGCAAATTTGAACCTCGTCTTTTAACAGTAGTGCACTTTTATGTAGAAACTTAACATCATGTCAACATGTAATAAGTACTTAAATGTATACCTCTTCTTCATTAAGATAGAGATTGTCAAGGGACGATCACTAACACAATAAATGTATACTTTCTAGTAGTTTTGCAGTATTCAAATTCTTTTTTTTTCTAGTAAATGCTTTTAATCATCACAAAATGGTATCATTCCTGGTCAGAATCTTAGCTGATCCATAAATAAATCAAGACTCAGTTCTTAATATCTCATTTTCTGATTGTTTAATCACAATGAATATCATGACATTCTTTATTTGACAACTGCTTGCCTGGAAATACACTAGTCTATAAAGAGATATTTAACAAACTATATGCAAAACTGTTTTCTAAGTTTATGTACTTCTGTAAATATTCATGAGACATACCATTACTGGACATCATAAGTATGTATGTGGAGTTATAAGAAAACAACCCTAACTCCCAATACACACATATACACACACATAGCAGATGTGCTGGAGTGGTTATAGTATGATCCGATACGTCAACAATAATCTTTATGTGTCATGTACTGATAACTTGTGTCCTTTTGTGTACAGAATTCACAAACAGGGTCACAGATAAAAAGAGATTTAAAATCGTGAAAAACTGCTATTGATACATTTGAGCCCCATTTATACTTATAGTGTGTTTTTATTTGAATTACTTAGCTCAACAATCACTTAAGTAAAATATATCCATGCCTAGAATTTTCCAAAGTTGATATTTTATAAAACTATAATATATGTATAATGTCCGCAGAATCTTTTCCTTGAAAATAATTGGTACTTTTCCAGTGCTGAGAAAAATAGTCTCTATTAATGACCACATTTATACTGCTCTTAGGTTACACACCACACTCTGCTTCTTATGTCCAAGGAGATTCTGAGTTAGATACACTTATTTTGTTTCATTAATATTAAATTATCTGAATCAATATTCTGCTACAGAATTCACCTCGGCTTTCTCCTCCAGGAAGACAAAAGAGCACCATCTAGTGGATTTTTATATAAAATCCTTCCAAATCTGTCTTCAAATGGAAATTATCACCAATTTTTAAGACAAACTTTCTTTTTAAATGACAGAGATTATAAATTAATTCTTATATCCTCATTAAGAAATCCTAAAATCTTTTAACTAAACTTCAGTGTAAAGATTAAAAATTAGTAATGTTATATTATGGCTTTTGGGGGGGGGACACTGGAAATAGAACCCAGAGGCATTCTACCTGAGTTACACCCCAGCCCCTCCTCCCTTTTTCTGAAACACGGTTTGGCTAAGTTGCTGAGGCTGGTCTTGAACCTGCAGTCCTCTTGTCCCAGCTTCCCAAGTACTGGGATTATAGACATGTACCACCACATATAGCTCATGAACCTTTAAAAAGGATTAAGCTCAACATGATTCGAGGTGGGAGTGGGGTGGGTAATAGCACCCTGAGTGCTATGTGCATGTGTGTCTGTATTGCTCTCAACTTTATCATGATGTATGATTTCAATGCACCAATAAAAAATACAAAAAAAAGTAAACCGGCCAGTGTGGATCTTGTATCTCATAGTGCCTGAGACCGTAAGAAAAATTTTTTTATTAAAACTTATCTAGAGAAGGAGGTGGGAAGGGTGTGTCCTGAGGCCTAGTCATTTTAGGACTCCATTTGCCCAAGGGCTTCTAAAAAGGTTCTTACCCCAGAGTTCAGCTGAGAAGATAGCTCAGGGTCCTGAGAACCGGCGCTGGCTCCCGGGATCAGCCCCGCCAGGGCTCCCCGTGGCAGCGGGTTTGGGGGCACCAGCCAAGCAGCAGCAGGGAGACATCCCCCTCTGACCCTGGTGCCCACCCACTCTGCGGACGCCATCAAAGGCCAGGAAAGCGCCACTATCCGCGGCATCACTAAACACACCCAGTCCACAATTGATGTGCAGAGCCAGGAGAACGTGGGTCCAGCTGAGAAGGCCATCAGTGTCCACTCTACCCGCGAGGGCCGCTCCGCTGCCTGTAAGATGCTTTGGAGATTATGCACAAGGAGGTAAAGGACACCAGAACGGCAGATGAGGCCCCCTCAGGACCCTGGCCCACCACGACCTCGCGGGGAGTCTCGTTGGCAGGGAAGGGGTAAAGTGAAGAAGGCGGAGCGGGACACAAGAAAATCACCATCTCCTGGGTGCGGGCCAGGGGACCATCACCGTGAAGGGGCCAGAGAAGGGCTGCAGGGCAAGGCAGGATCATGAAGTCCGCGGCGCCTGGAGCCTGCAGTCTCGCCCGATCCAGGCCTAACCTCTTGCAGGCTCTCCCGGCCTCACCCAGCGCCACCGGCCTCCCGGGCTGCTCCCTACAGCTCCTTTCTGGCTCCAGCGCAGAGGCTGGTCCAGGCGTCATTCCCGCCCAGGCGGTGGGCGCATCAGGGGCCAGAAGCAGCAGCACATGGAGGGGCAGCCCCGGAGGTTCGCCAGCGCCCCCCTCGGGATTGCTCCCCGCGGAACGCCGGCTCCAGAGTTCAAAGGCCACTGGACCTCCTGAGGCCCAACTCACGAAGAATCTAAGGCAGACTCAAAGAGGAGAAGGTCTTTGGTCTCAAGAATGAAGGAAAGCTAGAGAACTACATCCGCCGGCTTCAGCAGCTGGCCGCGGCATCCGGGAAGGCCGCAAAAACTTGACAGCTGCCGAATTTGACAGCTGCAAAGGTGGTTGTGCCACCAGGTCATGGAAGAGCCTTGGGCTTTTTTTTTTTTTTTTTTTTTTGGGGGGGGGGTACTGGGGATGGAACCCAGGGGTATTCTACCTCCGAGCTACACCTGAGCCCTATTTTTTTATTCTTTATTTTGAATCAGGGTCTCGCTGAGTTGCAGAGGGCCTCACTAAGTAGCTGAGGCTGTCTGCGAAGCGTCATCCTCCAGTCTCAGCCTCCCAAATGCTGGGATTACAAGCGTGCGCCACCAGGCCCGGCTTAATTGTCGGGCATTTCTACATCAGCCAGATAGACATCCTATCAGCAGCACCAAAAGGGGCAGAGCAGCCGGGCTGAGCACCAGGAAGTGGTCAGCCCCTCCCAGCCCCCAGGACAACTGGCTCTCCCTCCTAAGGATGGGCGGGAATCAGGGAACTGGCCCCGCTGGAGATCAGGTTTGCCCACTTACTTGAGTGATGTTCAAGTGAGGAATACTGAGCTCCTGGCCCTGGACCAATCGGGCCATCCTTGAAATATAGCTCAGAGTGCTTTTATAAGTGTGTTTAAGGAAGTTCTCCAAGCCCCACCAAGAGGGCAGGTCAGAACCTAGTGGGGAAGACAAGTAAAATTTCCTTCAGGTTTTTAAAAACCTCCAAGGATGGTTTGTTTCTTGACCCTAACTTCTCTCTCCCCCTTTCCCCCCTCTCTGATTGATTGATTGGTTGATTAAGGCACCTCGGTTCTCATGCCACGACACCAGGCTTTCTATCTTTATTGCTACTGGAGAAAAATGAAAACTAATGTATTGTCTGTTTGCTACAGTGACTAGAGAAGACCCCTCCTTACGTGTAGTTTAACTCCAGCCCCCTAACCAGACCACAGGAACAGCGAGGACTAAAGAAGGAGAGAGGTGGGGTAAACGACGATGGAAAAATGAAGGAATCCACGTTTAAAAGGAGTGCCCCTGGCTGGGGATGCAGCTCAGGGGCAGAGCGCATGCTCAGCTTGTGTCAGGCCCTGCGTACCATCCCCGGCACTGCAAAACAAACAAAAAGGAGTTTTTGCGGTTGATCTATTCCGGATCGCCATCTTGAAAATGATCGATTCCAGATCGCCATCTTGAAAATGATCTATTCCGGATCACCATCTTGAAAATTGGCACCACTGAAATGCCCCTCTTCTGTTGGGGTATCCCGCCCACCATATTTACGTTTCTCTAACCTTAGGGTCCCATGGCATGTCCTGGGGCACATGGGTGGCACTGAACGTGGGGTGGAGGGAGCTAATCACTGTCTGATTCCCACCATTCTCAGGCAGAGTTCTTTTTTTTTTAAGTCTATTTCAATGATTGGATGTGACACTGGGAAGGGGGCATGCCCTCCCCATGATAAAGTCTATTCAGATGATTTTTTTTCACATTGGGTTCGATCCCCAGTGACACACACACACACACACACACACACACACACACACACACACACACCTGGGTTCAATCCCCAGTGACACACACACACACACACACATACACACACACACACTAAAATACATCAATAGCTTAGCTATACTAAATATGAATATGTTCATTCCTCTCTTAGACTCAGACTGGGACAAAAACAAAGTAACTATATAGTGTTTAAAAGATTCCTTTAGGAGAAAAAGACATAAATATTACAATTAAAAGATAGGCAAGGTAAACATTTTTTAAATCCATCTAGAGAAAGTCAAGATGCTAACATTGATGGCAAGTCAATTAGAGTTTAGATAAGCAAGCATTAGTGAGACAAAGCAAAATAGCTTATATTAATAAAAAACACAAAGAAGGTGGCATAATTAAATAACTTTATAAACAAAACCACATAGAATCATAACACACAAACTATTTGAAAAATAAAAGAAATTGACATTTCCACAAGTAGAGTGGGATTTTTCTTTTTTTCTTTTTTGGTACTGAGGATTGAACCCAGAAATGTTCTACCGCTGGGCTACACTTCTAGCCCTTTTTTATATTTTTTTAATTTTGAAACAGGGTCTTCCTAAATGGCTGAGGGTCTCCTTGCTAAACTGCTGAGACTGGCCTCCAATCTGAGATCCTCCTGTCTCAGCCTCCCAAGTATGGGGGTTATAGGCATGTGCCACCATGCTCAGCATCTCTTACATTTTTTGATCATTGAGTTTTTTTATTGGGTGTTTATCTTTTTTTTTTTCTGCAACCAGGGGAAATAAAATAAAAAGGGATGGATGAAAGAGGAGTAAGAGAAAGAGAGGAAAAATCTTGCAAGTTATACATAGAAAAAAGTGAGTTTTTTTCACATTGTTTTGATACATAAATAAACCAGGAGAGTATGCTATGCCTCTATCTTCTTAAACCTTTTCTTTTTGGGTAGTGTACTACAATTCAAAGGTGATAATCATACTTTTATTAAAGATTCTTGTGTGTTTATATGTGTGACTGAGAATTAAACCTGGGGGTATTTTACCTCCAAGCTACACCCCCAGCCCTATTTTATTTTTTATTTTGGAAGAGGATTTCATAAAGCTGCAGAGAACCTCGCTAAGTTGCTGAGGCTGACCTCAAACCTGGGATCCTTCTGTCTCAGCCTCCCAAGGATGAGTGTGACAGGCATGTGTCACCATGCCAGGATTATTGGAAATTCTCTAATAGAGATTTTATGGTCATAATCTAATTTTCAGAAAACCACAAAAGGAAAGTCAAGAAGTCAAAGGGGAGATTTCTGATTTTCCTAAAACATTTCTACATGTAAGCCATGTTTCATTTCCTCCTTCCTGGGGTCTGGGCATAACCCTCAGGATGGAGTGGCAATGGCTGGGCCTCACTGGACGCCCTCTCCTGCTCATCCGCACATATCGGCGCTTCCCGCCACGGGCAGGATCCTGGGTGGCTGGGCTCCCTCCTCACTAACGCCCAGGCCACACAGGAGCCTCTTTCTTCTGCCCCTCCCTCGCCTTGTCTCCTGCCCTCTGCAGGATAGAGCTTCTTCCTTGACGCTATTAGGTTGTGCCATATAATATTATTGGGTAAACTAGATTAAACTAGTTCTTTTAAATCTCCAGTTTTACCTGGCTTAATATAAAGTACTGAACCACAGGTTATTAACGCAGAGCAAGGAAAGACAATCTGGAAGAGAACCCTTCAAGTGTTACGATGGAAAAGTTTACCTCTGTGAGTGCTGGTTAACATATATCCCTTCCAGGATAAGTTGGTCTTATCTTTCCTCAAAAGACTGACAGGCATACTGGGATCCGTACACCCTCCCTAAGGCCAATGACAGGTCAGTCTCCACTTCTGTGGATAGTTACCGCAGGGGTCAGCTTTCCATCGCTGGGAGAAAATAGAGAAAAACGACATAGGAGGGAAGAGTTTGTTCAGCTCCTGCTTTCAGAGCTCCCCACAGACAACCTTCAGCAGTGGAAAGGTCTTTAATTAGACACACCGTCTTTTGCGTATAGTGGACTCCAGCGGGTGCTGCTTGCTCCATAATCCCACCATGGAAGGCTATTGCTCCAGGCGGCTTTGGAAAAGTATGTCGCCGCATAGTCCTGCCGTGGAAGTAGCTGCTCTAGAGGTACCAAAAAATTGTCTTCTTGCATGAAGATGACAGAGTCAGATACAGTAATTGGGAGAAAATCATATTTAATATGTGGGGCGGTTGGGGAGGAGTTAGCTGACAATTCTCCTGAATCTCCTCAGCCAATATTGCTTTTATAGAAACTTTAGATTTTATAGAAGTCTAAAGTTTCTATAATCATAAAAGTTAACCCGACACAAAAGCTAGCAATTGTCATGGGTTACAGTAAGGAAAGTTAGTGAGGCAGATATGTGACAAGCTCAGAGGAAGGAGGGGTTAAACATTACTGGGTGGAGAAGACATCCAAATCCACTTGCTCCTGACTACATCAGGTCCCTTGGAATCTGTCTGCTTGCAGACAAATCCCACCCAGCCAAATACTATGTATTCACATTGGGCCAGCCCAAGATGCTAATCTCAGTGTGCAGTTCTAAGATAGCTCTCAACATTTATCTTCCTCCCCTCTATTTCTGTGGCTATCTCTTTTGTTTGTACCGGGAATTGAGCCCAGGGGTATTAATCCCCAACCCTGCTACATTCCCAGCCCGCATCCCTTTAATTTTTGAAACAGTCTTTCTAGGTTACTAAGAGTCTTTTTTTACCTTTTGGTGCTGAGGATTAAACCCAGGGGAGTCTACTTCTGAGCTACACCCGGCCCTATTTTTATTTTTATTTTGAAACGGGTTCTCACTAAGTTGAGTTAGGGCCTCACTAAGTTGCTGAGGCTGGTTGCAAACTTGGGATCCTTCTATCTCAGCCTCCCAAGTACTGTGATTATAAGCATGCATCACCAAGCCCAGTTTACTGAGAGTCTTACTATATTGTTTAAGCTGACCTTGAACCTGTGATCCTCCTCCTGCAGCCTCCCAAATTCTGGGATTACAGGTTAATACCACTAGAGCTGGCTTCCATAGCTACCTCTATAAAAATAACTATCTACAATCTTTAATAATATTATTATCTCCATATAAACTAAGCTACCTACATATTAAAAGCTGATTAGATTCTTAAAATTTTCCGTTCATCCATCATTCCACTCCTCCCATTCATGCATTTATTTATTCATAAATTCAAGAAATATTAATAGGACTGGGGCTATATCTAAGTGGTAGAGTGCTTGCCTTTTATGTGCAAGGTCCTGGGTCTGATTGTCCAGCACATCAAATTAATTAATTAGCTAATTAATTAAAAATTGATGTAGGGCTTGTTTTGAAAAAAGAAAAACATTTGCATAGCTCCTACTGTGTGCTAGTCACAGAGAATAAATGGTGAACAACATAGCTACTGTGAAACTTCCAGCTTAGAGGCAAATATGGTTTAATCAAGTGAGCAATGATCAGATACCCCACAGTGTGATATGTAGAAGACCAAAGTGCAACGGGAGGAAAAGGGAAGCCCAACCCATTCCGACTCATGATGCAAGGGAAGACTTCCTGGAAGAAGTGTCATTAAACGGTGTTCAAAGGTACAGTTGCTGTTAGCTGGGCAAAAAGAATAAGGAAGAAAATTCTAGGCATGGGGTCATATAATGCTTAGCATTATAACTAATAAGACTTAAAGAACAAATCATGGTGTTAGTCAGCTTTTTGTCACTGTGATAGAATACCTGAGCAAACAATTTAAAGGAAGAAATGTTTATTTTGGCTCATGGTTTTATTTATTTATTTATTTATTTATTTATTTATTTATTTATTTATTTTGGTGGTAGTGGGGTTTCTGGAAGCCGTTCTAGCTCCAGGATACGCTCCCAGACCTATTTTTATACTTTTTATTTGGAAACAGAGTCTCTTAAGTCAGCATGGCTGGCTTCAAACCTGCGCGATCCTCCTGTCTCCATCTGCCAAGTGCGGGGATTACAAGCGTGTGCCACCACGCCCGGCTGGCTCATGGTTTTAAAGACTTTGGTCCATGGTGGAAGGCTCCACTGTTTCTGGGCCCTTAATGAGACAGTAAAGTAAGTCATGGTAGAGGGACATTGCTGAGAAAAACAGCTCATCACACGGTGGACAGGAGGCAGAGAGACAGAGACATAAATAGAAAGAAAGAAAGAAAGAAAGAAAGAAAGAAAGAAAGAAAGAAAGAAAGAAAGAAAGAAAGAAAGAGAAAAGAAAAGAAAAAAAAAGAAAAGAAAGGGACAAGATATTGTCTCCAAGACGCACTCCCAAAGATCCACTCCAGACAACTGGGTCCTACCTCCTACAGTTTCTACCACCTTCCAATCATCCTTTCAGCTACAAATCCATCAACAGATGGATTCACTGATAAGCTCAAAGGCCTCATGCTCCAAGCCCTTCCCCGAAGTTCCACCTCTGAGCACTGCTGCCCTGGGGACCCAGGCTTCAACACATGAGCCTGTAGGGACATTTCAGATGCAGACCATCCCAATCATCAGAAGAGAGGGATGGGAACAGGCTGACAGGCAGTGTGGGGACATGGGGACAAGGCTGGAGATTAGAAGACCAGAAAGAAAACAGGTCCAGAAACTATTTATTATTATTATTAATTATTATTATTAATTAATTTATTTATTTATTTTTGCTGGGCACAGTCACCCAGGCCTGTAATTCCAGTACTTGGGAAGCTGAGACAGGAGGATTAGCAGTTTTTTTTTTTTTTTTGTGGTACTGGGGTTCCTGGAAGCCCTTCTACCTCTGGGCTACACTCCCAGACCTATTTTTACATTTTTATTTGGAAACAGGGTCTCCTAAGCCAGCGTGCATGGCTGGCTTCGAACCTGCATGATCCTCCTGTCTCTGCCTCCCAAGCGCGGGGATTACAAGCGTGTGCCACCATGCCCAGTGAGGATTAGCAGTTTAAGGCTATACTTTAACAATCTAGCTAGACCCTGTTTCAAAATTTTACTAAAATGGAGGGTATAGTTTAGAGGTAAAATGTTTCTTGGTTCAATCCTTAGTACCACAAAAACAACAACAAAACAACATTCTCCCCACCTTTTCTTTTTCTTTTCTTTCTTTTTTTCTTTTTTGGTGGTACTGAGGGTGGAAACCAGAGGCTTTTTACCTCTGGGCTATATTTCCAGACCTATTTGATATTTTATTTGGAAACAGGGTCTCACTAAGTTGCTGAGAGCCTAAGTAGCTGAGGCTGGCTTCGAACCTGTAAAATCCCCTTGTCTCAACCTCCCAAGCGTGGGGATTACAAGTGTGTGGCACCAAGCCAGGTCTCCCCACCTTACTTAAATATGCTTATACCATTTCTTGGCCAACATATTGAAATCATTAGAACATCTTTCCCCAAAATGTTTCCAAAAGAACATCAGTTTTGCAGAATGGTAACAAGGGATTAATTTCTCAAGTGGGTTTCATATTCAATAAGTTTGGGAGACTTTGAGTTAAAAATATCAAACTTCCCTAGAGCTGGCTTTCTAAAATGTATGGTAACTTTCTAAGGAAAACCAAACTTATTTGATCAAAACATCTTCTCTAGGGGATCTAGGGCAACAACCGTAGACTTAAATCCATTCAAGGACAGAGAATAACAGTAAGTGAGGAAAGCTGGTCAATTATGTGGGGAACACACACTTTTTTAATGTCAAAAATAAAAATAAAGAGCTGGGAGTGGTAGCGCACGCTTGTAATCCCCACACTTGGGAGGCTGAGACAGGATGATCGCACAGGTTCGAAGCCAGCCTCAGCTACTTAGTGAGGCTCTCAGCAACTTAGTGAGACCCTGTTTCCAATAAAGTATAAAATAGGTCTGGGAGTGTAGCCTGGAGGTAGAAAGCCACTGGGTTCCACCCCTAGTACCACCAAAATAAATAAATAAAAATAGATATTACTTTTATAAAAATTTAAACATATCCCCATTTTTCTTGGAATGTACAATCTTCTAAGTCACTCAGTGTTCTAGTTTTGTTAAGGATATGATATGTCAGCTAAGATCAAATTTAGTTGCTTTTAACAGAAAACCTAAAGAAGTATCTTAAATATGATACATTTTGTTCCTCTCAAGTAGCAGAAATGTACTGGAGACTACCCAAAACTGACATGTTTGCTTCATGGTTGTCAGAGATTTAGGGTTATTCAGTCTTTCTTTGCCACGTTGAACCCTGGACCTCCATCCCCATGTTGGTTCAACAAGATAGCTGCCAAAGGTCCTGCCATCACACCTGCTCTTTGAGCAGGAGAGAAAGTAAAGGTATAAGGACAAAATAAATAAATAAAAGTGATTCTTTCATCATTAGCTATCTTTCCAGAATATTCCCAGTTCTTCCCCCCAAGTATCTCACTGGTCACTATTATTTCCAAGGGAGAAGAAATCAAATTTTTCGTTCACATCATTCTTGATAGTCCTGATGTCAGTGACTAATAAAAAAAGGAGAGTGGAATGCAAAAGGAGGTGACTGGTAGGCTCTTTCTCACACAAGTTAAAAGTCTCTCCATGCCAGCCGTGGTGGCACACGCTTGTAATCCCCGCGCTTGGGAGGCAGAGACAGGAGGATTGTGCAGGTTGGAAGCCAGCCGCGCTGGCTCAAGAGATCCTGTTTCCAAATAAAAAAGTATAAAAAATAGGTCTGGGAGTGTAGCCCGGAGGTAGAAGGGTTTCCAGGAACCCCAATACCACCAAAAGAAAAAACAGTCTCTACATAAAAATATGTACATACAGGGCAAATATGGTAAATAGTGACTGAGCCTTGGACTTCAGGCAGGGGAATAATAGGAACTGACGGGAACCATGTTGACCAGAGAAGCCCACATCCCATCTAAGGAGCTCAGCCCCCTGGCTGTGTGCAGCTGGAGTCTACTGTGGTCTGATGTTCCAATTTTCCAAGAGAAACTGGTAATTCACATTTTTATGTGATTTTCCTTCCTTCCTTTCTTTACTTCTTTCTTTCTTCTTTCATGGTACTGGGGATTAAACCCAGGGGCATTCTACCTCTGAGCTACACCTTCAGGCCTTTTTTATTTTTTACTTTGAAACAGGGTCTTGCTAGGTTGCTGAATCTCACTAAGTTACTGAGGCTGGTCTTGAACCTGAGATCCCCCATCTCAGTTTTCTCATTTTAAAACCAGTACTCATCTCTTACTGAAATATTGTGTCCAAATTTTGCAACCTGGATCTTACTTTCAGTTTGCAATCTATGATGTAGAAGAAACAGTTTCCCTGAGGCAACAATTTAGGAAATATTAAGTCCACAGTAAGAAATTATCTCCCTTCCTTTGCCATAGGGAGGGAGGAGAGGGAACTTGAAGTAAGGGAGAGGGTGACCAGACTCTTGGACCAGGGCCGACAGCCAATCAGCAGCCTTCCCTCTTCTCCTCCCTGCTAATCAGGGGGGCTGGCTCTGAATCCGGAGATGGACAGTACTTTTTATTTTCTTATTCTTCATTTTTTATTTTTTTATTTTTTGCAGTTCTGGGGATGGAACCCAGGGACATTCTACCTCTAAGATACACTCCCTGCCCTATTTTTTATTCTTTATTTTGAAACAGGGCCTCACTAAGTTGTGGAGGGCCTCACAAAGTAGCTGAGGCTGTCCAAGAACCACGATTCTCCGGTCTCAGCCTCCCAAATGCTGGGATTGCAAGCGTGTGCCACCACGCCGGCTGGACAGTACTTTTTAAAGCACAATTCGGAATAATAACAACTCTCTTCTCTGCAGAGAGCCCTAACACAGACGACCATTCGTCCTTTACACATTTATCTGTTCCTGCAGTTTTCTCTTTTGACCAGCAGATGGCAGAAAGTATTGACTAGACAAGGGTAACCAATCTGCACCTTCAGAACTGGTGTTCTTTTTAAAGCATTTTCTTTGAGAGTATCAACAAAAACAGGGAGGGAGAGGTACATAGGAAAAATAAATTTCTAATATCCTACATCACAGAAAGATGACTGTATTTCACGACAATTTATTATGTGCTTCATAAAGATCTGGAGCAAAGGAATTTGGGTGTCTCACCACAAAGAAATGAGAAATGCCCAAGGAGATAGAATTGCTAATTGCCATGATTTGCCCATTGCATGTTGCATACCTGTAGTAAATTATTACCCTGCACCCCGTAAATATTTATAATTATGTCAATAAAACATTTCTAAAGAAAAAAACTTAAGAAAAACTTTGAAAATATTTAATTTGCTTCATTCATTACTTCTTGCACAGAGAATAAAAAAGTTTAATACATTTTAGACTTGGTTTATGCTTTTGAAATGATTATCCTGAAAGTCTGACTAGATGAACTAGAGGAGCAAAGTTTTTAACTTAATCCTTGGTAACATGACGGAATTTCATATCTATTACCAAACAAAAAACACGCATTTAATTCTTCACACTGAGAGTTGATTTTAAACACACACACACACACACACACACACACACACACACACACACTCACACGATAAGAAAAAAGAAAAGGAGAAACAGCGAAGCCGGGCATGATTGCACTAGTAATCACAGTATTTGCAAGGCAGAGGCAGGTGGCTCACAGGTTCAAGATGAGTTTTAGCAATTTAGTGAGACCCTGTTTCCAAATAAAAAATAAATTAGGGCTGGGGGGTTGTAATTTGGGGGTAGAATGTTCCTGGGTTCAATCCCCAGCACCACAAAAACAACATAAACAACAAAAAGAAATATGATGAACCCTAAAAATGATGCTTAGGGATAACTGGAAAGGTGAAAGTCAGGGAAGCATGTCACAGTACTTCTGAGGGATTAAGAAGACAATTGCACTGTGGGCTGCAGCACAGAGCTGCAGACTCTCAGAGCACAGCGGGGCTGGATTAAGGGGAGCCTCTGGCCACGTGCAGAGCTCTGGGAATTCCTTGCCATGTGCCTTTGGACATGTCTCCTTTGGACATGTCTCTCTGGCTTCCACTTGATTGCTTCCACTGATCCAGAGCTCTGGACATTTTGTGGAAGGTTTTTAGATTTAAACAGCTCTTCTTGTTATAAATTTCCTCTCTAGAGATATCTGAAATTGGTCTCCCATAACATCTGCTTGTTGGTCTTCTCTGGAGAAATAGTTCTTAACATTTTTATGTTGGGTCATGGACAGCTTTTTAAGACTTATGAAGGTTATGGAGTCTCGTCCTGGAAAAAACCCATTCCCAGGGTCATCTGTGGAGTTCAAGTGGAGTGAGTATCCTTACCTAGAGAGCAGACAGCATTTCTACATGGCAATTCTTCAAAGATGACTTTTTAGTACTGGGGATTGAACCCAGGGGCATTCTACCTCTGAACTATACACTCAACTCTTCTTTCTCTCTTTCTTTCTTTCTTTCTTTCTTTCTTTCTTTCTTTCTTTCTTTCTTTCCTTCCTTCCTTCCTTCCTTCTTTCTTTTTTCCTTTTTTTCTTTCTCTCTCCCTCTTCATGTCTCTCTCTCTTTGAAACAGGGTTTTAACTTGCTAAGTAGCTGAGGCTGGCCTTGAACCTGTGATCCTCCTGTCTCAGCCTCCCAAACACTGGGATTACAGGCGTGTGCCACCATACCTGGCCATTTCTTCAAACATTTTAAAACAGCATCATATTTTTCTTAAAACAACCTTAACAGCTTCTCCAATTCTTTCTTTCTTCCCTTTTCATTCTTTCATCCACTTCCTGTTGTTGTTGTTGTTGTTGTTGTTGTTGTTGTTGTTGTTGTTGTAGTACAAGGGATTGAACCAGGGGCATTCTACCTCTGAGCTTCATCCTCAGCCCTATTTTTTTCTATTCTTTATTTTGAAACAGGGTGTCACTAAGTTACAGAGGGCCTCACTAAGTAGCTGAGGCTGGCCATGAACCTGAGATCCTCCTGTCTCACACTCCCAAGTACTGGGATTACAAACATGTGCCACCACACCTGGTTCTCCTTCATCCACTTTTAAGAAATAAGCATACAGTAAGCATCCATTCTTTGCTGGATCCCAGGGACCCAAGGATGAACAAGAAACCATTCCTGTCCTTGGGGAGACAGATCTGTGAAGAGAGGAGTTGGGTCAGAAAAGTGACATTCAAACTGAGCCTAGGTCTTAAGATTAGATTAAGTCTGGGTTCAGATCTCAGTACCAGGACAAGACACAGCCTTCTCAAGGATGTGAGAAGGCTGTGTCTTGTTCTGGTATCTCACTTGGCTTGTTCCTGTCATTTGCCAAATAAGGGATCCAGACTCAGTGACGTAACTACCAGTCCTTTAAGAGGGGGTATAGTAGGCATGATTTGATTTATTTTTTTGGACTAGGGATTGAATCCAGGGGCATTCTGCCTCCATGTTACGCTCTTAGTCCTGTTGTTGTTATTATTATTATTATTTTATTTGGAAACAGGTTTTCATTAAGTCGCTCATGGTCTCACTCAAGTGCTGAGGCTGGCCTTGAACCTGTGATCCTCCAGCCTCAGCCTCCCAAGTATTGGGATTACAGGGGTGTGCCACCATTCTTGGCGCCATTGCTCTTGTAAAATAAAAATCTGAATGCGCGAGGCGTGCCAGACACTCTGCTTGGTGTTACTCTTAACTCCTCCTAGAGCTGGCCCACTGCCCAAAGCCATCCTCTCCACTGATCAGTGGCTACGGACACAGTAACCCAAGACCCCACCTGTGATGTATCTTATTTCCCTCCCTCCTTCCTTTCTTTCTCTTTTTATTTTTTCTGTTCTGGAGACTGAACCTAGGGTCTAGCACATGCTAGGCAAGAATTCTACTGCTGAGCTACATGTCGAGCTCCTTTATTATTAGCATTACTATTAGTATTATTACTCTTGTTATTATTGTTAAATATGAGACAGTCTCCTTAAGCTGCCCAGGCTTGAACTTGCTATCCTCCTGCCTCAGCCTCCCGGGTGCCTGGAGTTAGTGCGTGCTACCATGCTTGACTGTGTCTGTGCTCTTTATGGGCTCCATAGATCTAGATGTCTGCAGTGACACCAGTGCAGCCTCACTTTAATTATTCAGTCATCAAACCTCCCTCTCTCTATTCCAAGGTAAATGTGAACTCTTACCGTATTTAAGATGAATAAATTGTAGGTAACTTTTGGTGCTAAAAGCATTTACTGAGTGCTGTACAACAACTTTTTCTCTGTGCTGCTACTTCTAAAATGAAATTGAAGAAAGAGTTAACATACCATATGGTACACCCTCTCCCTTTCTCTTTTTGATCTACATAAATCACGTTCCCTTAGACAGTGATTCCCAAACCTGGCTAGGTATCAGATTCACCTGGGGAGCTTTTTAAAAATGTGAATTCCTTAGCTCCGTCTCAGATGCACTCAACTGGGTAGGATGAGGGCATTTGGGGGTAAAGCACAGGTATGTGCAATAAAATATTTCTTACCTGATTGCAACATGTTCAGTTCATAGACTGGCATTTGGGAGTCCCTGCATTCAGAAGTTCTTAGAACATTGTTTAAAGATATTATCAGTCATTTTAGAGTGCCATTTTGTAATCAAGTTTCAGGGAGCCAGCATTTTATTACTCATTGATTTTTCTTGTTATAAAACAATAAATGTCATTAAAACATTCTAGATATGAACAGGATGTAATAGAATCATAATTTCCCCTTCAGTAGATAAATCCTATTAACACTTTGATCAATACTCTGTAATGTGTGTGTTGTGTGTGTTGTGTGTGTGTGTGTGTGTGTGTGAGAGAGAGAGAGAGAGAGAGAGAGACAGACAGACAGACAGACAGACAGACAGACAGACACACTAGGGATTGAACCCAGGGGCACTCTACTTCTGAGCACACGCCCAGTCCTATTTTATTTTTTGTATTGAAACAGGGTCTTGCCAAGCTACCATTTGTCGCTTGTCTTGCTGCTGGCCACACATTGTGACCCTTTTGTCTCAGCCTTCCAAATACTGGGATTGCAGACACGTGCTACCACACCAGCTTCTGTGTTTTCTTCTAGATATTTTCTAGGAATATCTTCTAAAAATTGAATTATTCCATATCATGAGAAGCTGGACTTTGGGAGTTTAAAATAAGACTTTACCCTGGGAGCTCAGTAAGTCCTGGATACTCTGGGACTCTAAAAGCCTGGACTTGGAAACCAGGCATCTGGGTTTGGAATCCAGGTCTGGCCCTTATTTCAATCCTTGGGCAATTTGTTTAATGTTCCCACATCTCAGATTCCCCCATCTGCAGATTATAAATGCTACCTATGTAATAAAATATTTCCCAGAATTAAATTACATTGTGATAATGCTTGTAAGGAGGTTGGTATGATATTTTTTAAAAAAGTAAGTTCGCCCATACAACTGAAAACTTTTAATCAACTTTATTTTTGGAGCAGTTTTGGGTTCAGCGCCAAACTGAGTAAAAAGTACCAAGTTCCATGTGCTCCATGTTCTTCCCTCAACAATCTTCCCTACTGTCAACGCCCCCAGAGGAGTGGTACTCGCGAGTCCGTGAACGTACACGGACACGTCATTATCATTCAAAGTGCATCACCTGTATCATGGCTCACTCGTGGGACTGTGTGTTGTACAGGTTCCAGGGAATGTACAGTGACAAGGATCCACCTTCGATGTTATCGAGTTGGATGGTTTTATTGCCTTAAAACCCCCCTGTGCTTCACTATTTATCCCTCCCTCTCCCCCGGTCCCAAGCAACCACTTGGGACTCCATAGTTTTGTATTTTCCAGAATGTCATATATTTAGAATCATATGATATTAATTTCAAGATTATAACTATAATACTGTAAATATTTTCACTTAATATATTGGATAGTCTACTATTACAAGTTTTTCTTAAATGAGGGGGGCTTATGTATGGGCTTCATGGTATGGATGGACTACAATGTATTTAATCAACACCTTATACATGTTTAAATTGTCCCCAATTTTTCTTGATCATAAACTACCCTATAGGAACATACTTGTGCATATTTTTGCACACATTTTGTTTTCAGTACTGAGAATTGAACTCGGGGCCTCATGCATGCTAGACATGTGCCCTCCTGCTGAGTGAGGTACATTCTCACTGAGTTGCAGAGGGCCTCACTACGTAGCTGAGGCTGTCCGCGAACTGCGATCCTCCAGTCTCAGCCTCCCGAATGCTGGGATCACACCACCACTCCCGGCTTTATTTTTATTTTGAAATGGGGTCTTGCTTAGTTGCTTATGCTTGTTTGAAATTCCGATCTTTCTGTCCAGGCTCCTGAGCAGCTCAGGAGACAGGTGTGTACCACCATGCCTGACTTTATTTTCTTATACTTTCTTAAGTGTCTTTATAAGGGGAGTCAATGAGTATGAGTAGTTTAATAAAGCAGTACCCAGAGTTTAATAAAGTTTTAAAGTTTTAAAAGTTTAATAAAGTTTTGTTTATTTGTTTTTAATCTCTGTATTTTCCCATATTTCCATATCCCATATTCACCTAGTTTATTTCCATTTTTTTCCTTTGAAACAGGGTCTCCTAATGTTGCCCAGGCTGGTCTTGAACTTGTGGGCTCAAGTGATCCTGCTGCCTCAGCCATCCTAAGAGCTGGAACTACAGGCACATGCCACCACACCTAGCTGTCAATTTCCTCTTTGAAGAGTTTATTAACTAAATGCTCTTTCGCAATGTGATGTCATTTTCCATCTCCCCTTAATATTAATATTCTCTTTATTTTATTTGTCTTATTTAAACAGAAGACCCCAAATGATCCCATTCTTTATTTCCCAAGGTAACCTTCTCTCTTTCTCTTTTTTCGACTTCTCTAATTTTGTATAAGAGAAGAGGATGACAGGTCTTATATCTTCCTCACTCCCTGTGTGAAGCGGGAAAGAGCTGCCTTCTTTACATTTCCTTTCTTCCCACCTCAGGTCCTCTGCAGATGCCATTGTTTCTTGACCTTTCCAGACACAACCCTTTTGCTGCTAGAAATGTCACGGCTTGTGAGAGTGCCAGTTGTAGCCAATTACACACCAAGTGATCTGCGTTGGCAAGAACAGGCTTGGCAGAAGGTATTACACTGCTGAGATAATATCCAGAATCAATAAATTGTGCTTGCTTGGGATTTGACCCCAAGACAAAAATCACATTTCTGTCTGGATGGAGGCAATGGAGGCAACCCAAGCATGACCCAACCACCATGGCAAAGATCCCACATGGTGTTCTTAGACATGTCACCATTAAAGCACGTGTAATGGCGTGACGGACAGCTACGAGTGGGGCTTCCCTCTTCTGATTCTAAATTCATGACATTCAGCTAGCCTATAATCCCCGGACATGGGAGGCTGAGACAGAAGGATCACAGCTTTAAACCAGCCTCAGCACCTTAGTGAGGCTCTTGGTAACTTAGGGAGACCCTGTTTCCAAATAGTAATAAAATAGGTCTAGGGGTGTAACCTGGGGGCAGGAGGCCCTGGGCTCCATCCCCAGTACCACAAGGAAACAAATAAATGAATAAATAAAAAATAATTCACGATATTATAGTTTCACCAAGTTTGATTTCTTTACTTTGTCTCCTGTAGAAATAACATATAGAAATATCCATTAAAGCCAGGCGTGGTGGCGCACACTTGTAATCCCTGCGCTTGGGAGGTGGAGACAGGAGGATCGCACACATTTGAAGCCAGCCTTGCTGGCTTAAGAGACCCTGTTTCCAAATTTAAAAAAAATATTAAAATAGGTCTGGGAGTGTAGCCTGGATGTAGAGGTTTCCATCCCTAGTACCACCACCAAAAAAAAAAAAAAAAAAAAAATCCATTAAAGAAACATGTGACATATTGATTTAAATTTTATGTTAAATCAGAATCACTTGGCATTTATTGTGAAAGTAATTTGCACCTTGAAGGTACAATTTTCATATTTTCCAAATTGAATTAAGTTAATCATACCTTAGTATTACAATGTTTTCAAGAGTGTTGATTATTAAAATAACTAAATTTATTTATTTATTTATTTTGCAGTACTGGGGATGGAACCCAGGAGCATTCTACCTTCGAGCTACACTCCCAGCCCTATGTTTTTGTTTTTTATTTTTTGAAGCAGATCTCACTAAGTGGTGAAGGGCCTCACTAAATAACTGAGGCTGTCTGTGAAAAGCGATCCTCCGGTCTCCACCTCCCGAATGCTGGGATTACAAGCATGTGCCACCACGCCCAGTCTTAACTAAATTATTTTAGTGACTTGAATTATATAAATTCAAATATGTGTGGTTCATTAAAGGTATTACTGTATTACCTTTAAATTTAATCTTAAAACAATAATGTCACAATTAAAGCTATATAGTAACATAGTATGTATCCATTATAATGTAATTAGAAACACTATAGTGACATGGGAAAACATAACTATATAAAGTTAATATATTACAATAAAATATATTACAAATCTTATATTTAATATGCATTTAATATTATACTTAATAATATTAAATATGATTGAAGGCCTACATATAGAATCTGATGAAAATAACTACTTTTTACTTTGGGAATTGAGTTTTTTTCATCTTGCTACTATAGTGTCTTTTCAATAAAATTTCTTGTGTTGTAAGCTCAAATAATGGCTAATGTCCATTGTTAATTCAGTTATTTAACAGTGGTAGCTTCCATTAAACACACATCAGTAAGTCACTTGAATAAACTTTATATTTTAAGATTAACCTTCAAGGTAGATTTATTCCCTATACTATCTTAACAATCTTGGAAAATTGATCCTAAATAGGTTCGAATAGAAACAAGGGTGATGTTCACATTATTAAAAATTTGGGGCCAGGTGTGGTGGTGCACGCTTGTAATCCCAGCATTCGGGAGACTGAGGCTGGAGGATTGCAGTTCGCGGACAGCCTCAGCTACTTAGTGAAGCCCTCTGTAACTTAGTGAGACCCTGTTTCAAAATAAAGAATAAAAATAGGGTAGGGGGTGTAGCTTGGAGGTAGAATGTCCCTGGGTTCCATCCCCAGCACCGCAATAAAGAAATAAATATTCAAAAATTTTGGTCTGCCAGAACAGATACTCTCTCAAACACAAATACTGAGTCTGAGCATCCACTCTGGACTGAAGTGACAGGGTACTTCTAGAACAGGCCAGTGGAGCCTTATCTGTTAGGGCATGAGCTGGTTTGATGACTAGCACATCTGGTTTACAATGGAAGGTATACACAGGTGTTAGTTCCAACTTTGACAATTCCCCTTTGACATTTATTTATTTATTTATTTATTTATTTATTTATTTATTTAACCCCACCTCCCACCCTGCAATGCTAGGAACTGAACCCAAGTCTGGAACATAATAGGCAAACACTCAACCATAGAGATACACACCCATCCCCCTGAGTCTTATTTCCTATATCTATAAAAGAAATGGTTGCAGAAATGAGATAATACATTTAAGAAAACAAGTATACATTTTCAGGCACAAAAGAAGCCATAAGATCTTGTCATTAATAAAATATTAATATGTTTTGTTTGTTAACTCGTACATTTTAGAAACAACTGTCAATCATGTTCTCAATTATGCATAATGAGTCCTGTGGTTAAACTTTGATTAAATAATGCAGATTTTAGCTGATGTCTACTAATTCAATCCAAAATCTGCCTCTAAGAGTTATAAATGTTAGCCAGGCATGGTGGCACACGCTTGTAATCCCAGCATTTGGGAGGCTGAGACCAGAGGATAGTGGTTCGCAGACAGCCTCAGCTACTTAGTGAGGCCCTCCGCAACTCAGGAGTTATGAATGTTGAACGAAAGGGCTAAATGTGTGTAGGATGTTATCTTCTTTTGGTTTAAAATAACATTTTGTTCACTGAAAAGAAATGTGTTCTTTATGGACACAGGTTTCAGAGTTAAGACATTTATTTCCTATGTTGAACACTTCCAAAGCTGGTCCAATTTGCTGAACATTCACACTACAGTGTTCATAATTTATTAATCCTACAGAGTTTTTTGCTCCTTCTCCCTTATTTCTTCCTCCAAAGTTTCGGGCCCATTTAGTTGGCTTTCAGTTGATCTCTTAGCCTACTGACCTCACCATGACTTCTCTGATTTTTTGTACACATAGATAAAGTTATTTTGTACTTCTGAACATTCCATTTACATTTCAAATGCTCCAAAAGTTATGTTGTTAACTAAGTAAGTGGCCTGAAGTTCAGGCAATTTCTTCCTAAAGACTTTTTTGTACTCTATTAACTACATCTGCTATAAAAATTCTAAGCTCACTTTTGGAAAGCTTAGGAAACAAATGCTCAGAAACAATTCTTAATTTATTATACCTGCCAGCCAGCATCTGAAAAGCACAACTTGATAGTCATCTGTGGTTGTAGTGATAACATGTATTTCTAATAATAATTAGAGGGGACAGAAGCAGTAGTGTAGTAATAAGGACAACTCTGAATACCCTATAGAAACTGAAGAACACACGGTTTATTTGTTCCAAATGGTTAAATCAAATTTTGCACTAAGCACCTTAACTTTGTTTTTTGGTGCTAGCAAATTGCATCCAGGAGCATTCTATCTCTGAGCTATTCTCCCAGTCCTGTTTATTTTTAATTTTGAAACAAGGTCTCAATAAGTTTCAGAGGCCCTCATGAAGTTACTGAGGCTGGCTTCAAGCCTAGCGTCCTCCTGTATTAGTCTCCCAAGTACTAGGATTACAGGCATGCACCACCACACTTAGCTGCGCTAAGTATCTATCACCAAAACATATTGTCTTGAAAATAAACTTAAGAATTATTCTCCTTTTGGGAACTCCTCCTTTCCATGTGTGTGTGTGTGTGGGGGGGGCTGTTTTGCTTCTATCTTTCCCTAACTTAAAATAAACTTTTATATTTAAAAGAAAAATCCATAACTTAACAAATATTTATGTTAATTACAAGCCTCGTATTAATTTCCTTAATATCCAAACAATCTCCACAACATAGAAAACTTGATCATTCTATCTTTTATTTTTGCTTTACACACTTATCAGATACAAGTTACATGTTGTTGGGCTGGCCTCTCTGGGTAAGCAGCTTTTCTTCTGTAAAACAACTGGGCATTGCTAAGTGACCTCCTCTTACTGGGAAATGCTGTGCTTACCCACCTACAGTTCCTTCATCTTGGTAGCCTGTCCCAGATTACAACATAAAAATGGAGTTACTGTACACTCAGATTTTCATGGATCCATTTAAACTTTTTATTTATTTATTTATTTATTTATTTATTTATTTATTTATTTATTTATGGTACTGGGGATGGAACCCAGGAGCTTTCTTCCTTCAGACAACACCCCAGGCCTATTTTATATTTTATTTGGAAATGGTCTCACTAAGTTGCTGAGAGCCTCACTCCTTGCTGAAGCTGGCTTCAAACCTGCGTGATCGTCCTGTCTCAGCCTCCCAAGTACTGGGATTACAAGCCTGTGCCACCATGCCTGGCTAAACTTTTTATGTTAAATGGAAAATGCATTTTATTTCCCAATCTCAAATTGCTAATTCCTTTGGCCTCTGACCATAACATTTGGATCAGGAACTGTTCCCATTCTTACTTCTCTCCAACTGATGACTCACTCCAGTAAGTTTTGTCTTAGCTGGGTGTGGTGGCACCTGTCTGTAATCCCAGTACTTGGGAGGTTGAGACAGGAGGATGGCAAGTTGGACACCAGCCTGGGCAAGTTAGCAAGACCCTATTTAAAAAAAAAAAAAAAAAGGTGTGAGGGTTTGGCTCAGTAGTTGAGTGCCCCTGGGTTTAATCCCCCAGTATTACAAAGAAGAAAGAAAGAAAGAAAGAAAGAAAGAAAGAAAGAAAGAAAGAAAGAAAGAAAGAAAGAAAGAAAGAAAGAAAGAAGAAAGAAAGAAAGAAGAGAAGAAAGAGAAGAGAGTTTTGCCTTGGCCTCCCAGGTGGCCTTGGCCCTTGCATCGGTAATGGAAGCACTTGGGTCAGAATGTCCTTGCCCTGTTCTTCCTGCCATGGTGGAACCGTAGCCCCTGGGTCTATGCTTTTCTTGCCTCTAGTTTTTTTCTGTTTCTTATTCAAATGCTGTCTATCTTTCCAGGCCCAGCTCAAAACCTAGGAATTCTAGGGAAACGCTCCCTCACTGTGTCAGCTGTCACAGGTCTTTCTCATTCTGGGCTTTGAGAATCTTTACTTGGATCGTAGCTGGGCTGGGATTACAAAATAGTGTTTTGCGTTAACCTTAGAGGCCATCTTGTCACACGGCCTCATATAAGAGTCCACTCTCTCATATTCCTCTCCAAGCCTTAATTGGAATAATTAGGTTACATATGAAAATAGCTATTGTTTGTTGGAGTAAATCAAATAGCATTCTTTTCTCTGGACATATTGACTCCGAGGTATTAGCAATGAATGTGTGTCGGTACATTTGAGAAAATGTAAAATGAGTTCCCAGGAGAGACAAAAGTCCTGATGTTCAAGGCATACCAGCTTGCCAGCTTTAGGCAAAGGATACAGCACAGAGTCAGAGTGGTGAGAGAGGTACTATGCTTAATAAACAGATGGTGGGACTCCTAGGTCTGTGGCCTCAGTGGAGAGTAGAGGTGAATTCAGAAAGTGAATTCAGCCTCTGCACAGTCAAATCTCTTTTTTCCTAATTTACGCATGATGAGAGTGACCACAATGATGACAATACTAATAATTATATCATTATATAAGTGAGCTAAGCCTGTCTAGGTGCGGTGGTTCACACCTGTAATCTCAATATTTCTAAGGCTCACAAGTTCGAGGCCAGCCTCAGCTACTTAGGTTCTCTGCCACTTAGTGAGACCCTGTTTCAAAATAAAGAATAAAAAATTGGGGCCCAGGGTGTAGCTTGGCGGTAAAATGCCCTTGGGTTCAATCCCCAGTACCACAAAAAGAAAAAAAATATATAGATGCTTCTTAGCCAGGCGTGGTGGCGCATGGTTGCAATCCCAGCATTTGGGAGGCTGAGACAGGAGGATCACAGTTCGCAGACAGTCTCAGCTACTTAGTGAGGCCCTTTGCAACTCAGTGAGACCCTGTTTCAAAATAAAGAATAAAAATAGGGCTGGGGATTTAGCTCAGAGGTAGAATGCCCCTGGGTCCCATCCCCAGTACAAAGAAAGAAAGAAAGAAAGAAAGAAAGAAAGAAAGAAAGAAAGAAAGAAAGAAGAAAGAAAGAAAAAATATGATGTTTATGGGGGTTTTTCTGTGTGTGGTACTGGAGATTGAACTCAGGGACAGTTTACCTCTGAGTTATATCCCCACCCCTTTTTATTTTTTATTTTGAAACGGAGTCTCACTAGTTTGCTGAAGGTATCACTAAGTTGCTGAGGCTGGCCTTGAACCTGCAATCCTCCTATCTCAGCCTTTCAAGTGCTAGACTGCCATTATTATTATTATTATTATTATTATTATTATTATTACTATTATTATTAATAGTAGTACTAGTGGTAGTAGTACTGGATATTGTAATCTAGGGGCATTTTAAATCGAATCTTTTTCATTTTTAAATATTGAAACAGGTTTTAACTAAATTGATTTGTGCTGGCCTTGAACCTGTGATACTTCATCTCAGTGGTCCAAGTGCTATTTTTGTATTCTTGACAAACATTGTTTATACTTGTGTAGAACATGATGTTTTGAAATACATGCATTATGGAATGGATAAATCAATCTAACTTCCAAGGTCTACAAATATAGTCCCCCTTTCCACCCTCAAGCATAGTTTTAGGCATTCAGAGTCGGCCTGCTTGCTTTGCATACCCCAGGAAAGTGCACCCAACATCTGCGAGGCATGGGCAAGAGAAAACTCTAGTTACAAATGATCGCAGACTGCTACTGCCCTTGGCGCTCTCTTGCTCGGAGTCCCCTCATCTCGTTTAGGAGCAACATGGCCTAGACAAGAAAGCCCCTCTCCAATTCCCCTTCCCCTCCGGAGTCCCCTCACCCTCTCCTCCTTCTGGGTGGCGGCCTTGCATCACAGAGTCTTGAAGGTCTATTGGTAGGAGGGACTTCTTGCTGCAACCCTATCTCAGAGCTGCCCAAGAAAGTTTGTCATGTAATACTGTCATGTTTTCCTTGATCAACCCGAAACCCTCAAACTCGCCACAGATGTATATGGAAAGGCTGAAGCAGTCCCCTTCACCCCTCGCCACACACTCAGACACAAATGTCATCCATTGCTTTGTGAGTCCGGGAGTATCCCACACTCATCATGCACATGTTGTACTGTTAGTTTGCCACTACCAAATACTACAGACTAGTTTAAATAAGATAAATTTATTTTCTCACAGTTATAGAGTGTAGAAATCCATGAACAAGATTTGCTGGTTTGTTCTCTCCTGAGTCCTTTTCCCGGGCTGGCAGGGCCACCTCCGAGCTCTGTCCTCTGTGCTCGCATGGGCTTCTGCTGCCACTCAACCTGGTCACTCTGTGGGTCCTCGCTTTCTTGTCTTAGAAAGGCATCAGATTGGACAGAGCCTACCCTCAAAGACTCATCTAAACACAGTCATCTCATTACAGGCCATCTCTCCCAAAAGAGTGACGTTCTGAGCTACCGGGGCTTCATCATACAGATTTTGGAGGACGCAATTTATTTGGTAACCTGTATGTATATGTTTGTTTCCTTTAGGGGAATGTTAATGAATCTGAATAGTCACACTATACTTTATTCCTTTATTCTATCTTTTTTTTTTTTTGTATTAGGGATTGAACCCAGAGGCATTCTACTTCTGAGCTATATCCCCAACCCTTTTTATTTACCTATTTATTTTTAAATTTTGAAACAGGGTCGGCCTGGCGTGGTGGTGCACGCTTGTAATCCCTGTGCTTGGGAAGTGGAGACAGGAGGATCGCGCAGGTTCGAAGCCAGCCGCGCTGGCTTAAGAGACCCTTTTTCCAAAAATAAAATAGGTCTGGGAGTGTAGCCCGGAGATAGAGGGGCTTCTAGAAACCGCAGTACCACCAAAAAAAAAAAAAAAAAAAAATTTGAAACAGGGTCTTGCTAAGTTGCTGAGGCTGTCCTCAAACATGTGATCCTCCTGTCTCAGCCTCCCAACTATTCTATCTTAATGGTCTTTTCATGCCAATCAATAGTGATACATCTACCTCATTTTTCAAATAGCTGCGGGGCATTTCATTGTTTGATTATTCTATATTTTATCTAGCAAGAACCTAATCCTTGAGTAATTCAGCTGCTTCTCCTTTTTATTTCTTTTACAAACAACACTATCATAAATAGCTTCGAACTTACACTGATTGTTTCACAGATAGTACTAGCTTACACTCTGACCAACAGTGTATGAGAATGACCCCCACCTTTGCCAATGTGTAAATCTTTGTTAATGAAATAGTTGAAATATCTCAATACAGTTTTAACTTGGATTTCCCGATTGAGTGTCGATATTGAACATTTTTTCTCTTTTAAGGTGCTGGATATTGAACCCAGGGCCTTCTATATGCAAAGTTTTATCAATGAGCTGTACCCTCTGCTGCATCTTTTTATGTCTAAGGTTCTTTGCATTTCTTCTGAGTTACCTATTTAAAACCTTTGGGGGAAAGGACCAGATTGCAAATCTTTTCCTTGGTGATTTATTTGTCAGAGTTTTACATAAAAGTAAGGAATGAGTCTCTTGTCATTTGTGGTTTTATAGGTGATGTGGGTGTAAGATGGGCCGGGAACCCTTAAGTCTTCTTGAGCCTTTTTCTAGAAGAATGATTTCCAGAACCAAAGCGTCTCAGCCATGCTAGTCTGGGCACATGTGGAGCGTATTTCCGTCTGCATCCCTTTTAATCTCTTGTTATGATGGAGAAAATACCAAAAAGCTGAGAAAAATCAGACTTTGACACATTTAGTTGGTTCCATGTCAGGTGCTTTCCAGATCTTTGAATTTTCTACTAAACACATCATTGAATGAACTAAATGTATAATTAGATTTAATAATTTTAACTCATGACACATTTGTTTTTTACAGAAGAAAATCTCAATTTCAATCAGCAGCCAGTGGAATCCTTTTATTATTCTTATTGGTGGGAGATATCTCTAATAGTGACCTATTGACTCACTTAAAAGGACCACACTTCTACATTGGCCATTGGTGGTAGGTAATTTTTCCTGCCTGGTGTTATCTCTTCCTTGCATCTCAGCTTAAATGTCCTCTCCTCAGAGAAGCCTTGCCTGACACTGACCCATCCCCAAGCCTAACATAAATCATTCCTGCTAGACTCTGTTTGGTTTGTTATTGTTGTTGTTGTTTTAAGCCCTGAATACAATTGGTAATCATTTATGTATTTTTTTGCAGGATGTCTGAAACACCATAGATGCTCAGTGACGACATGCATCTATAGAACACAAATTCCTTTGGGTTCTAACCTTGCACAATTTTTTTTTAGTGGTACTGGAGGTGGAACCCATAAGTTTTCTACCTCCAGGCTATACTCCCAGACCTATTTTATATTTTATTTGGAAACAGGGTCTCACTAAGTTGCTGAGAGCCTCACTCAGTAGCTGAGGCTGGCTTCGAACCTGTGCGGTCCTCCTGTCTCAGCCTCCCAAATGTAGGGATTACAAGCATGCGCCACCACGCCCGGCTTAACCTTGTACAATTCTTTTAAATGTGAAATTCCAAAGAAGCCATAGATATTTCTGCATAATACAATTCATGAGATGACTATAAACACTGCCATAAAAAACACACAAGTCTGGACATAACTCAACTTTCCAGATTCATTTCCACCCATATTCTTGGGAAGTCAGTTCTCTGACATGTTACCTGATCCCAGAGGTGAAGAAAGTGTGAGAGAAGGCAATTAATACATCCAAGGCTCTCTCCACTGTGTAGTTACAGGTGAAATGTCTTTTTCATTTTTATCATTACAACAGACTTTATGACTGCAATAAAGGGGTGAGTGGTTTCTTCAAAGATAAACATCTGAAAGAGGGAGGTGGATTACATCCTCAAGGCCTGTGGCTGCTGTCAGATATAATTTAGTGCTCAGTGCTCTGTGGGCCGACCCAAGTCCTTTGAAGAGGGATACATGGCACTTGCACCGTCCTGGGTGTCCAGAATCCACTCATTTATGTGAGGTGCTCTGTAGTGCTGCTCAATGAAGGCAAGAAGCCCGAACTTGGTAATTGAGAATGAATGTCAAGTAGTGTCAAGACGCCTCAATTCACAAGGCTCATAACTCCTTCTGTGATTGCATTTCCATTTTTACAGCTGCTTCAGTGGCCAAGCTTGCCTTGTTTGGGGAAGTCTATATATTGCAGGACTCTCGGCGCTGCCTGAGAAGAAGCTAGCATTTTGGATTCATTTCTAAGGGTTGTGGAATTTTCCAACTATTACTGAGGCCAATTTTATAAAATGTGTGAAGAGATACAAAGAGAGAGGAAACAATTTTGTTTTAAGAACAAGAAATAAGGAAACATACCAAGTTTTGCACTACTATTCTAGTAATCACAAATGTTAAAAATTATTGACACTGACAGTGTGTTTCTTTGGGAGAAAGAAACCTCTTTAAGTAAAATGAAAATATATAAGTGATTCAGCAAAAAATCCAAATTCTAGCATGGTCTGGAACTCCAACTGCTTAAATGTAAATATACACGTTACCCCAGCACAGAGTTTAGTTCAGGGGTCAGTAACTTTTTCTGTGAGGAGCCAGATAGTAAATATTTTCAGCCATGCAGGCCCAATGGTATCTGTCACACCTACTGTATGCTTGCATTGTGCAAAAGCAGCTATAGAAAATACAATGGAAGACATCAACATGTGAATTTTTTTTTCGGTACTGGGAATGGAACCCAAGGGTATTCTACTTCCGAGCTACACCCCAGCCCTTTTTTTTTTTTTAATTATTCTTTACTTTGAAACAGGGTCTCACTAAATAGCTGAGGCTGTCTGCAGCTTCCCGAATGCTGGGATTACAAACGTGCGCTACCACGCCCAGCTCAACATGTAAACTTTATCTCACAAATGTAAAAATAAGATTCTTCGTGTGTGTGTCATACGATTAACAGGCACAGTGCTGGATTTGATCCGTGGCTCGTAGTTCGCTGATCTTAGTACAACATGCGGCCGATGTTACACCTCTGTGCCCGAGTTCTTTCTTAAAGGCAGCTGTGTTTCATGGATGAGTACATTAATGTCCACACAGGAGAGGAATTGAATTATATTTAGCAGGGTCATTATCCAACACCTGATGCCTCAGTCCCTGAGCTTTGCCCCACGCATAGTGTCTGCTTTTATCAACAAGTTGCTCTACACAAAGATCCCAAAAGTTAATAGATAAAAAGAAGCGTGAACCATCTCAAGGGTACTCCCTTAGCCCCTTCTCACCCTCCCCCAGTCCTCCTGGTTCTCTGGGAATGACTGGCCGTCGGGGACGTGGAAAGCACCGCACTGTAAGAGTTGTAACTGATCCAAGATGCTGCCAGTTACTCTCGCCAGGGCTCCTCCTTGGTGAGGAGAGTGAATGGTGAAGATGGAATACTACTGTGGAAATCTTTGATACTAAACATTTTGTTTAACACCATTGGGTTTTTTATACCTGAAAGATATGTCTTCCTCTGCCTTCTTTTCCTTCCCTAATTATATATAATTGGTTAACATAGCTTTTCTTACTTTAGAAGTTTTTTGGGGAGTAATAAATGACATATTTGGAACTGGAGCAATCTTTTTTTCCTAATGTTATACAAATTGTCTTGATTAGCAGACAGTATGGAAATAAACCAAATATGTTGAATTATTTTTTATCTTTTCCCTGACAGTAAAAACCTGAGGTTTTGTAGTGGTGAAATTGTAAACAGAAACAAAACACAGAAGTTGCTTCTACAGAAGCAATCCGGGAGCCCATTTTGTGAGACTGGAGATATTTAAACATAGCTTAAATTTTTTTTTAATTTTGTACTGACTGCCTATCAAAGGGTGGTAATGATAAGACTGAAAATCACTGAATTGTACGATTGACTATATAGTCTGAGAGGTAATTAATAAATAATGCAAGGAAAAATCAGGTCTGAAACTTAAGAGCAAATGCTGCCTTTTACAAACTGCATTTTAACAGTTTAAGGAAGCAGCTTCAGATGTGGTATGTTTACTAACTAAGAAAATAGTTTGGGGGGCAGTATATATGTCTTTCACAGCTTTGCTCAACCAGTATTCTTACATCTTAGAGAGCAAGTGGCAAAGGTCATCTGGCTTTCAGAGCATTCAGTGTGCCTGAGGAGATCTAGATTAAATTGTATCAAGGATTTGTATAATAGTTTCGTGCATTTATTTACATATTTCCAATCACAGATTCAGTTAATTATCTAGATTTTTCCCTGGTAACACATATCCTGATAATCGAGGAGGGCTTTGGTTGTCCTTGGACCTCGGGCATTGTCCAGGTGCCTGAGGCTGCTTAGCATTTCTATGACACTTTAGAGATGCTTTCAGACTTTGGGTAGCTAACAAGCTGTGTTTTGTACAAAACTAAGGATCTTAATCTGATCAGATGGTGCTGAAAGCGCCCTTGGTTTTTAATATGATGATCTAATGCTAGGAAATTGCAGTCTCTTGTTATTATACTTAAATCAAGACATTCCATTCTGGACGTGGATGGTGACCTCTGCAGACCTTTTTCTCTCGCTAGAGATCAGAGGATCTCTGGACCACAGGAGCAAATTTAAATGACTTTACTTTGTCCACAAGTGTTCTTTTCTCTCTACTCCTACCCCATCACATTTTAGTCCAAAGCACAGTTTTCATAGATAAATGGATGGTTCATATCAATTACAAATCACATCGTCATTGGATAATTTTATTCTTATGAATGACCTGAGCTAGATCCATTTTTAAATACTAATTATTTATTTATTTATTTATGTGGCACTGGGGATTGAACCCAGAGGCATTCTACCTCTGAGCTAAACCTCCAGCCCGATTTTATTTCTTATTTGGAAATAGGGTCTCACTAGATTGCAGAGGGCCTCACGAGGCTGGCTTTGAACCTGAAATCCTCCTGTCTCAGCCTCCCAAGTACTGGGATTACAAGCGTGCGCCACCACGTCCGGCTAAAGTCCTGATTTATTTACAGCCTTTCCATTCACCTCAACATTCTGCTATTCCTGACCCTAAGATGGTGAGCTAGTAGTGGTAACAGTGGGTCTCCACAGTCCTAATTAGAAATGCTCCTTGGTTCTCTTGAGCCTCACGTGAGTGAGGTGAAGTCGTCTACCTTTGAGAAGTCCCTGAGGGGCTTTCAGCACCTTATCTGCAGCTTTTCTAATTGCTCAGTCCATTCCCCAGACACTTTTGACAGTTCTTGTCATCTGGTACTTTTATTTTCAAAAGTAGGTTTTCTGCTTCTGGCCACTGTAGAAATGATCTTACTTTTCCATTGCTTGGTTGATAAGTCCAATAGCATGCTATAAGTATGTGTGTATGTAGGTAGGTATTGGTACTAGGGACTGGCTCCAAGGATGTTCTACCTCTGAGATACACTTCAGTCCTTGCTGAGATCCTTGCTAAATTGCTGAGGCTGGACTTGAACCTGTGATCCTCTGTCTCAGCCTCCAAGTACTGGGATTATAGGTATGCACCACAATACTTTATTTTAACACAATAAATTAAAACACAATCTAATCAAACACAAAGTTAAAGAGAGTCTTAGTCAAATCATAGTCGGAAATAATGTCAACCTTTCTGAAAAATAGCTTATCTGAGGGATCAGCTAAATATGTCCTGATTGAAACAAGTAAAACGCAAAGGTTTCTACCTAAGTAAGTTAAAAAACTTTTCTCCTTTTTTCAAAGCATATTCTCTTTCAGTCTTGTAGTACATTTTTTGGTGATTAAAAAAAAAAAACTTTGTTGGTTTGCCATGTACAAAATTGTTTTTTCCCCCAAACTTAGTTCTTTTTCCTTTTTTAAAATGTCCTTTAGATGACCTGTGGAATTTTTTTTTTTTTTTTTAATTTTTACTGGAGATCAAACCCAGCATGTTGTACTTACAGGGCAGTGCTTTGCCACTGAGCTACATCCCAGCCCTATAGAATTCCTTCTCTTTGGACTAATATTTTTAGAATTTTACTGTAAGTTTCCTTTTGGACCTTTACTACAATATAAACAAATAAGGTCAATGCAAAAATAAGAAAGAAAACTTAGTTTTGTTATGGATTCAATTACCCAGGTAGCTCTTGGGCATCAAAGATATGTTTTCTTTTTACTTTTCTTCTCGTCTTTTTTCCCCCCCTATTACAAAGAGAACTTAAGTAAAAATCGGAGGATGCTGCAGCTGTTAAAAGCTCTCTGAAGTCCATTGAGCAAGAACAGAGCTGTTGAATAATGCAGACAAGATAATGAGCGGCAGACAAATGATCCCAGGAGGCTCCCCGCTGGGCCCAGGGAGTGGATACTTAGAGGCTAGATTTATTATCCTAACAGCTTTTGTGGTGACCTCCAATTTATTGGAGATACCTGAGACAGTTATAAACCGAGGGTTCTTTCCCTTCTACCAACTCATCTTTTCTTCCTAAGCTTCCTGACATAGCAAAGTTGCAAACCCCAACAATTGCTCTCTGAAAGAAGAAAATTGAGAATCACCTAATAATGAGAAGAGAAAAGAGCTATGAAAGTAACCTTGTGGTCGTTGTGTTAACTGAGGTCTAAACGTGGCTCACTGGACGATAGGAAAGCAATCTAGACATCGGGCTTTCTTGTTTATTGGCAATGGCCAGTAAAGTTCACACCCTTGGTGATTAGATTTAATCATACAGGACTTTACAGGCACAATCTATTCTCAAACAAATTGGAACTGTTTTGTAGCCATGATGAGTATGGGATATATAATATGGTAGAATTATAAATTGCCTTTGACTTAACTGAGCATTCTCATGAAACAGCTTTTAACACAAGATTTATTCTTTGAATGTAAATAATCAAAGTGTATCTTACACAATCTCACAAATTGGATGAGAACTTCAACTTGAAATTAAAGAGGACTTCATAGCCTGGTATGGTGGCACATGCCTGTAATCCCAGTATTTGGGAGGCTGAGAGAGAAGGATTGCGGGTTGAAGTTCAGCCTTAAAAACTCATTAGAGCCTTCAGCAACTTAGCAAAACTCTGTTTCAAAACAAAAATAAAAAGGGCTGGGGATATAGTTCTGAGGTAGGACAGCCCTGGGTTCAATCTCTAGTACCACAAAAAAAAAGAAAGAAAGAAAGAAAGAAAGAAAGAAAGAAAGAAAGAAAGAAAGAGAGAGAGAGAAATTATTTCTAAAGGAAGATAAACTTCCAAACCCATTATCGAAACTGTTTGTGAACATTTTGAACTATCTTATTCACTTTTAAGATACTTGATCTTTTTTAAAAAAAGAATTTTATATGCTTTTATTTGTGCATTATAGTCTCACATCATGATATAAATTATGTTGATAGTGACATACATGCACACAGCACTTGGTGCCCCCCACCTGCTGCCTCCTTATCTCCTTCCTTACCATACAGAGTACTGAGACTGACGTTGGTATTTTCACATATGTACACATAGCTGATGACAGCAATTCCTTCAATGAAGCTCACTCTTCCTGTTCCCTTCCTTTAGACTACCTCCCTGGCTCCACTGTTTCTCCTCCATTATCTGGAGTCCCTCTGGTATCACAATTACTCCCTAGCTTCCACATATTAGAAAACACATATGACTCTTCACTTTCTGTGATTGATTAATTTCACTTAATATAATGTTCTCCAAGTTCTTCCATTTTCTTGCAAGTAATATAATTTTGTTTTTCTTTATTGCTGAGTAGAATTCCATTGTGTGGATATCCCATAATTTTGTAATCCATTCATCTGCTGATGGACACCTAGGTTGGTTCCATAGTTTGGCTATTGTACTGCTGTGAACATGGGTGTGCATATGTTACCATAGTTCTCTAGTTTCAACCCCTTTGGAAAGATACCCAGGAGTGGTATAGCCAGATTATATGGTGGATCCATTCTCAGTTTTCTGAGAAATCTCCATACTGATCTCCATAGTGGCTGAACTAGTTTATAATCTCACCAACAGTGCAGAAGAGTTCCAATTTCCTTATATCCTCATCAACATTCATTATTTTTCAACTTCTTTAAAACCTCATCTAGATAGTTTCTCAACTGCTTAGGAAAAACAAACGAACAGAACTCTATCTTTAAAGTTCTGTCCTACCTGTCAAGTTACCAATTCATTGAGGTTTTAGAGTTTAGCCATATGCTAGTTATGTCAGTACATTAATATAAGATAGCAAAATTCTAATGAATTTTAATATAAGATAGCAAAATTCTAATGTTGTTCAAAAGATACTGCTCCAACTGGTTTTTTTTAATTTTATATCCATCATTTCCATCACAGTAAGAAAAATGAGAAGTCTTGGCTCAGTGCTAGGGCACTTGTCCAGTATGGATGAGGTCCTGGGTTTGATCCTCAGCACTTTAAAAAATTGCAGTAGTGTGCTTGGTGCAGTGGTACATGCTTGTAATCCCAGTGACTCAGGAGGCAGAGGGAGGAAGATCACAAGTTTGAGGCCAGTCTGGGAAACTTAGCAAGACCCTGTTTAAAAATAAGATACTTTAAAAAAGGGCAGTACTACTAAAAAATAAAAGAAAAAGAAAACCAGAGTTTGGGGGATTTTAATTTAATTGACAATACTTTTAATTATTTTTAAATTTAATTGGCAATCACTAAAAATCTTTTTTTGTACTTGTATATGTGAGCAAATAAAATGGAAAAGTTTTAGTTTTCAAAATGGATTGAACTGAATGTCATTGAATGTAAACCTAAAGTACTTAGGAGCCTTTTTCCCATCCTCTAAGACATAATATAAAGAAAAGAATCATGATAGAGCCTTGCTGAAGGCTGGTTTGTGCGTGTGTGTGTGTGTGTGTGTGTGTGTGTGTGTGTATGTTTGTAGGAGGGTAAAATTCTTTATAATTATTTGAATTAAACAGTGTAGCTGAGATAAGATGTGCTTCGTTATACTTTTGAAGGTGCTGAAGTAGCCCAAGTAAGAATATGACTCTAAATGCCCAAGAGTATCACAGAGTAGCAAAGAAAATATTTATATGATGAATCTATTTGTCTTTCTCCTCCTCTTCCTCCTCTTCTTCTTCCTCCTTTTTCTCCTCCTCCTCTTTCCTTCTAACTCTGTGATGAATGCATTCCAAGTTCCTAACCAGCTGTTGTCTAACTATTGGAGTCATGATAATGAACTGAATTTATTCACTGGTGTCACTGAGAGCATCCCAATAATTTCTCAATAGTCAAACTGACAATGTTCATAAATCAGATCATAGGCATTGAACAGCAATGAATGGAACTTTTACAAATACATTAAGTCTCTAGAAGTGTTTTACATATTTACTGTGCTTACTTTTACTAATTAAATAAATAGAAAAAGAGAAGAGAAAACATAAAATACACATGTTTAGTCATATAAACCTATGAATTTGTCCATCCATTCACCCTCATCTGTTCTTTCTACCTACTTTGAACATACAAAAGAGATTCTGTGGCAAACAAGGTCTATGAGATCCCTGCTTTCGTGGAAGGTATAATTTAAGAGTATTTTATATATGCACATACTAAATGGACATTTATTCATTCAGTTAACAGCCATTTATTGCATTGCCACCCTCTCTGTCCTGGGTCCTGGAGATAGAAGAATAAAATAACAGTACCACTGGGCACTGTGATACATGTCTGCAATTTTGGTACTTGGGAGGCTGAAACATGAGGATCACAGGTTTGAGGCTATTTGTTTGTTTTGTTTTGCAGTACTGGGGATGGAACCCAGGGGCATTCTTTCTGAGCTATATACCCTTAGCCCTATTTTTTATTCTTTATTTTTGAAACAGGGTCTCACTGAGTTGCAAGTAGTGGTAACTTAGAAATACCCAGTTTCAAAATAAAACATAAAATAGGTCTAGAGGTATATCTCAAATGTAGAATGCTCTTGTGTCCAATCTCCAGGATCACAACTAATAACAATAATAACAACTAGAACAATAATAATCACTGCTCAATAGCTCATAATCTTGTGGGCAGAGCTGTAGGAAGACAAAAGCATTATAAGGCTATATATAAGATAGGACTTCTAGTTAGACATGCTAAGTTAAATATGCATATAAATCTGCTCCTTCGTGAAACCTCAAAATATAATGTTAAAGGAATAAAGAGTACATGACATCATAAGAGCAGAGAATGGAGGCTGAAAAGATGGTGGAAGAGCTAACAAGAAATTTAAAATTAGAAAGAGGATAAAAAACCAGTGTAAGTGATCTAGTATACAAGAGAGAGCTGAAGCCTTAACCCTTCAGAAATGGAAAAGCCTAGGCAAGCCCAGAGACAACTCTGAAAACGACAGAGACAGGAAACCAATTAGATTTCCTGCCTTCTTATTGACTTGCAAGAGTTCTTTGTATATTCTGGAAGTAAACTTTGCCAAATACATGTGTCATGTATATTTTTTCCGTGTGTGTGTGTGTGTGTGTGTGTGTGTGTGTGTGTGTTACTGGAGATTTAATCCAGGGGTATTCTACCTCTGAGCTATATCTCCAGCCCTATTTTAGTTTTGATTTTGAAACAGGGTCTCACTAAGTTGCTGAGACTTGCCATCTGTGATCAATCCTCCTGTCTCAGCCTCCCAAGTCCTGGGATTACAGATGTGTGCCACTGCACCAAGTTTCTTCTTCTTTTTCTTTTTCTGTTGTTTGCTTGCTTGTTTTGTTTTGCGGTACTGGGGATGGAACCCAGGAGCATTCTTTCTGAGCTATATAGCCTTAGCCCTATTTTTTATTCTTTATTTTTGAAACAGGGTCTCACTGAATTGCAAGTAGTGGAGGCTGTCTCTTTTTCTTTTCTTCTTTCTCTCCCCCTCTTTTTATTATCTTAACTGTAGATTTCTGAAAAGCAGAAGCCAAGCCAGGTGTGGGGGCGCACGCTTGTAATCCCAGCATTCTGGAGGCTGAGACAGGAGGATCGCGGTGCGCGAATAGCTACTTAGTGAGGCCCTCCACAACTTGGTGAGACCCTGTTTCAATATAAAGAATAAAAAAAAAAATAGGGCAGGGGGTGTAGCTCGGAGGTATCATGCTCCTGGGTTTTATCCCCAGACCCGTTAAAAAAAAAAAAAAAAAAAAAAAAAAAAAGCAGAAGCCAGATGTCCAAGTCATATAAATTTCTTTCTGAGTCCTGCGCTGTGTTATTGGGGATACATCTTTGTGAATCTCAAGTTTGCATAGATTTCATTTTGGTTTTTTACTAATTTAAAATATTTTTTCTTCAGAGTTGTTGAAATTTGGCCATCCAGTACAATAGCCAGTAGCCACATGTGGCTTTGAAAGCTTGAAATGTGGCTACTCTAAATTGAGATACAGTAAGTACCGCAAGTACTTAAATATGTGAAAAAGAGAGTGTTGGATATTCATTAATTGTTTTATCTCGTTTTTTTGTGGTCCTGGGGAATTCTGTCTCTGAGCTGCACTCTCATTCCTATTTTTTTTTTTTTTTACTTTGAAACAAGGTCTCCCTAAGTTGGTGAGAGTCTCACTTCTTGCTGAGTTTGTCCTCAAACCTTGATCCTCCTGTCTCAGCCTCCCAAGTACTGGGATTACAGGCATGCACAACCACAGCTGTTTTGTTTTTCTCTTGATTATATACTAAAGTGAGAATATGTTTACCATATTGGGTTAAATAAAATATTTTGATACACTTAAAGACTTTCAAAAATATGGCTGAACACTTAAAATTACACATGAGGTTTACATTTATGGTGCAAACTTTTTTATTGCTTAGGCCAATTTAGATACCCTTCTTTTTAACTACTACATTTTTTATCCTGTCCCAAGTAGCCAGACAACTACGTCTCTACTATACTGACAGAAGATAGCATGTTCTGTGCTTGAATCAGAAAAGTTCTGCACTTCGAAGTGTCAAGACCAACGGTGACCCCCCAAAAGAAACAGAAGGATCATGAGAAATTTTAACATAGAGAAAAAAGAAACTTTTTAATATTCTTCCCATGATAGATCTAGCAATATTGGCATTTGGAGATATCCAAAGCAAAATGTTGATTTTTTTTCTAATAAGCAAATTTGACCAAGGTAGAAAATTTACATAATGCTATTATTTATAAACTATCAAAATTCTGATTCTTGGGCTGTGAAACCCACCAGTTGACAAGACCCATGCACACACACAGAGACTACAATTTCTTTTTAATGTCTCATTCTGGATAAAAAGGACTCATCAAACACTTAAAGAATGCTTCAAATATGAAAGACTGAGATAAAAATAGAAATAAAAAATTTGAAAAGGAATTCAGAGGGCATAAAAGTGCCCTGGCAGAAAGAGCATCCATAATTATTTTCCTCAGAGAAATAAGAAAAGACAGTTTTTCCATAAAACAAGAACAAGAGGCAATAAACAGGAAAAATTTTGTCAAGAGGTGCCGCGTCCCTCGACCAGCGATTAAGACGCAACACGAAGCTCTTCTTGCAAGCCGTTTATTCAGGATACAAGTCGAAGAAAATGGAGGAATGGCGGAATGGCGAATGGCGGAATGGCGAAGAGTGGCGGAATGGCGGCGATCTGCCTCGCACAGGGCATTATAAACATTAACCCTCCCAATCACTCCCTGCCACGTCTCACTCACTCATTGGCTCATGCTCGTCAGGCCACCACCACGTCATGCGTTACATAACCTTAGCCTCCAAATATGGAGTTGCTTCCTGCACAGCCATGTGTCAATCAAGCTCAGAGGCAGGAAGCCGGCGCCATCTTCTAGTTCAGAGGCAGGAAGCCGGCGCCATCTTCTAATGGCGGCTCGCCACAATTCCCCCTTTTTGTTTTTATAGGCAACAGGTAAGAGCAGAGGTTTGACCCCTATTAATCACTGGCACCTTTTTCTAGGGACGGGTACTTGGGTGCCTAACCCGTGTGCAGTCAAGCGTACTCTTCCTGAGGACCAAACTTGTGCCCTCAGCTGCAGTGCTTTGCCTTGCAACCTGAGCCACTATGCCTTAGCTGCCGCGAGCCAGGCTTGGGGTGATTGTCCTGCCTCGATAGCCACACAGGCCTGTATAAACATGGCTGTATTATGATTAACACTTTGGCGAAGACGAGCAATGCACCAGACACAAAACAACACAGCCACAACCAATAATCCCATCAAGGCCCCCAATCCAGCCCATTCCTTTAGATGATTCATGGCACGAGTTATCCAAGATGACAGTCCTTTGGCCAAACTAATGTCCACACGAGTCAAGTTGACGGTGACCACGGCAGTGCGTAATCTCTCTAGTTGGGTTTCAAATTCTCCCGTCCAGTTGCCTAAAAGATAAATTGACAACTCCCGAGACAGGTTAGCGGCTTTTGTAGAGTTTTCATATTGAACGCTGGTAACACAGAGACCAGGGTATATGATATTATCTGGTATAATAGACAAATTTTGTTTCTTTTGTGGACATTGTTGCTTTTGATGACCCATTTGGCTGCATTGAAAACAGGCTCCCGGATTTATCCTGGAGCGCTGAGTTAACTGCATAACAGCAGCTGCTAAACCCGCGTTAGTTAGAGGGCCATTTAACTCTCGACAGATTTTCATCCAGTCCTCAATATTTTTCTCCTTGTATGGTCGGATAGCAGCTCGGCATTCCTTCGTACACTGTTCAAAAACTAACTGTTTAATCAAAGGTGTTGCCACCTCCACATTAGGACCTAAAACTCTACTTGTAGCTTCAAGGAGACAAGCTACGAAATCTGCGAATGGCTCGGCAGGATCTTGTATAATTTTGGTTAGATTACCAGCAGATTCCCCTGAGCTTCTAAGGGATTTCCATGCTCTAATAGCACAAGAATTTATTTGATTATAAACTTCCAAAGGAAGCCGGGTTTGGTTTTGGGCATGTAGCCTTTGTCCCAAAATCATATCTCGATCCCATTGAGGATTTCCAGCAAGAGCATTAGCAGCAGCCTGATCAGAGGCATATTCTATGTTAAAGGCCTTCCATTCCAAAAATTGTCCAGGGGTGAGGCACGCTCGTGTTAATCCATTCCAGTCCCCTGGCGTCATGCAGTTTCTAGCCAGAGCTTCCACTTGGGCTAATGTAAAGGAAGCTGCGACCCCATACATGCAAACTGATTCTGCTAATGCCTTAATGACCTTAAAATCAAGGGGTTCATAAAAACAAGCGCCCTGTGTATCTTGAAAAATAGGAAAGGCCAACGGGAGCTCAGTTTTAACACGTGACCAAACTTGAGGGCAAAAGGAATTATGAGATCCCTGAGTGGAGGATGGTAAGGATGGCGGTGGCTCAGGAGGAGGATAATCTTGTCCTGAGGGCATAGGAAAGTCTGGATCTAATTTAGGCAAATGGGATTTTTTCGAGGCTGAATGAATTGACACATATGCCATTTGTTTCTTTAACGAACTTTCTTCCTCATCAGAAGAATCAGAAGAGGAGTCTGGCCCTTTAAATTCAGACAAATTCGGATAGAGTGAGGAACGGACAGGTTCCTTTGCTTTACTAACTGCCCGTTTTGACTTATGCTCCACTCTCAGATTTCTGTTCTTTGAGTAATTCAAGGGCGGTTTGCCCTTCCTTAATAGCATCATGATGTTTTTGATCTTCTAAACAACCTCTGACCAATTTCCAAATAGGTAGAACACAGGGATTAAGGCTTCCCTGTTGCTCGGCATATTCAAGATCTCGGCCAAGCTTTTCCCAACTAGGAACTGTCAGGTTACCTGAGACAGAAAACCATGGAGCGGCGCTGTCACAATCATTTAAAAATTTTTCTAAAGTAGACTTTCTAATTTCTAAACTTCTAGAATGAAGTAGCTCCTGAAGAGCGAAAAAAATTGGATGAGATTTAAAATGAAATAGCTCCTGAAGAGCCAAAAAAATTGGATGAGATTGCAAAGCCCCCATCCCAAAACTAAGCTCAAAATGAAACTCAAAAATGGTCCGCTTTGATCGCGGCTCTACCTTCGCGTTCCCGCGTCTGCTTTGACCGCAGCTCTACTTTCACTTTCCCACGTCTGCTTTGATCGCAGCTCTACTTTCACTTTCCCGCGTCTGCTTTGATCGCAGCTCTACTAGATTTGCTCTCCCCTTATCCACAGGTGAGAGCGGTTACCCGCATTTTTCGCGGACCCCCCAACTTACCAGGGGACTTACCGGTGCACCTTCCCTGACAACAGCAAGTTCTGAGCTTCACGCACGGGAGCTGATTGTTCCCCGTACGGGCCACCAGTTGTCGCGTCCCTCGACCAGCGATTAAGACGCAACACGAAGCTCTTCTTGCAAGCCGTTTATTCAGGATACAAGTCGAAGAAAATGGAGGAATGGCGGAATGGCGAATGGCGGAATGGCGAAGAGTGGCAGAATGGCGGCCATCTGCCTTGCACAGGGCATTATAAACATTAACCCTCCCAATCACTCCCTGCCACGTCTCACTCACTCATTGGCTCATGCTCATCAGGCCACCACCACGTCATGCGTTACATAACCTTAGCCTCCAAATATGGAGTTGCTTCCTGCACAGCCATGTGTCAATCAAGCTCAGAGGCAGGAAGCCGGCGCCATCTTCTAGTTCAGAGGCAGGAAGCTGGCGCCATCTTCTAATGGCGGCTCGCCACAAAGAGGGAATTACAAGTTAGAAATAGGCTAGGAGAAATTTAAAAATTCAAAGAAGTTTTGAAGATAAAGCCAAGGAAGTATTATAGCTGATAGGAGAGGGAGAGGGAGAGGGAGAGGGAGAGGGAGAGGGAGAGGGAGAGGGAGAGGGAGAGGGAGAGGAGAGAGAGAGAGAGAGAGAGAGAGAGAGAGAGAGAGACAGACAGACACTGGGGATTGATGTTTCAGCCTCAGAAACTTAGTGAGACCCTATTTCCAATTAAAATAATAAAATAGGCTGGGGTATAGCATAAAGGTAGAATGCCCCAGGGGTCTATCCCCAGTATCAAGTAAATAAAAAAAAAACTACTTGGAAAAATCAGAAAGAAGAAATGTGATAAAAATCACAATACATTTTTACATTATTAAATTCCTACAAGTGGAGAACATAAATCCAAATAGAAAGTCTAATGAAGATCCAGCAAAGCAAATGAAAAAAGAAAAAAGACACTCATCCACCTCGAGGCATGTGATTGTAAACTTTTGGTGCACTGGAGAAAGAGGAGATACTGGATGATTTTGAATATAAGTAAACATAAATGTATCACAAAGTGTCAAGAATCAGAGTAACATTGGATTTCACAACTGCAACATCAGAAAGTAGAAAATGATGGAGCAATGTCTTCAAAATTATGAGGAAAAATGTTTTCCAACTTAGATTTCTATACTGAAAAAAATTATCTAGTGAAAGTGTTGCAGAAATTTAATACCTCCAAAAATATACTCCCCTACATAATTTTTTATAAGGCTCCTAGAGAGTTTATTCCACAAAAACAAGAAAGGAAACTGAAAGAAATGTATGAAACCCAAAATGGGGGACAAAAGACATCGAAAGGTAAAAAGAATTCCCAGGATTATGGCGAAAGGTCCCCAGTATGTCAGTTGTGCCGCTGACTAAGAAAGCGGCAGTCGAGAGAGAAGAGGGAGGAAGGGGAGCTCATGAAGGTTGTGCTCCAGACAAAGAGAAAATACAGATTCTACATTTCTGATGCACTTGAACATATCAAAAGATGATTCTTCCCATTAGAGTTTGGAGATTAACTGATGATTATAGATATGAACAAAATAGTGGCCAAAAAAGGAGGCAATTATGAACTTTAGGGGGAAAGTATAGAAGATAGGTAATTACAGTATTTGATGTACTCAACCATGAATAATATTTATGTAGATATGACCATATAAACACTGAATATTTATCTAATAAAAACAGGGTGATATATAATTTGTTTGGTGGGGATAAAAGTGTGTGTGTAGGAGAGAGACAGTGGGGTATAATAGAGTCAAAGTCTTACCTTTCTTTGTAGATGTCATTGTCAACAGATGATACCTTGAGAGTGAAACATTAGAAGAAAGAGATAAATTGAAATGGTAATCACTGGGACGGCCACTCATTGCATAGTCCATACAAGTTGAATTTGGGGGCCCAAGTAAGTAGAATAGAGAAAAGAGTAAATCTGGAAGGCTCGAAAGAAGATACCCAGCATAGGATATTCCAGGAAAAAAAAAATAAGAAAGAGTATAAAGCAAAGGAAAATTAAACAAAATTAATCTGAATTCTTAATCCTAGAGAACAAAACAACTGAAATAATTTAACACAGCTAGGAGCAGTGGTGCATGCCTGTAATCCCATTACTTGGGAGGCTGAGACAGAGGATGCAGGTTTGAGGCGAGCCTCAGCAACTTAGTAAGACCCGTCTCAAAATAAAAATTAACAAGTGTTGGGGGTATGGCTTAAAGGTAGAATGTTCCCGAGTTCAATTCCCCGTTAAAAAAAAAAAAATTGAACAAAATAATTCCAGAATCTGAAGTTTATAGACTAGAAAAAAAGCAACATTATGCATTTTTAAAACCTGAACTATAATGAAATGGGCTTTAACTCTGTAGATTAGATAGTATAATATGCACCGAGATACATTAAACACTGAAATGATTCCTTGGGAAAGTTTTGAGTCTTTTTTCTCACAATATTGATAAACTCTTCTGAGGATATATAAATGTTTCTCTTTTTAAAGGCAAGAGGAATATGCCAAATAACTGCTTTACAGTTCTGATGTTTACATTGTGCATCTGAGCTAAGAAACTTTTTTTTAGGCATTTGTAATCTCATTAGACGTTGTATTAGTGTCCTATGGTTATGAAATGAATCTCCACACACTGAGTGGCTTAACTCACTGTTCCTGTAGGTCAGAACTGGGCATAGTTTACTGAGTCATCTGTCTAGGTTCTTATAAGAGCCTAATTAAGGTATCAGACGAGCTGTGTTCTCATCTGGAGGCTCAACCGGGCAAGTGTGTGCTTCCAAGTTCATCTGGCATTGCCAGCAGACATTGGCTTGTGGCTGAATGACCCAGGGCCCCTGCATCTGCCGGCTCGAGGTCCCTGTCAGACCTTAGAAGTTGGCTGAAGATGTTTTCCCTGCAGGTTTCTTCAAGCTCAAGCCAGCAAGGAGCCTCACCCACTTCAGTCCGCTAGGATGAAGCCTTCTATAACATGAAGCCACCACAAGGGTGGCTGTCTACGACCTTTGCCGTGACCCGAGGAGAGGATGACACAAAAGCACGTCTGCAAAGGTGGGCCCCTCAGATGTGTCGGCATTCTGAAGGTATGAAAATACAAGCGAAGACTTGCCACCTTTGGGCATTATAAACATGATGTTTAGCATAATAGTTTCTCTACTCTTTTCCATGTTTCAAAGTAGTTTTTAAAGTTTAAAAGTATCCTTTTGACAAAACAACGCGTAAGTCCACTCCACTCCATTTTCATCGCCTGTTGACTTCCGTGGGATGGGACCAGTTCATTCCGTGGTTGTGCGTGGCGTTCATCTTACTTCCGGTGCCCGGCACAGTGTTGGACTCAGAAACAGATCAACAGTTCCCTGAAATATTTCAAAAGTTCAAAAGCCAGGAATGTATTCAAACAGCTACAGCTTTGTACTGTGAGGACTTGCACCGTCCTTTCTCACTGCTACTGTCGCTGCAGAATGGAAGAGCAAGGAAGACTAAAACTCATTGGTGCTTTCTCTGTCCTAGGAATCGGTTCAAGTACTGAATTTAGTTCTCAAAATGACCCTATAAAGGTCATTTAAGCCGGGCGTGGTGGCGCACGCTTGTAATCCCCGCGCTTGGGAGGCAGAGACAGGAGGATCGCGCAGGTTCGAAGCCAGCCGCGCGCGCTGGCTTAGGAGACCCTGTTTCCAAATAAAAATGTAAAAATAGGTCTGGGAGTGTAGCCCGGAGGTAGAAGGGCTTCCAGGAACCCCAGTACCACCAAAAAAAAAAAAAAAAGGTCATTTAATTATTTAGTTCTCAAAATGACCCTAAGAAGGTGTGTATATATTATTACATAATAATATATAATTATTGTATGTGATATGTAATACATTTATATTTATAAAAATACATATGATATAAATATGCATTTTGGGAAGATGGCGACCGAGAAAAGCGGGGCTTAAGAGCCCCGCTAACAACTAATCTCCATTACCACAAAATCAGCGCCTTTCATAGCCAGAAAACACCATCACCAGAGAAACAAAAAAATCACCAGGCTCCAGAGAGAATGCGAACTGAGAACAGAGCTCAGAGCCACACAGGAGATACACTGGCCTCACGCCCGAGACTGCGGCAGCAGCGCCATACTGCCGGCGGCAGCGGCGACTTCACCGGACGGCTACAGCAAGCCGAAGTGAGCCGCTGCGGAACAGCCAGGCGGGATTTCTCGCCACAGGTAAAATCTAAAGCTCTCAGTGGCTGAGCTCAGCACACGCTGCAGGGATTCAGAGTGGAAATCAAAACCAAGAAGAAATACGCCAGCCTCACGGCCGAGGGCGTAGCAGCGGCGCCATATTGCCACCAGTGGCAGCAGCAGAGAATTCACCGAATCCAGTACAGCTACATCTGCGTACTCAAGAACAGTGAGTCAAATTGCGGGCCACAGAGGAGAAATCCCAGTACTGTACTCCCTGGGACTTGACCCAGTGGGAATGGGGCGGTGGCAGAGATATCACACCATAGGAGAACGTGCAACCTGGCACCCCCCCCCACAGCCTAAAGCAGCCTCTATCGACTCTCTGAGTTGGAGACTCTGTGATACAACCCAGTAAAGGAGTAGTGGGGTCTGAGATACTACTGACTCGAGATCCAGAACACCTTAAGTGAAGTCATAGTGACCCAAGGGAAGAACCCAGAGAAGGCACAAACATCCGAAATCATGGGAAAGAGGAATAATACTGGAGCAATGAATGCCCACAACCCCACAACATCAGAACTCGATAAAACAGAAAATCAGAGATTTCTAGAAGATCAAATCAGGAAAATAACTGTAGAAATAATAGAGGTGCTTCGAAAAGAACTCAGAGAGAGCCAAAAAGAGATAAAGGATGCAATTAATGAAGTAAAGGCCTCAATTCAAAGCACAAACAACCGATTAGAACACATGGAGAATAGAATCTCGCTCTTAGAAGATGAGCAATCCAAAAATGAACGCATAGTTTCTAATCTAGAAAAAAATATCCGAAAGTAGGAATCTGATATTGAAGAAACATGGGCCCATTTTAAGAGAGCCAACCTAAGAATAATTGGAATAGAGGAGGGAAAAGAAAGTGAAACCAAAGGGATCAACAATCTCTTCAAGGAAGTAATAGCAGAAAATTTTCCAGACATAGAGCAAGAGGTCGATACACAGGTCCAAGAAACTTATAGAACTCCCTTTAGACAGGATCGGAGAAGAGGATCCCCACGCCACGTAATTGTCAAAATGACCAATGTGGAAGCCAAGCAGAGAATCTTAAAGGCAACAAAAGCAAAGGGCCAAGTGACATTCAGAGGCAAACCAATTAGAATCACTCCAGACTTCCCAAACCAAGTCATGAGAGACAGAAGGGCTTGGAGTAACATATTCCAAACTCTGAAAGAAAACAACTTCCAGCCAAAAATTTCCTACCCAGCAAAACTTTCTATCAAATTAGATGGAGAAATAAGAAGCTTCCACGACAAACAGAAACTGAAGGAATTTATGTCTTCAAAACCAGCACTAGAGAAAATACTCAAAGAGATTAACTACAAAGAAGAAATAGGTAACACACACCAGAATCAGAGAAACAAGAGTTTCCATCCAACAGACAACTAAGATTGGTTATCTGTGGAGATTCATTATTTATGTTAGTCTTTTACCTATATCTAAATGGTATTGTTTGCCTTTATTGTTGTTAATTTTTAGGATTCCTAGTTGGAATATTAATATACCTTCAGATATAGCATTTGGAAATATTTTATCCCATTCTATTAGTAACTGTTAACTCTGTTTACATTGTCTTTGGATATACAATATTTTTTTTATTTTTTAGGGAGTTTGTATACTCTTCTGTTGCCTGTGCCATTGAAATCATATCCAAGAAATCACTGCCAATTTCAATGTTGTGAGGTTTTATGACCCAGATTTTCTCCTAAAATTTTATAGTCTTAAGATTTATATGTAGGTCTTTTATCTATTTTGAGTTAATATTTGTATACGGGATTAGGTAAGGGTCTAACTTTATTCTTTTCCATGTAATTATTATGTTTCAACAATATTTAGTTAAAAGATTATTATTTTCTCCACCAAATGTTTGTGGAAACCTTGTCAAAAATAACTTGACAATATAGGGATGAATTTAGCTCTAGGCTTTTATTTAACTCCAATGGTTTATATATCTGCCTTTAGAATAGTACTATACTGTTTCAATTATTGTAGCTTTATATGGTTTGAAATCAGAAAATATATATCTTCTAGCTTTGTTCTTTTTCAAGATCGTTGTGGGTATCTAGAGTCCATTTTCCATATTAGGATAGATTTTTTTTCTGAAAAATAAATATATAAATATATGATAGTTTCACCTAAAAAATAGAAAAAAATATTCTCTGGTAAGAAAGAAAGTAAAAAGAAATATTGAAATGTTATCTTTAAGTCATCAAAAGCTTGGTATCAGACAAATGAAACTGTTATGTGAGATTATCATTTTTAATTTTGGATAAATTGCTATAATACTAGATGTCAACCACTAAGCCAAGCATGGGAGGGAGGGATGGGGAGAGAATGGGGTGGGGATCGGGTGGGGGCTGACTGGGCGATGTGTGCATGTATGCCTACAAAAGTTTTTTTTATCCCACTATGATGTATGAATACAGTGCACCAATTTAAAAAAAAAAGAAAGCAAAAAAAATATATGCATTTTGGGAGTAGAGATTGAGCACAGGGGTACTCTACCTCCAAAATGCACCCCCAGTCCTCCCTTTTTTTGGTGGTACTGGGGTTCCTGGAAACCCTTCTACTTCCGGGCTACACTCCCATACCTATTTTATACTTTTTAAAAATTTTGGCAACAGGGTCTCTCTCTCTTTTTTTTTTTTTTTTTTTTTTGGTGGTACTGGGGGTGTAACCCAGAGGCTTTCTACCTCTGGGCTATACTCCCAGACCTATTTTATATTTTCTTTGGAAACAGGGTCTCACTAAGTTGCTGAGAGCCTCACTAAGTAGCTGAGGCTGGCTTCGAACCTGTGCAATCCTCCTGTCTCAGTCTCCCAAGCACAGGGATTACAAGTGTGTGCCACCACGCCCCGCTCCCCATTTTTTTTAAACAGGATCTTTTTTTAAACTTACCAAGATCCTGCTAAAGGTCTTGATAAGTTGCTGAAGCTGGCCTCAATTCTGTAATCCTTCTGTCTCAGCCTACCAAGTACTGTGATTGCAGGCCTGCCCCATCATGCTGGGCTGGCACTTATATATATTAGGTATGGTGAACTCCTCCAAATATGTGATGTTAGATAGTGATACAGAGATTTACCCTAACATTTATCCTCGTGCAACTTCATTATTGTAAACTACTTTTTTTCCCCTTTGTAAGATAATGGTTGCCTATGCAAACGCCAATGTGAACAGTAAAACGTGTTTTTTCCTTTAACCTCAAGGTAAGTCAACAGGTCTTTGCCCTTTGCACAAAAAGTAGCCTTTCATATTTAAGCCGGGAATGATTACTTTATGCAGCTCTTAAAATGTATTTATAAATAATCATGCATTCAAACATAATAAGTCATTTAGGACTGTAATTAGTCATTGTCAAATCCTGGCAAACAGCAGGATTCTAATTGGAAAGCAGTGTTTGCCCTACTTGTGCCTCAATGAAACTTCCAGAGAAGGGCAGCATGTGCTTCTTAATCTGTTTTTCTAACAGCTAGTAGCGAATCAATGAGGAGGAGGCTGGTGGGTATGATAAATTAATATGCGCGCTGACAACTTAGAACCGTGCAATTGCTTAGGGAATTACTATGCGACTATATCCAAGTAATTATATGTTTTAAATGATTTATCTCAATTTGTTAACAATACACCCCTAAAATGGAAATAAAAAGCGAGAAAATGCAAATAGCATGCTATACCAACTTTATGTTGAACTTATTAAGAGGTCGCCCTTTTAATGAAGAATCTAATGAATTAAGAGGTTTGTTATGAATAAGCATTCTTACTACTTGTTAAGTACTTGCCACCCCAGACCTGTCATAGCCATTCTAATTATGATTAATACCTTATCTTGAATTCCATCTTCATTCACATTTCAGTTACAAATGTAACTTCTATTATATGATCAAGTTTCATGAAAACAGGATGATTTGCCTGTGACCTTATATTTTATTCATTTCTACATTCATATTTAGCAGATTTCTCTGAAACAAAGTTAACCTTATGCATTTCATAATTTTTAAACTGCCCTTTATCCCTAACATGCTTTTCAGCCCTTTATACTATTTAAAATCCTGGCTGTGTACTCAAGACAAATGAAAAATCCTAACATTGTGATTATCTTCATATATATCCAGAAGCAGCTACTTTAAGGTATTGTTTTAAAAAAATTCTTAGCCGAGCGTGGTGGCGCACGCTTGTAATCCAGCATTTGGGAGGCTGAGACAGGAGGACTACGGTTCGTGGCCACCTCAACTACTACTTAGTGACGCCCTTTGCAACTCAGTGAGACCCTGTTTCAAAATAAAGAATAAAAAATAGGGCAGGGGGTGTAGCTTGGAGGTTGAATGCCCCTGGGTTCCATTCCCAGACCCGCAAAAAATATATATATATATATTTTTGTCTGCTATGGGTGGAGCTGGTTTAACTTGATGAAGCCTTGCTAATGTTCTCAATGTGGGAGACACAGATTTAAGAAGTTAAAAACATCATGCATTAGGACTCAGGATTAGGGTTGGGGATTTGGCTCAGTGGCAGAGTGCTTGCCTAGCATGTGCTAAATCTCTGGGTTCAATCCTTGCCTGTAAAAAACAATGGAGAAATATTAAAAAGTACAAAATCAAAGTAGAAAATCCTCCCCAAATCCAAGGAAACATAGAACTCGAGATTATATTTTGAGTCTCTATATAAACTGGCAAGTATAGAGGTTTTTTGGTTGGGTTTAAATGGCATAATGTGTAATCTATATCATGTTATGTTATGTACCTTACTTTTTTAGTTCTTTTTTTCTTCCTCTATGTGCATCCTCTTTTCTGCTTATTTTCTCCTGTTTTGCTGTTTTCTCCTTTTCTGCCCCCCACTTTATTTCCTCGTCTTTTAGTTTCCCCTCATCTTCATTCCACTCTCTTGTCCTCGCAGTTCCCGTTTTTGTAGGGGTCCATTCTCATGATCTCTGTCCTCTCTGGTCCTTCCCTTTGTACCTTGTGCATTTCCTTCAAGGGAATTTACATTTCCACCTGCATAAAAGGCAGACCACAAACCATCTTTGCATTTAATTGTGTGTTTTAAGCATCCTTGGTTATTTACACTACCAGATGTTAAAAAACTCTGAAAGGAAATAAAATTAATATTACTTCTTTCCCAGCTTTTTTATTAGACTGTCTAAGACAGAATCTGGATGAAAACTGAAAGTGCAACGATTAACTAATAACTTCGCTGATGTCTCCATGAAAATTAAGCCCATTAATTGTTGGCAATAATAATAATAAAACAATGGACTATCAGAAAAAGGGATCATTTATCAAATGTGAAGTCTGCTCTCCTAAGGGCTGGATATCAACAAGGGTCAGCTTCTTTAGTGGGAAGAAGCTCTCTGGTCCCCAGAGCCGCAGGCTCCTTCTCCACCTCTGGTGCTGATGAGGAACACTCCACAGACAACACCATCCCGGCATTTGTAGTAAGCCAGGTAGCAGGAGCGAAGTGTATGCAAATCAGAGAAATGAACCCTCTCCAGAGGTCTTCCAAATCACTCAATTCTTGAAGCAATTAGCAGATAGCCTATTTCCCCTTAAACCAGATGCATTTACATTTTCTTCATCATTTGAAGCATGTCTTCACACATTTCAGGTTCTCCATTATAAGCAGAGATAAGCACTATGCACTTATTGTCGAATCCAGTGGAATAAAGTCAAACACTTGTGATATGCAATATTCTAATGTTGTAAAGATCTGATGAGTTTTTCCTTAAGAAAAATATCACAAAACAGGCTACATTTTAATTACATTTTTCTTCGAGGTATCTGGGGGAAGAAGGGTCATGTGTTTAAGACTGTTTAAAGTACTTTAAAATTATATCTTCTAGCAGGCTCCAGTACTGACTTAATAGGTCTGATCTTTTGAAATGAATCCTATATCATATTTATGATTGTGTCTTATTTGAGAATGAGGCTAAATCTAATGAGAGGCAATTCCTTTGATGAGAGTGACAATTACATCATTTGAACCAACACATCCACAGCTGTCTCACCTCACCGACCAGTACATTTGGAAATAAATGTAATGTTTAATTTCAGGTTTTTGTCATTTGTGAATCAGCCAGAACCAATTCAGGTGTGCCTATAATCATGCAAAAACAGAGATGGAATAGAAAATCAAAAGCTAGAGCTAAACCAGAATTTTTCATTAACCATCATTTTGAGTTCCTCTGAACACACCACATCTTTCCTCTAAATTCAAGTAAGGGAACATAATTAAGAAACTGAGAGTCTAAACCATATGGCATACACCGTGTTACAACTGATCTTCCTTTCCCCCAAATCCTTTTGATTCTTTTGCAAATCCTCTGTAGGAAGAGCTGAGTACTGAAATGAGTAATGTGCCAAAAGCAAGGAAACAGCAAATTCCCATAGAAATTAACATGTGTACCTGGGAAGAGATCATGTAAGGTATGAATAAATAGGAATCTCTATCAAGTAAAATGACTAGATGAGGACAGACCAATTCCAACTTGAGTTTCAAGGATTACTTAGGTAAACGCGGGTATTTATTTTTAAATTGTTCTTTTAATGGAAAATCTTTCATAGTTGAATTTTTTCCTCTTAGAATAAACATTGGCATTTCATTAATTCTCTTTCTCATTTGAGGAAGAAGTCTGAATACTATACAGTCTATATCTTTGGAAGCTTACTAATTAAAGCAAAAACAAGTCCCAACAGGAGCTCTGATCTTGAGGGGAGGCAATGCAGCTTAGCTGAGTTAACATAATACCGAGCATCACAGTTGGTGACATTTGTACTGGCCAATAAATAATGTGGAGACGACTCATAGCCAAATCCAAAACCCAACCAACCAAACAAACAAAAATACCCAAGCTGGAGGTGGTGGCACACACCTGTACTCACAGTACTTGGGGGATTGAGACAGGAGGATCACAGGTTCAAGGCCAGCCTCAGCAACTTAGTGAGCCCCTGTTTTGAAAAAAAAAAAAAAAAGAAGAAGAATGGGGCTGGGGTGTATCCCAGAGGTAGAATGCCTTTGGGTTCAATCTCCAGTACCAAAAAAATAAGTAACAGATAAATAGTAAAAACAAAAACTTAAATCCTTACCTAATTTCAAATATCATTATAAATTCTAGATGAATTTAATGAATCATGATGACAAAAATATGTTTCTCCTAGAAAAAATATGTTTCTCCTAGCTCTAGTACACTGATTTGAAAATGGAGTTTCAAATCATCTTATTAAAAAAATTGTATGAGATAGGCATGGTGGCATATATCTTTAATCCCAGTATTTGGGAGGCTCAGAGAGAAGGATGATAGTTTTGTGGCCAGAGACAGCAATTTAGTGAGACCCTAGACTAGCATAGATTTGGTCATGAGGGCAGTAATTACCCAATCACCTTCCACTAAGCCTCACCTCTTAAAGGTCTCATCATCTTTCAATCTTTCAATACCATTACACTGGTAACCAAACTTCAATAATAAGAGTTTGGGTGGGGATTAAACTACATATAAACCATGGCAATGTACAACATGATTGCTTGATTTATTGGTCACTATGTAGTGATGATCACAGTCAAATCAATTAACAATTCACACCACCCATGATGTTCTTTACAGTCCCAGATCTTGTTCGTCTTATAAATGGAAGTTCATCTCCTTTGGTCAACAGGTCCCCATTTCTCCTATCCACATACCCTAGCCTTTGTACCTGAAACCCCCCATCCTCAACCTCCTGTCCTTACAACTTTCTTCTCTTTGCTTTTATGAGTATAACTCTTTGAGACTATCTATATAGGTAAGACTGTAAAATATTTTAATTATTTGTGTCTAGCTTACTTCACTAAGCATAATGTTCAACTGTTCATCCATGTTGCCACAAATGTCAAGATCTCTTTCTTCTACAGTTAAATCATAGTCTACTCTGTGTATGTGTGTGTGTGTGTGTGTGTGTGTGTGTGTCACATTGTCTCTACTAATTTGTTTCTTGATGGACACTTATGTTGTCTCTGTCTTTGGCTATTGTAATATGGAGATGCAGATATGTCTTTGGGATGCTGATTTCATTTATTTTGAATATATATTCAAAATATATTAAAATATATATCTCACTAGTGGGATTGCTAGGTTATATAGTAGTTCTAATTTTAATTTTTTTGAAAAACCCCATGCTGCTTTTCCTAACAGTTATGCCAGAGTGAATTGCCAATAGTGTGCAAAAGCTCCCTTTTCTCTACCACTTAGGCAATATTCATTATCTCTTGTATTTTTTTTTTTTTTTGGTGGTACTGGGGTTCCTGGAAACCCTTCTACCTCCGGGCTACACTCCCAGACCTATTTTTATACTTTTTAAAATTTGGAAACAGAGTCTCTAAAGCCAGCAGGGCTAGCTTTGAACCTGCGTGATCCTCCTGTCTCTGCCTCCCAAGCACGGGGGTTACACGCGTGCGCCACCACGCCCGGCTTCTCTTGTCTATTAGATAAGAGCCATCCTAACATAAGTGAGGTGATATTTTATTGTGGTTTTGACCTGCATTTCTCTGATGACATGATTTGGAACACTGCCTCATGCAGCTATTGGCCATTTTCATATCTTCTTTGGAAAAATATCTATTCAGGTCCTTTGCTCATTTATATATATATTTTTTATTTTTATTTTTTTGCAGGTCTGGGGATGGAACCCAGGAGCATTCAACCTCCGAGCTATACCCCCTGCCCTGTTTTTTTTTTTTTATTCTTTAGTTTAAAACAGGGTCTCACTAAGTTGCAGAGGGCCTCACTAAGTAGCTAAGACTGTCTGCGAAGCACGATCCTCTGGTCTCAGCCTCTTAAATGCTGGGATTACAAGCGTGCGCCACCATGCCAGGCTTTGCTCATTTTTAAATTGGGTCCTTTGTTTTTATTTTTTATTCTAAAGTGCATGAAGTCATTATATATTTTGGATATTAACTCCTTATCAGATATATGGTTTGCAAATATTTTCTTCCATTTGGAAGGTTGCTTTTTCATTTTGTTGATTGTTTCCTTTGCTATGCAGAAGCTTTTTAGTTTGATGTGAAATCTAAATTCAATTTTATGAGTTCAAATATTAGTTCTCCAGCTGGGTGTGGTGGTGCACACTTGTAATTCCCGCACTTGGGAGGCAGAGACAGGAGGATCGCGCAGGTTCGAAGCCAGCCGTGCTGGTTTAAGAGACCCTGTTTCCAAACAAAAAGTATATATAAAAAAAATCGGTCTGGGAGTGTAGCCCCGAGGTAGAAGGGCTTCCAAGAAACCCAATACCACACACACACACACACACACACACACACACACACACCCAAAAAAATTAGTTCTCTGCTTTAAAAGTATTTTTCCTGAGAAAAATAGGCGTAGTTAATGATGACAATTATTGACTCATTGATATGTATTTCAAAATTATGGAGATTTAGCCATGGGCAGCTTAAAATAATGAAGTTACACATGCAACACTCTTCACTGATGATGGTCCATCGGAATAAGCCTATCCATGTAGCATAGATGGGACCTTTTAGAGCCTTCCTAGTCCAAACCCTGTTGTTGCTAATAAGTAAAACCCTAGGTACTTCATGGACAAATGCCTTTGTAGATTAGTTAGCTTGATTGTACCACACTGAACCTACACCAGTGTAATATGGGCATGATAAGAGCAGACCTACAAGTCAAAGTGAATCTTACTCTTGTCTATTCAATTTTACTACTACGTAAAAGAGGAAAAAAAAAGAACAGCTGTGCACATTGGTGCACATCTATAACCTCAGTACTTGGGAAGCTGAGCCAGAAGGATTACAGGTTCAAGGGCAACTTCAGCAACTTATGGAGACCTCAGTAACTTAAGTTATTTTTCAGAAATAAAAAGGGATAGGAATGTAGCTTGGAGGTAGAATGTCCCTGGATTAAATTTAAAAACAGACTGCTCTCTCCCCCACTCCCAGCTGTTCCCGGCAGCTCTGACAACCATGAGATCCTCTGTGTCTCGACAGACCTACTCCAGCAAAGGAGGCTTCAGCTCCAACTCGGCCAGTGGAGGGGCTGGATGTCGGACCCGAACCAGCTTCCGCTCTGTGACGGTGTCCCGGAATGGTGGCAGTGGTGGTGGGGGCTCGCTGTGGCCCCAGCACGGGTGGCTTTGGCAGCCGGAGCCTCTATAACTTGGTGGGCAACAGGGACATTGCGGTCAGCGGGGCCCGCGCGGGCTGGGCTATGGGGGGGCTTCAGCCTTGGCAGCGGGTCCTACATGAGCCTGTGGGCTGGCAGGCAGACGTTTGGGCCTGCCTGTCCTCCTGGAGGAATCCAGGAGGTCACAGTCAACCAGAGCCTACTCACACCCCTCCATGTGGAGATAGACCCAGAGATCCAGCGGGTGCGCGCTGAGGAGCACGAGCAGATCAAGACTCTGAACAACAAGTTCGCCGCCTTCATCGACAAGGTGCGTTTCCTGGAGCAGCAGAACAAGGTGCTGGAGACCAAGTGGGCACTGCTGCAGGAGCAGGGCCAGACCTTGGGTGTGACCAAGAACAACCTGGATCCCTGCTTTGAGAATTTCCTGGCCAGCATGCGGAGGGAACTGGACAATAAGCAGAACGAGCGGGGGAGGCTGGACGCAGAGCTGAGGAATGTGCAAGATGTCCTGGAGGACTTTAAGAACAAGTACGAGGATGAAATCAACAAACGGACTTCTGTGGAGTATGAATTTGTGATGCTTAAAAAGGATGTGGACACCTCATACCTGACCAGAATGGATCTGCGTGCCAGGGTGGAGAGCTTGATCCAGGAGACTGAATTCATCCGGGCTCTCTATGAACTGGAGCTGAGGCAAGTGCAGACCCAAGTGTCTGATACCAATGTGATCCTGTCCATGGACAACAACCGCAACCTAGACCTGGACAGCATCATCGCCGAGGTCAAGGCCCAGTACGAGATTATCGCCCAAAAGAGCCGAGTGGAGGCTGAGACCTGGTACCAGACCAAGTATGAGGAGCTGCAGGTGACAGCTGGGAAGCACGGAGACAACCTGCGGGACACCAAGAATGAGATTGTAGAGCTTACCCGCATGATCCAGAGGCTGCAGAGTGAGGCAGATGCAGCCAAGAAGCAGTGTCAACAGCTGCAGATGGCCGTAGCAGAAGCGGAGCATCGTGGGGAGCTGGCGCTCGAGGATGCTAAGAAGAAGCTTGGGGATCTGGATACGGCCCTGCACCAGGCCAAGGAGGACCTGGCCCGGCTGCTGTGTGACTACCAGGCCCTTATGAATGTCAAGCGATTGCCACCTATCGCAAGCTGCTGGAGAGCGAGGAGAGCAGGATGTCTGGAGACTGTCCCAGTGCAGTCAGCATTTCGGTGACAGGCCACTCCACCACCATGGGCGGGAGCGCTGGCTTTGGGGGCAGCATCTCGCTGGGTGGGGCTGGGGGCACCAGCAGGGGAGGATTCAGCACTGTCAAGGGCGGGTCCGCCTCTGAGGGCACCTCCATCCTGCTGAAGACCACTGCGGTCAAGTCGTCCAGCCGGAGATACTAGCTGCTGAGCCTACCGAGCAGGGGGTCCCTGTGGTCCAGCCCTATCCCAGCACCCACCTTTCCTACTCACCCCACCCCCTTCTCAGGAGCAGGGACAGCCCAGGGGACTGAGATCTAGCATGTTTTCATACCATGTTTGTGTATAATTTGCATTTCCCAAAGGGCTCATATCTCTCAGATTTTTCCCTCAGTTTGGCTGTGGGATGGGAGAGGAGGTTGAGATGGCTGGCTGGCTGGATGTGTTCCGGTGATATGGGGGTGACCTTCTGACCATCCAGGGGAGGCTGGATATCCCAGGCCATCTCTGCTTCCCGTGCCACCTTTGCCCTGCTCAGAGTCCAGGGCAGGCTGGGCGAGGAGACAGGGTAGTCAGGCATGGTCCCCAAACACCCTCCAACCTCCCGGTTTCCCACCATACCCACCCGAGCCCCACATCTCCGTCCCATCTGTGCCTGTGATGTGTCTCAGTAAACAGTAACTGCAGCTGCAAAAAAATAAAAAATAAAAACAAAAAAGTAAAAAGAAAACAAAACAAAAATTAATAAAAAGCTATCTTATGGGCTTCTGGCAGTTGAGAGAAGTATTACTGGAAAAGGAAACAGAAGGAACAAAAGTATTCTACTGTCATGAGTCAGAAAGAAAAACATCTAATTTTTATTAAATAAAGATAATATCTATGTTTATTTCTTGTATTTATGTTCTTTTAAAAAATCTGTGTATCTTAAGGATATCAAAAAATATAGGCTGAAACATTGAAAATTCCGATAAATAGGTATTTTGTTGTATGTGTGGTGCTGGGGATTGAAACCAGGGGCATTCTACTTCGGAGCTACACCCATAGCCCAATTTTTTATTCTTTATTTTGAAACAGGGTCTCACAAAGTTGCAGAGTGCCTCACTAAGTAGCTGAAGCTGGCCGCGAACCTAGATCCTCCTGTCTCAGCCTCCCACATACTGGGATTACAAGCGTGCACCACCATGCCTGGCCAATAAATAGTTTTTAAAAGAGTCTATAGAAAATTCTGTATTGCAAGATAGAAACATCATAAAAATTGTTATATTTTCTGGTACATATTACTTATTTAATTAACCTATCATTTTTAATTGTTACTGTTAACTAGAATTGCTCAGGGGTAAATCACTTGCTTAGTATGCATGTGACACTGGGTTCAATCCCTAGCACCAAAAAAACAAATAAAAAAGATATTATAATATAAAAGTACATAATACAGAATATACAGTTTCAAATAAATATCTATTTTCATATTTTATGTTAAAGTATCACACTTTTGAATATACTTATTTATTATGTACTATAGTTTCATGTTGGTTTTTTTATTTTTTATTTTTTTGTAAATCTAGGATAGTCGTATCCTAGGTTGGTTCTCTTTAAAGGTAACCACTCTAGTAGACAGGGTTCTTATTTGTCAGTTCAGGGCTTCCAACGTGCTTGGAGAGATTGATTGATTCAGGCAGGATCTGTGTCTTCTTTTAAGGCCCCGCCTCAGAAATCAACATTGTCATTTCAACTATTTCCTATTCCTTAAAAATGAATAAGTCTTCAATGGGAGAAGAATTAGGCTACCTTTTGATAAGAGAAGTGTCATTGGAGGCATACTTTAAAAACTACTACAAATAATAAAGAATATGTCACTTTTATACACTTATGCTAGGTAAACTCATATATCCTTTTTGGAAAGGAACTTGGAAATACCTATCAAAATAAAAACAATTCTACTTTAAGATATGGATATACTAGAAAGATATGCTAAATATATTATTAATGCTTCCCCCAGCCCTCTGATTTTTGATTTTGATAATATTCAAAACTATAGAAGTCTAGAGTCATAAACTAGAGTCATAAACTATTCGACACTTTTCTCAGTGAGATATGGGTCTCTTTCTCTTGGCTTTGAGCTAATGTGACTTCTTAAGCAATAGAGAATGGTAGAAGTTGTTCTTGCTACTTTAGGACCTAGCTTCAAGAGGACTGGCTACTTCTGGTATGATTTCTTGGAGTTCTGAGGCACCACATAAACTCTACAGTGTGGACAGAGCCTGAGATCACAGAGAGGGAGGAAGTTCCAGCTGAGTCCAGCCATTCTCACTGCTATGGGCTGGGTGTGTCTTCCATATTCATGTATTGGAAGCTTGATTCCCAAGATGGAGGTGTTGGCAGGTGGAGTCTAGTGACAGTGTAATGGTTTGGACTTAGAGTGTTCCTCTTGCCCACATGGAAACAAGGCAGCAATGTTGGAAGGGGCTGGGTTGCTAAGGAGGGGCCCCTGGAGGTGTGGCCTTGGGGAGTACATCAGGTTTGCTCCTCCCTGCTCTCTCTGCTTCTGGTCTCATGATGTGAAGAGCAGAGCCCATATTCCTCCTCCTCCTCCTCCTCCTCCTCCTCCTCCTCCTCCTCCTCCTCCTCCTCCTCTCCTCCTCTTCTTCTTCTTCTTCTTCTTCTCTCGCTCTCTCTCGCTCTCTCTCTCTCCTTCTCTGCTTCCCGCCATGCCTTGAGCTCTAGACCCCGGCCTCACTCAGATTGAACCTGAAATCTAGCAAATAAACCTTCCTCCCACTAAGTTGTGTGGCCAGGTTTACTGGGTACAGTGTAAGAATGCCAGAGGCTACCGTTATCCCCTAGAATTCTCAGCCTCCAGAGTTTTCTTTCCTTTTTTTCGGGGGGGGGGGTACTGAAGATTGAACCCAGGGGTATTCTATATCCGAGCTACACCCCCCAGCCCCATTTTATTTTTAATTTTGAAACTAAGTTGCTGAGGTTGGCTTTCAATCTGAAATCCTCCTATCTCAGCCTCCTAAGTAGTAGGAATACAGGTGTGCACCACAACACCTGGCTAAAATAGAATTTCTTTATAAATGATCTAGTCCATGGTATTCTGTTATAGCAACAGAAAAATGGACTAAGTCACTAATCAAGGTATCAGATATGTGTTGATTCTCTGGATCAGACCACCCAGTAGCTGTGTGAATATCCAGTCTCCAAATAACTCCAGACAATGTCACATACATCAGGACAATCATCCAGCAAAACTCTCTCAGGTCTCTGATAGATAAATTGGTGAAATATTATGGAGTGGTTGTTGTCTTAAGTCACTAAGTTTTAGGACAATTGGATATGCAACAGTAGATAACCAGAATGCCTCTGTACCCTTTGCCCATTTCCATCCACCATTAACATGTTGCCACTTCCTGCCCCTGCCTTCTCTCTCCTTCTTGCTGAATCATTTGAAAGTAACTTGCAGATAACAAGCCACTTGGTCTCAAAAGCTTCAGTGTGAATTCTCCCTTATAATCACAATGCCATCATCACTCAAGATGCTTAAAGTTGACAAAACTATTTTATCTAATACAGTTCACATTGGATTTCATAAATTATTTCAACAATGTCTTTGTTTAGCTTTGTAAAATTTCCAGAACTTGTAGCTGGGCATGATGGCACACACTAGTAATGCCAGTACTTGGGGAAACTGGGACCGGAGGACTGCAAGTTTGTGGCCAGCCTCAGCAACTTAGTGAGATACTTGTTTCAAAACAAGAAATAAAATAGGGCTGGGGTCACAATACCTGACTTTAAACTATACTACAAAGCCATTGTAATAAAAAAACAGCATGGTACTGGCACAAAAACAGATACATAGACCAATGGAGCAGAATAGAAGACCCAGAAACAAATCCACACACTTGCTGCCAATTGATTTTTTACAAAGGGGCCACAAACATACACTGGAAAAAAGATAGTCTGTTCAACAAATGGTGTTGGCAAAACTGGTTCACCATATGCAGGAAAATGGAAATAAATCCCACTTTCTCACCCTGCACAAGAGTCAACTCAAGATGGATCAAAGACTTGGAAATTAGACCAGAGACCTTGAGGCTCCTTGAAGAGGGCATAGTTTCAACACTGCAACATATAGGCACATATAGAAACTTTCTCAACAAGACTCCAAGGGCACAAGAAACTAAAAGGCAAATCAATTTGTGGGACTGCATTAAACTGAAGAGCTTTTGTACAGGAAAGGAAACTATCAAGAACCTCAACCAAAAGCCAACAAATTGGGAGAAGATTTTTCCAACTACTACTCTGATAGAGGACTAATATCTAGAATATATAGAGAACTCAAGAAACTCAGCACTAAGAAAAAAGACCAATAAAAGATGGGCAAGTGAATTAAAGAGACACTTCACGAAGAAAGAAATTCAAATGGCCAATAAATGCATGAAAAAATGCTCAACATCATTAGCAATCAGAGAGATGCAAATCAAAACTACCCTGAGATTTCACCTAACTCCAACTAGAATGGCAATCATTCAAAACACAAACAAACAACAAATGCTGGTGAGGATGCAGAGAAGTGGGAACTCTAAAACATTGTTGGTGGGATTGCAAATTAGTGCAACCACTTTGGAAAACAGTATGGAGGATCCTCAGAAGAATGGGAACAAACTTACCATTTGATCCAGCAATACCACTTCTGGGTATCTACCCAAAAGAAAGGAAACCAAGTTACCAAACTAATGCATGCATATCTATGTTCATAGCTGCACAATTCACCTTTGCCAAACTCTGGAACCAGCCAAGATGTGCATCAAGAGATGAATGAATTACAAAACTGTGGGATATGTACACAATGGAATTTTACTCAACCATAAAGAAAAAACACAATTACATTATTTACAGGGAGATGGATGGAACTGGAGGACATTATGCTTAGTGAGATTAGTCAGTCACAAAAAATAAGAAATCAGATGCTTTCCCTAATATGTGAGAGTTAGGGCGAAATGGGTAACAGGAGGAACTCTAGATGAAGAAGGAGGGAGGTCCTATAGAGGAGCAAGTAAGGCGACCTAACTGAGGGGATGGGAGATAGGAAGAGGGAAATTGTCTAAAGCACATGATGTACTTTAACAAACATATCAAAGTCTATCACTAAGCCAGGCTTGAGAAGGAGGGAGGGAGAGGGAAGAGGGTGGGAAATGGGTAAGGGCTAATTGGGTGATATGTGCATGTATGTCTCCACCATCTTTTATCCCATTAAGATGTATAACTACAAAGCACCAATTAAAAAAAAGTGGAAAAATAGGGCTGGGGGTATAGCTCAGAGGTAGAACACCTCTGGATTCCATCCCCAGTGGCCCCCCACACACATTAAGAACGCAATCTAGGATTACACCTACCATTTAGTTGTGATGTTTTTCTAGTCCTGTTTATAACAGTAAGCCTCTGCCTTTTGCCTCTTGATACTTCTGAGGACTCCCAAGCAGCTGACTCAAGAATGTTTCACTTTCTGGATTTGTTAAATAATTTATTCATGATTCTATTAGGGTCAAGCATTTTTGGGTTAAAAAAAACTAGATGGCTGGCACATAAGCACTTTTTATCATGCCACAGGAGACAGTGTACGATGTTACTTTTCCCCATCATCAATGATACCATTGATCGTTTGATTAAGGGTACACGTGAAATTTCTCTGTTGTGAAGATGTATATTTCTCTGCAGTCTTTAAGACTATAAATATTTGTTCCAAGATCACCTTTTGTCACATTGTTTTATAATTCACTAGTGAGTCTCGCCAGATCCAGTTATTACTAGGTGGCTATAAAATGGTGGTTTGCTAATGCCACATTTTTTTTTTCTACATTTGTTAATTGGCATTCTTTTTTAAAGAAGTACTACTTGGGAGGCTTAAACAGGAGGATCACAGGTTCAACACCAGCTTCAGCAACTTTGCGAGACCCTATTTTTGATGGTACTGGGGATGGAACCCTTCTGCCTCCAGGCTATACTCCCAGACCTATTTTATATTTTATTTGGAAACAGGGTCTCTTAAGCCAGCGCCACTGGCTTCGAACCTGCGCGATCCTCCTGTCTCAGCCTCCCAAGTGCGGGGATTACAGGCCTGAGCCACCACGTCCGGCAATCCTATTCCAAAATAAAAACTGAACAAGACTGAGGGTATAGCTCAGCAGTAGAATGCCTCTGGGTTCAATCCCCAGTGACTAACACACACACACACACACACACACACACACACACACACACACACACACACTCTCACACATCATGCTATACAGCAATGTTGTAGTCAGCAGTGGAGTACACCCATGATGATGGCTTCTAAGATTACATCACTTAGTGATGTCATAGTGTCCCAGTTCAAGTAGGTTCTCTTGTAGATGTTTGCACAGTGATGAGACCACCTAAAGCCACATGCGACTGCCTTGCTTTTGGTGCTCAAATTGTTCCAAGCTTGCCAGGCGGCTCCTGTACTCCCTTTGCCGGTCCCCTCAAGTCTGTGCGCGTCCTTCATTTTTGCAAAGATTGTTCATGCTCACAGGGTGTGATGGGCCATGCCTGTAATTCTAGTACTTGGGTTCAAGGCCAGTGTGCTGTAACTTAGTAAGACTTTATTTTAAAATAAAATAGAGCTGAGGGTGTATTTAAGAGGTGGAATGCCCCTAATTTCAATCCCCAATACTGAAGAAAAAAAAGAAGAAAGAAAGAAAAAGACAAAAAAAAATTTTCCAGGCTCCCTCTGTAATTTTTCTACCTCAAGCTTGAAATTGATCATTTTCTCAAACGTTCTTGGTTCCTTTTTGTAAGGAAGGTACTTAGAAGCCAGGTTCTGAGCTGTAGGTGTTCTAATTGCTATTAGAACTCAATTTGTATCTATTTGTACTTCAAACCCAAATCACAGGGCCCCTCACATTCTTCTGTCCAAAACCTAATTCTTGGTTCAGTTTTGCTAACTCATTAAATGGCAAAAGTGATTTTTACAGTTGCTCAGGGCAAGCGTGTTGGGGTTCTTGCTTCCTCTCTCTCTGCCTAATCCTTCTTAGCTGGGTACCTATGTTCCTCATTTCCTTTAGGTCTTTTCTGTGGACTTATCAATGACAACATCCCCTCCTTCTGAAAGAGCTCCTACATCTGCTTTCTGTTTTTGTTGTCATTGTTGCCTATGTATGTATCGCTACCTGGCATGTTCCACATTTACTTATTTGCGTAAACTTTAAGCTCCTTCTGGGCAAGGAGGATAGGGCTTTTCCACTGCTTTATCCTAGTGCCCAGAACAGCCCCTGGCATGAAGTAGGGAGTGAGGGCCTCAGTAGATGTTGGATGAATGGATTGTGAACAGAGATCCTGGTGTCCAGATGGCCTTTGTGACAACAGCCTTGTCTCAGTACTTTTTATTCTAAATTGTCACCCATATTCATATTTTGCTTCATGTTGTTATGAAGCCAAAATGCATGCTTTAAGATATGAAGGTAAATTCTCTATTTAGAGAGATAGGCCCTTATGTTTGTATGTTTGTATCACTCTATCAGTTCAGAGATTAGTCTGCACCATATGAAATGGATTATGGGCTGTAATTGTGGTCTGTGCTGTGGACAGTATGCTAATGAGGGACATGGCCAAGAATGCAGAGGGGGTTTAATTGCAAGTCACCATTGCCGTCGAGTCCAACCTTTCTGCATAGAGCCATTTATCATGAGTGACAGCCGAGAGAGGAGGAAAAGCAGTGGATTCTTCCATGGATCTCTCTGCCCCCGACTTTTTTCACCCTGTCATTCAGTTTACAGTCCTTTTTGTTGGCTGCAATCATTCCCAGAGGATATATTTATCACCATAGGAAAAAGCCCAAATGACATCAGCGGTGGCACTTACAACTCTGCACTGTGATCCAATAAATAATGTGTGCTCAGCGTGTGGGAGTGCGGGAGCATCCCAGGTGCTACCGGGAACCCTGCAGGGTTATCCAGCCTCAGCCCACCTGGGAGCTGGCTAGCCCACTGCAGACTCTCAGGCCCCACCCCAGCCCGAACTCTAACAAGATCCCAGTGATCTGCGTGGATGATGAGGTTCGAAAAGCATTGGTCTATAGAAGATCCAACTAACACCCAGAGCTGCCATTTCTTTAAGATAGTATCTAAGATCACCATGTTACAAATAAAATCCAGCTAACTTGAGAAAATAGCTTTTCACTTCCCATACAAATAGAAACACAGGTGGAATTAAAGCACTGGCTTGACCTATGTGGACACATGGTTTCCAAAGCACTTGGAAATTCTTCCCATTCCCTGCGAGATGGGCACTATTCCTATTTTGGCCAGAGCAAATGCCCTGATTCTCCCATGATGACACAACTGTTTACTAGAATAAACATTGCCAGGACCAACTGCGGGAACCACAATCTAGCTCCCTTTTGCTTCATCAATAAATTTAAGAGATATTCTCTCTCTGCCCTCCCCCCCCTCTGTCTCTCTCTCTCTCTCATCTTTCTTCCCCCACCCTCTGCCCCTAAACATACCTGTCTAGCGAAACCCTGTTTCAATGACACATATAGCTGGACAAAGCACATATTTCCTTTTCCTCACAGCTGAACCCCACATTCATTTGATGTGGGACAGCTCTGAACAGATGAAGTTTTGGTAATTATTTGCAAGTCATTTATTTGAATCCATCTGAAAGGCCTCTTCCTCTGGTGAGCAGTCATCACCAAACTGGGTTAGTTTAATAAAAGATGTAAGCTAAGTGTGTATTTTGGATGAGCCTAGTGAGTCCTCTGCAGTAGGCCATCAGGGATGAGATCCCTGGACAAGTGGGGCCACTTAGATTGGCTTATTTCTTAAATAGTATTTTTGAACATTTTTGTTTGAATGTTTTGAACAAAGAAAAAGTTAACAATTAGGGGAGTAGCAGTAATTTGTGAGGTTTGGAGAGGAGTGAGGGACATATCCAGTAGTTCCCTAAAAAGATTTTATTTTTGGTACTGGTGATTAGATCCAGGAGTGTTCCTCCTCCAATTTATACCCCCAGCTCTTTTTATTTTGAAGCAGGGTCTCGCCAAGTTGCTGAGGGTCTTACTAAAAAGTAGATAGTATTTCTGTTGGACTTAATATGTAATGTGTGTGGTTGGGTGGGTGGGAAGTTATGTACTTACACATACATGATTTCACCCTAAAACCTACTAAAATATCTTACTTGGAGGCCTTTAGGACACATTCTATGACTTTACCTAATATTTTGGCAGAATCTATGAAGACTAACAATGTCAGCACTGAGTGGATTGTACTTCTGTAAACACAATAGAGTATATTTAGATAAGCTCTGGACTGTCATAAAGACTTGCATTTTAAACTCTTCCAGCTTTCTTTTGTGGGTTCTTTGCAAAAATGATAAAAAGCTTGAATGGCTTTAAAAGCTTATTATGCAAACCAGGCTCTACATGCCTGTAGACACAGTACTCAGGAGGCTGAGATGGGTGGATCACAGGTTCAAAGCCAGCCTCAGCAATTTAGTAAAGCCCTCCACAACTTAGTGAGACCTTGCTTCAAAATAATAAAATAAGGGGCTGGGATGTAGCTCAGTGGCAAAGCGCCTGCTTTGCATGTGTGGCATTCTGGATTCGATCCCTGGTTCCAAAAAAGACAAAAAAATATCCCTTAAAAAATAAGCTAAAATAATAAAATAAAATAGGTCTGGGAATATATCTTGGAGCTAGAATGCCCCTGGGTTCAATCCTCAGTTCCAGACCCACATACAAACAAACAAACAAATAAACTTGTCATGCCAGGTACCGTGGTTCATGCCTATAATCCTAGTACTTGGGAGGCTGAGACAGGAGGGTAGCAGGTTCAAGGCCAGCTTCAGTAAATTAGTGAGACCCTGTTTCAAAATAAAATAAAAAAGGTTAGAGATATACTTCAGAGATAGAATGCTCCTGGGTTCAACCTTGTTACATCTTCACAAATGTCACATTTAATGGCTATGTGTGTAATACAAAATACTAAACATAACAGATTTATTTATTTGAAATGTCAATAACCAGTTCTGCGTGGAAATAATAAATTTAGTTTAGAGAAAACACAATCTGGGTAACCCCTGTGTTCCTCTGAGCATACAAGAGGTCTAGAAGGTACAGAAATATGGCTCAAGAAATAATAATTGATACTTGGTACATGCTCTAGTAGGTCTCAAGTGCCCAACAATATATGGTCTACACCAAGGTACACCATATGAATTCTCCACACAACCTCTGTTCAGCCATATTTCATTAGCAATCATTTAATTAACAACTGAAGCACTCTGGGAGGTTCTCAGCTTATTGTCATTGTTTAATATTTCTTTTATGACCAGCAAAGAAGGAGTTGTAGAAACCAATAATTCTGCTCTTGGGAAATAGATACAATCAGAACCATCAACCCCGAGCATACATAAAACAGCATCTAAATCACATTTATCTCCCACCAGAGGACCAGAAGCATAGTGACTATGTCTCCAGAATTAAAAATTAATAGCCATAAAAGGGACTATAAAAGGGGTGAAAAGGATGTAGGTTTTGTAACAATGTACAGAAAGCACCCAGAGGGCCATTTATTTGCATTCTGGAGCTGGAGAGTGACAAAGATGGTCCATTCTATTTTTATAGTTTTAAATGAAAAAAAAAAAAAAGGCTTGTTTGCAAAACCAACTTGAACTCAGCTAAACTTTGTTTTGAAGCAAAAGGTTGTTAGCCTGAATTTCTAAGATTAACTGACAGTGAAATGCAACCCGAGAATTACAAAAGCTCTTTCTTTTGTAGTGCTTGAATAAAATTTTATTGTAATAATTCTTTTTGTTTTAATATTGCGATTGTGAGATCAAATATTGACTCTCACACAAAATGATTCAGAAAAGTTGAACTCTAAATGCAAAGCTGTTTTAGGGATATATCAACAAACTTTTCTTTTTTATGGTGTATATAAGTAATGGCATAAAATATATATATTTAAATATGTCTAAAGGAGTTCTTTACATAAAAATTCTAAGTAAATATATTAATTATTTCTAAGAAAAAACTTTAATCTTACTTCTTACTTGAAAGTAATGTAATCACAATATTTTCTAGATAATTTCAGAATATATTGGCACAAAGTCATTTTTTTCATTCAGAGGTATTTTCCACTATGATTTAGCATTTTCATCACTTTTTTGCAGCATAGTAAGTACTGGAAGTCCTGGCTAGAGCATTTAGGCAATAAAAAGAGATAAAGGGCATCTATATTTGAAGAAAAGAGATCAGATTGTTATTGTTCACAAAATATGATCTGTATATTAAAAAACCATAAAGACTCCACCAAATAAAGAAACTATTGCAACTAATAAATGAATTCAGTAAAATTACAGGGTCAGGAGAATTACACAAATTAGTAGTGTTTCTATGTGCTAGTAGCTGGTTTTCTGAAAAATAAACTGAGAACAACTCCATTTATAATAGCTATAATAATAATAATAATACCTAGGAATAAATTTAATAAAGGAAGTAAACAACACCTACAAAGAAAACTATAGCCATTGATGAATGGAATAAATGATACAAATAAATAGGAAGCTATCCTGTGTTTTTGATTAGAAGAAATGATGCTGTTAACATACTCATGTCTCCAAATCCAATGCAATCCCCATCGATATGACAATGTTGTTCTTCACTGAAATAGAAAATCAACCCTGAAACTCACAAGAGACTTCTAGTAGTCAAAGCAGTTTTGAGTAGAAAGAACAAAAGTGACTGTAGGCAAAACGCTACCAGACTTCGAAATATACCACAAGCGGGTGTGGTGCCACACGCTTGTAATCCCAGCATTTGGGAGGCTGAAACAGGAGGATCGCGGTTTGCTGACAGCCTCAGCTACTTAGTGAGGCCCTTTGCAATTCAGTGAGACCCTTTTCAAAATAAAGAATAAAAAATAAAGCTGGAGGTGTAGCTTGGAGGTAGAATGTCCCTGGGTTCCATCCCCAGTACCGTAAAAAGTATGTCTATATCTATCTCTATATCTCTATCATCCATCTATCTATCTATCTATCTATCTATCTATCTATCTATTATCTATCTATCTATATCTATCTATGTATATATATACTACAAGAGCTACTAAGTAAAATAGCACAGTAATGGCATAAAAACAGACACAGCCCAATGGAATAGGATAGAGAGCCCAGAAATAAATCCAGGCATTTACAGCCAAGTGATTTTTGACACAGGGTCCAATGGAGAAAGGTCACTCTTCTCAATAAATGGTGCTGGGGAAAGTGGATACTTATTTTGTGGTACTGGGGGGTGGAACCCAGAGGCTTTCTACCTCTGGGCTATACTCCCAGACCTATTTTATGTTTTGTTTGGAAACAGAGTCTCACTAAGTTTCTGAGAGCCTCACTTAAGTAGCTGAGGCTGGCTTCGAACCTGTGCCATCCTCCTGTCTCAGCCTCCCAAACGCTGGGATTACAAGCATGAGCCACCATGCCCAGCTGCATTAAAGGTTTAAATGGGAGACCTGAAGCTATGAAACTATTGAAGAAAACATACAGAAAGCACTTTATAATATTGGCCTGGATAGAGATTTTTAAATATGTATCCCAAAGGACAGGTAACAAAAGAAAAATGACAGATGAGTTTATGTCATATTAAAAAGCTTCTGCACAGCAAAGGAAACAATCAACAAGGAAACCGCCTACAGAATGGGAGAGAATATTTGCAAACTATTCATCAGACAAGGGATTAATATCCCAAACATATAATGAACTCAAACAACTCAATAGCAAACAAACAAAACCCCCAAGTAATACAAATAAAGAGATCTGAATAAATATTTCTCAAAAGAAGACATATGAATGGACAATGGGTTCATGAAAAAATGTTCAACATCACTATCAGGGAAATGTAAATCAAACTACAATAAGATAAAACTCCATCCCATTTAGAATGGCTACTATCAAATGGGAAAATTAACAAATGCTGCTGAGGAGGCAAACAAAGGGGAGCTTTTATGTGTAAATTAGCACAGCCATTTGAGAAAAAAGTGTAGAAGTTCCTCATAAAACTACAAATGGATCTGTCCTATGACCCAGGCATCCCCTACTGGGTAAAGACCCAAAGGAAATGAAACCAGCCTGATAAAGAGACACTCACACTTCGATGCTCCCTGCAGTGTTACTCACAGTACACAAATGGAATCAACCAACTGGTCCATCGAGGATGAAGGGATAAAGAAAATGTGATAACTGTACAAGATGAAGAACCCTAAAAGAGAATGGAATCCTGTCCTTTGCAACAACACAGATGGTCCTGGAGGACATTATGTTAAATGAAATGAGCCAGTCTCAGAAAGACAAACATCACATGATCTCACTCATATGTGAAATCTAAAAAAGTTGACTTCATAGAAGTTGATGGCAGAATAGTCTTAGCCCTGAGGGGAGTCTTAGGGAGGACACAGGAGAGGTTGGTCAACAGGTATACAGTTACAGTTAGATGAGGGAAATAAGTTCTTGAATTCTATGGCACAGCAGGGTGTATTTAAAAATAATGTATGATATATCTCAAAATACTTAGACGTGGAGATTTGAATATACTCACCACAAAGAAATAATAAAAGTTAGAAGAGATGAATATGCTAATTTTCCTGACCTGATCATTACCCAATTCATTCACAAATCAACACTTCACCTTGGACATAAAGGTATATTTAAATATTATGTGTTAATAAAGATATAATTAATTTTTTGGTACTGGAGATGGAAACAGGTCTCACTGAGTTGCAAAGGGCCTCACTAAGTAGCTAAGGCTGTCCTCAAGCCACCAAAAAAAAAAAAAAAGTAAAAATAATTAATTAAGCTGGGCGTGGTGGCGCACACTTGTAATCCCAGCATTTGTGAGGCTGAGACAGGAGGATCATGGCTTGAGTGGCAATAAAGTTCCTAGACCACTCTCACCCATCACGGAATGCACGTTCCTGGGGAACCTGAATGCTAACCCATTTGTAGATAGCCTACTTCTGTGTTGGGGTTTCATACGTAGCAAAGCAGCTCCCTCTCTGTGTTCTTTTGAAAGTCAACCCTGGACACAAGGGTTTGTATTTAAAAAAAGGGGGGAGGAAGAAGAGAAAAGAAATAAAAGAAAATGAAAGGAAAGAGTTCCTGGACTATAAATTGTTGTGGAGACTAACTGAGCTAATGATTATAAAAAATATAACTGGGCATGGTGGCACATGCCTGCAATTTCAGTACTTGGGAGGCTAAGACAGGAGGGTGGCAGGTTTGAGACCAGCCTCCGCAACTTAGCAAGACCTTCAGCAACTTGTTGAGGTCCTGTTTCAGAATAAAAAATCAATCGAGCATGGTGGTTCATGCTTGTAATCACAGTATTTGGGAGACTGAGACAGAAGGATCAAAGGTTCAAGACCAGCCTCAATGTCCTCAGCAACTTAGTGAGACCCTGTTTCATACTACAAAATAAAACAAGGTTGGGCTGTAGCTCAGAGGCAAACACCTCTGGGTTCAAATCCCAGTACCACAATAAGTAAATAATTAAATAAAAAATAAAGAGCACTTGGGTTGTAGCTCAGAAGTAGAGCGTCCCTGGGTTCAATCTCCAATATCCCCCCAATACATAGAATAGTGTCTTTGATATGCAACATGATACATGTTAACTCTCATGATCTTCATCATCACTTTATTATTCTCTTTGCTTGACCATTCTGATTTTTTATGTACCTTGTTTCCTTCTTCAAAATAAATAGAATCTCGCTAAGTTGTTGAAGCTGGCCTGGAAGTTGCTTTCTTAAAAGTCACTGGCCAGGGCCCATTCAACTCCGATGCTTATGCCACCTTGTGCTGAATTCTACTTGACAGCAAATGTTCAGGTTGATATAACATCCTTTTATGTTCTATAAGCATAAATCTTTTCCTTGGAACACACACCACTCTTGAACTAATTTGGACTTGTACTGGAGAGGGCAGAATGTGGCCCGGGCTGATGAGTTTGCAGTTCGTCAGCTGACGGGGGTGTGTGAATGCACATCTGCAAATCTGCTTGCCTTCCAACACTCACCACAGCCCTCCGTGAAGAGGACATCACCCGGCAGTGTGAAGAAACCCTGAGCTCTGGCAACTGTGAACCTCCTAGAATTTCCATGCCACCAATTTCCCTTAACCTCAAGAGATTTTTTCCCCCAGGAATTAAATCCACTTTAAATTCGTTCCTGTTTTTTAAATTGGGTACCATGTCAGAAGCCCATGTTTATTTGCTCGGCATCCCTGACTGCTCTGTAAACACTGTTCCCCAAGATTCTTCAGTCCTCTTAGCACACACAGCTTACCTGATTAGTCGTCATTAAAGCTAATGTAAGGCAAATACACGGCCTGTGTAACTTTAATAATGCCGCAGGGAATTTGTATGAGCTCACACCTCCAGCCCAGACCTCCTTGTCCTCTAACCATACCCCACAACTTGTGAATTTCAATTATTTGTTCAGAGGGCCCATTCCTAATTGCCTGGTGTAAGCCTGCCTTTAGGATGCAGAGCAGAAGACAATGCAAAGGCTACCCTGCGAATTAGGGCAGCAGCACTTAAACATATAAATTAACTGGGCTTCTTTTCACAGCTCCCCCTTTCTATTCTGAGAGGGTTCAGTCTGGTGACATCAAAGACAGGATTATGGGAGAAGATAAAAACTTGATCTAACGTCCATGTTTGAAGTCATGAAAGTTCTCCTCTCTCCATGGCAAAATAACCCTCTTCATAACACACACACACACACATACACAAAAAAAAAAAAAAAAAAAAACCAGGGTCCAGGTGCAAGGGAGCTGGGGGGTAGGAGAGTGCTTCCACAAGGCCCTGGCTTCCAGAGCTTGTAGGAATAACTGAGGGTTAAAGCCCTGCCTTGCAAAATGTGCTAATAGATTGTTTGTAGGCTTCAGCTGGCTTTGTTCTGCAAATTAATATGTTAAATCTTTCTTTTAAGCCTTGTGATGTTGGTGTGATTCTTTAATGGCATTTTAAGGAGGTTTCCCTCACTATCAACAAAGATGTGAACAGATTTTTTGTTGTTGTTCAGTGAAGAGAGTGATCTCTAACTTCAACACCATTAACAAATATTTCTTTAAATGTTATTTGTCAATCAAATTCCCTACCTAGTAAATAACAATTATATTTGGGCTCCTTCTGTATCAATGATATGAAGATATGTATTCACAGTGAATACATATTGAATGGAGGGGTCAAAAGTTTGCAGAAGGACAGTATACTATAATTTAAAGGTGTAATCTTACTTTGAAATGAATAGAAATTAGGATGAATACAAGCATAGTTCCTTTAATAAATATATGCAGTTGCACTGCCTGGTATTATAGCCAGAAATATTTATTTTCAAAATTCTGCAAGCTCTGGGCCCATGACTTTTAAAGTCTTTAGTCCTTAAGCACTAAATCAGCATTCAAGTGGATGGCTAATCTCCCAAGAGCCAAAATGAAGCGCCCTGTGCTGCACTGTAACAGACTGACTGCTAGAAAGCTCCTTCTGTAGCATCAATCCAAGTAGCATGCGCTTTGGACAAAAACTGCTGCATCAGACAGAGCCCCTTCTTACGTGTTTCTTTTCTCACACTTTGTAGTGTGACTTGAAAAATGAAACAAAATAAAAATATTTTATGATGTGGAGGTGGGAGTATGTATTACAATTTTGTTTGACAGTCATTTTAGAGCCAACCTTAGTGGCACACGCTTGTAATCCTAGTACTTAGGAGGCTGGGACAGGAGGATTGCAGGTTCAAGGCTGGTCAGCCTCAGCAACTTAGTAAGGCCCTCTGCAACTTAGTGAGACCCTGTTTCAAAATAAAATAATAAAGAATAGGGCTGAAGGTATAACTCAGAGGTAGAATTTCCTTGGGTTCTTCCCCCCCACTCCATCCTGCCACCACACACACACCAGTTATTTTAGGTTCAACAACCATGCAAAGCTCTTCACCCCTCTCTTCTATTTTCAGGCTTCAGGGCTGGGGATTGCATAGTGTCTTTGTATGGCGTTCTGTCATGGTTTTTGTTAGGTTTTCTGTTATGGTTTTTGTTGCGGTTTTCTGTTATGATTTATGTAATTGCACCTCGGTATTATTGGCATGCATGGCAATGGGAGAAGGCAGGAGAGCAGTGATATCCATCACACCAGTGACCTGTTTCATTCTCAACAACAACCCTGCCTAACAGTCAAAGAAATCTTTAATTGTATTTATCCAAGTTTTACAGAAAAATTGAACTTCCTACTTTACCCACAGTATGGGTCTCTGCTTTGTGGTAGTCAGTAGGAGTATGATTCTCATCTTTTTCTAGAAATAGATTCTACAAAAAAGATCTAAGAAGACCAATGGCTTAGGAGTCTACACAACCCTACATGACTTACAATGGCCTCGGTTTTATCTGTTTACACAATCCATCTTCTGATTATATATTTACCTTAGCAGTTATTTAGTTAATGAAGAAAATGTGTCAAGCCTCCTGATATCTACTTTCCAAGACATTAAAGAAAGAACATACTATGCTTGAAAACTCATGCAAACAAGTTACAAAATTAGTCTGTAATGAGTTTTCAGAGTATATGTCGCATACCAGAAACTGGTAAAATAATCTTATTTTGAAGAAAGAATTCATTGAGAAAATTGGCCTCTTGTAGCTTATCATTCTTCACAGATTCCAAACTTTCATCTTCCAAGTTTTTCTGTTTGGGACTGACCTGCCAAATGCAACCAGACCTACATACAGCTTGGGTCCCCTTTCCTCAAAAGCCCAAGGGCTGGTACAATCGCTCTGCCTGGCGGGTGGGTCCTCTGAGGGACCCAGAGAAGTGCTCAGCACTTACAGCCCTGGTGGGAAGCCAGCACACACACTCTCCAGTATTTCTTCTAGGCCTGCCACTTGATCTCTGCTACTCAGTGGGAATACCAAGAGAAGATGTACTGTAAGTTCTCTATATTTCCAAAATAAGTGGAAAAGCTCTGCGATCTAAGGTCTTGAAGAAGACAAACTTAGAGAAGAGCTTTGGACTTCCCAATCACAGGGGTTAGATCTTCTATAAAGGCCCTTTCTTCCTGTATCTGACATTGTTATACTTAAATTTGCAAGGTCAAAGACAAAGGTTTTCATTTCTTGATTGGGCTCTAGAAGCCTTGATTCAGTCTCCAGGGCCTGAAGGAAGAGATCAACTATAATTCTTCAAGAGAATCTTCAAGGTCTTCAAGGTTCAGATAGCACAACAGCTCTGGGCCGCCCTCATGAATCTTTAGGGTGAAGATGGTGGAGAGGAATTGCTTCAAATGTTCTTGAATCAGTGTGATTCTTGGAAATTCTATAGTCTCAGTGAGAGTGACTCTGTTAGTCAGCCTTCTATTGCTATGACAAAGTACCAGAGATAATCACCTTAAAAGGAATGAAGGCTCATTTATTTTAGCTCACAGTTTCAGAGGCTTCAGTCCATTCATAGCAAGAAGGGTGTGGTGGAATGTATCAGCCTTAAAGAAAAAGGAGACAGCAAGACACCATGTCCCTGGAACACCCCTTTAGTGTACAGGAATCTGCTTAAGTCAAGAGAACAGAGACAGGAATGCCCAGACGAATGAGGACACTGCTTTCTCTCATGTATGCTGGAAACTATGGAAAGCTAGTGTTATCTGTAGAAAGATGGATTTTTTTTCATGTACACCAGGATAGTTGCTCCTTGGGATGCTGGTCATATAAAGAACAAAATAAGCTAATGCTGATGATGCTACTACTCTTGTAGCCTGCATTAAAAAAAAAACCCTCTCCCAGCTCCCAGTGGTAACTGAGCACGCTGTGGAAAAGATACGTGTCCCTTATCCAGCTGGCCACCACTGGGGCCTTTTTCCTGGGGCAGTACTGTGAGGAAAAGGAGGCCTTACCTGGTGAAGCACTGTGAGGGATGGAGGTGTTTCTGTCCGGCTGTCACCACGGGGCTCTGGTGAATCTCCTGTCCATCTTGTCTCCCTGGGGCCATCCCCAGAGCCTTTTCTAATAGACCTCAGGTCTCATCACCTCTCTTTAGGTATCTTCACTGGTCTCTCTGCAACCTATTCCACCATCCTAGTACAACTGGACTATGGACCTTACACGAAGGAAAACTGTTTACCTGTTAACCTGAGAAGCCAACAGAGAGGGAGGGAAGAAGGGCCCCCATATCTCCTTCCTAACATGTCCCTAAGCATGCTGGCACATGTGGTGGCACATGCCTATAATCCTAGTACTTGGGAGACTGAGACAAGAGGATCACAGGTTTGAGGCCAGACTCAGCAACTTAGTGAGACCTTCATCAGTTTAGCAAAAAAAAAAAAAAAAATTAAAAGGGCTGAGCATGTAGCTTGAAAGTAGAATGTGCTTGGGTTCAATTCCTAGCATCAAAAACAAAACAAAAAGCCAGACATGGTTGTGCACACTTCTAATCCCAGCATTTGGGAGGCTGAGAGGAGAATCACAGTTCACAGACAGCCTCAGCTACTTAGTGAGGCCCTTTGTAGCTCACTGAGATCCTGTTTTAATAAAGAATAAAAAATAGGGGTGGAGATGTAGCTTGGAGGTAGAATGGCCCTGGGTTCCATCCCCAGTACTGCAAAAACAAAAACAAAAAACAAGAACACATTCCCAGTGACCTAACTTCCATCCACTGGTGTTCACCTCTTACGGTCCACCACCTCCCAAATCAAGCCATGAACTGGGAACCATCTTTTAACACGTAGGGCATTTCAGACCCAAACTAGAAGAATGATGGTTTGATTTTTAACATGTTCTCCATACCCTGAATTGCTTTACTGCAGCTTTCACTCTTGTTTTGCCAGGTTCTTAATTTACCAAGCTGCCACCTTGAGCACACTCCATGTCTGTGTAGGAGCAGTAGTAAGGAAACTATAACCTAAGAAGAGAAACAGCAGTCACCATTAAAAAGGGTTGTCTAAAGACAGGAGGATCAAAAATTCAAGGCCAGCCTCAGCACTTAGGGAGACCCTGCTTCAAATTTAAAAAATAAAAAGGGCCCTTGCAGCACCAGGCCCCAGAGAGGAGGGGGACTCAGAACGGAACTCAGAGCCACAGAGGAGATAAGCTGGCCCAGCAGCAGTGGCAAGTTCACCGGACGGCTCCAGACCAATGCACTCAACAGCCCACCAGGCTCCAGAGAGAAGCGGCGGACAGCGAGCCGAGGTGAGCCGCTGCGGATCAGCTGGGCAGAATTTGGCAGATTTTTAAGCGCAGGGAGCATCTAAAGCTCCCAGTGGCTGGGCTCAGCACACCCGGCAGGGACTCAGAGTGGAGCTCAAAACCAGAGAAGAAATATGCCGGTCTCACGGCCGAGGGCGCAGCAGCGGCGCCATATTGCCACAGGAGGCAGCAGCAGTGAATTCACCGAGTCCACTACAGCTCCATAAGCGCACTCAACAACAGTGAGTCAAATTGCAGCCCCTAGAGGAGAAATCCCAGTACTGCATTCCCAGGGACTTGACCCAGTGGGGGAGTGGCGGTGGCAGTGATATCACACCATAGGAGAACGCCCAACCTGGCATCCCCCATGGTCTAAAGCAGCCTCGATTAACTCCCTGTGTCTGAGACTCTGCGATACAACCCAGTAAAGGAGTAGTGGGGACTGAGATACCACAGACTCGAGATACAGAGCACCTTAAGTGAAGTCGTAGTGACCCAAGGGAAGAACCCAGAGAAGGCACAAACTTCCTAAATCATGGGAAAGAGGAATAACAATGGAGCAATGAATGCCCACAATCCCACAACATCAGAACCCGATAAAACAGAAATTCAGAGATTTCTAGAAGATCAAATCAGGAAAATAACTGTAGAAATAATAGAGTTGTTTCTAAAAGAATTCAGAGAGAGCCAAAAAGAGATAAAGGATGCAATTAATGAAATAAAGGCCTCAATTCAAAGTACAAACAACCAATTAGACCACATGGAGAATAGAATCTCGCTCCTAGAGGATGAGCAATCCAAAAATAAACGCATAGTTTCTAATGTAGAAAAAAAAATCCGACAGCAGAAATTTGACATTGAAGAAATATGGGCCCATTTTAAGAGAGCAAACCTAAGAATAATTGGAATAGAGGAGAGAAAAGAAGGTGAAACCAAAGGGATCAACAATCTCTTCAAGGAAGTAATAGCAGAAAAATTTCCAAACATAGAGCAAGAGGTCGATACACAGGTCCAGGACACTTATAGAACTCCCTTTAGAGAGGAGCAGAGAAGAGGATCCCCACGCCACATAATTGTCAAAATGACCAATGTGGAAGCCAAGCAGAGAATCTTAAAGGCAACAAAAACAAAGGGCCAAGTGACATTCAGAGGCAAACCAATTAGAATCACTCCAGACTTCGCAAACCAAGTCATGAGAGCCAGAAGGGCTTGGAGTAACATATTCCAAACTCTGAAAGAAAACAACTTCCAGCCAAAAATTTCCTACCCAGCAAAACTTTCTATCAAATTAGATGGAGAAATAAGAAGCTTCCATGACAAACAGAAACTGAAGGAATTTATGTCTTCAAAACCAGCGCTAGAGAAAATACTCAAAGAGATTAACTACAAAGAAGAAATAGGTAACACACAGCAGAACCAGAGAAACAAGATTTTCCATCCAACAGACAACTAAGATTGGTTATCTGTGGAGATTCATTACTTATGTTAGTCTTTTACCTAAATTGTATTGTTTGTTTTTATTGTTGCTAATTTTTAGGATTTCTATTTGGACTATTAATATACCTTCAGATATAGCATTTGAAAATATTTTATCCCATTCTATCAGTAACTTTTAACTCTGTTTACATTGTCTTTAGATATACAATATTTTATTTTTTAGGGAATTTGTATACCCTTCTGTTGCTTGTGCCATTGAAATCATATCCAAGAAATCACTGCCAATTTCAATGTTGTGAGGTTTTATGACCCAGATTTTCTTCTAAAAGTTTATAGTCTTAAGATTTATATTTAGGTCTATTATCTATTTTGAGTTAATATTTGTATATGGTGTTAGGTAAGGGTCCAGTTTTACTCTTTTTCATGTAACTATTATTTTTCAACAATATTTAGTTAAAAGATTATTATTTTCTCCACCAAATGTTTGTGGAAACCTTGTCAAAAATAACTTGACACTATATGGAAGAATTTATCTCTAGGGTTTTATTTAACTCCAGTGTTTTATATATCTTTATATGGTTCCATCCCCAGTACTGCATTTATATGGTTTGAAATCAGAAAATATACATCTTCTAGCTTTGTTCTTCTTAGAGATTGTTTTGGGTACCTAGAGTCCATATTCCATTTCAGGATAGATTTTTTCTGAAAAATAAATAAATAAATAAATAAATAAATATATGACAATTTGACTCACTGTTGTTGAGTGCGCAGATGGAGCTGTAGTGGACTCGATGAATTCGCTGCTGCTGCCTCTGTTGGCAATATGGTGCTGCTGCCACGCCCTCGGCCGTGAGGCTGGTGTATTTCTTTTCTGTTTTTGAGCTCCGCTAAGTCCCTGCAGGGTGTGCTGAGCCCAGCCTCTGGGAGCTTAATATGCTCCCTGCGTTGAGAAATCTGCCGAATTCCTCCCAGCTGATCCGCAGCAGCTCACCTCGGCTCACCGTCTGCCACTCCTCTCTAGAGCCTGGTGGGCTGTTGAGTGCATTGGTCTGGTGCTGTCCGGTGAGCTCGCCGCTGCCGCCGGCAATAAGGCGCTGCTGCCGCATCCTCGGGCCTGAGTCTGGCTTATCTCCTCTCTGGTTCCTAGCTCCGTTATGAGTTCCCCTCCTCTCTGGAGCCTGGTGCTGCAAGGGAAAATGGCACTTACTGCTTTGTGCCGCGGCTCCGGCTGCAGCACTGCGGTCTGGTTTCTTTCTGGTGTCTCGTTTTCCAGCCCTCTTTTTCTCTGTCCCTTGTAATTACATTTTTTTTTTTGTTTCTCTGCTGATGGTGTTTTCTGGCTATGAAAGGCACTGATTTTGTGGTAATAGAGATTGGTTTTTAATGGGGCTCGTAAGCCCCGCTTTTCTCCGTCGCCATCTTCATATTGTATTGATATTAATGTTTCTCAAATTTTAAAAAGGGAAGCAACTTTCTTGTGGTTGCTGACATATATGACACTTCTGTTTGTAGAAAGGCAGTTATGAAGTTTCTCTTACCCTGTATATATTTATACTCACCCCTCCCAATAAAGATCACAGACTTTCCATTTTTGGTAGAATAAAACTTTCCTTTAGAGGTTACTTTTTAATAAAAGCATTAAATCCTTATCAGCACTAAAAAGTCTTATATTATCATCATCATCATCATCTTCATCACCATCACCATCATTATGGATGTCTATGAATTTCATCATCTAACAAAGTTGTCTTCAGAAGTTTGATAGCTGATGGCCAAGTGAGAAGGGGGTCCTTATATTGTAAGACAACCCTTAAAATAAAATTTTTCCTAATAAATTTCCCCTTCAAAAATGTCACTAGTCAGCCAGGTGTGGTGGCGCACACTTGAAATCCCCGCGTTTGGGAGGCTGAGACAGGAGGATCGCGCAGGTTCAAAACCAGCCTCAGCTGGCTTAAGAGACCTGTTTCCAAATAAAATATAAAATAGGTCTGGGAGTAGAGCCCAGAGGTAGAAGGCTGTGGGTTCCAACCCCAGTACCACAAATAAATAAATAAATAAATAAATAAATTAAATTAAATAGGTCTGGAACTATAGCCCGTAGATCGAAGGCCCCTGGGTTCCATCCCCAGTACCACCAAAAAAAAAGTCACTAGTCTCAGAAATAGATGGATGGTGATAGCTACTTATAAATAAATATCTGTATTTATATATATGTACTATAGACAGATGGATAAGCAGGTAAATAAATAGATGATAGATAGATAGATAGATCTTTTATAACTAAAGTGGTATCTTTAAGTATTTGGTTCATAACCAGAAAACATAGACACAACATACTGTATCAACTGCCAGGATGCCAAAGTATTTGAAATAAATTTTAGGTAAGAAAATTTTTTTCAAGTGGTAGCTCTATGTTTAATTATAAAAAAGAATGCCAGTTTTCCAAAACAGCTACCCATTTTACATTTCTCACAGTAATATATGGAGGAATCAGTTATTCCACATCTTCACTAAAACTTATTATTGTCGCCGGGCGTGGTGGCGCACACTTGTAATCCCCGCGCTTGGGAGGCAGAGACAGGAGGATTGCGCAGGTTCAAAGCCAGCCGTGCTGGCTTAAGAGACCCTGTTTCCAGAAATAAAAAGTATAAAATAGGTCTGGGAGTGTAGCCCAGAGGTAGAAGGGCTTCCAGGAACCCCAGTACCACACACACAAAAAAAATAATACATGAGTTCAAAACTTATTATTGTCTATCTTTCTTTATTATTGGTGCATTGTTGTTATACACCTTAATGGGGTATAAAGATGGTAGAAGAATACATGAATACATCACTTATTTAGCTTTTCCCCAGTTCCCACCTCATTCCCTCCCCCTCCCTTATTCTCATGTTTGGATTAGTGATTGACTTTGATATGTTTATGAACGTATGTCATGTGTGTTAGGGAATTTCCCTCTTCTTCCCTCCCATCCACCTCAGTTAGGTCACCTTATTTGCTCATCTATGGTTACTCAGAAAGTAAAAAAATATCTGATGATGCTGAAGCTAGGGAGAAAAAGGGTCATAGGAGGAACTCTAGATAAAGAAGGAATAACCATAGGTAAGAAACTTAAAAGTTTATAAGGAGCTGGGCATGTGGTAAATGCTTCTTCCAGTACTTGGGAGGTTGAGATAGGAGGATTCTAGGTTCACAGACAGCCTCAGCTACTTAGTGAGGCCCTCCACAACTTAGTGAGAACTTGTTTCAAAATAAAGAATAAAAAATGTATCATGCGGTAGAATGACCCTGGCTTCCATTCCCAGTATTAGAAAAAGTCTTTAAGGAGTTTTCAGTCACTTAGCAACAGCTTTACATCTCAGTACACACCAGGAAAGAGCACTAAAATAGTTCCTATTGAGAGGAGCCAACGACCTGGTTGTAGACTGAGATAGTGAAAGAGAACCTCACTCTTGTACAGTGACAAAGGATGCTGTGGTTCTTAGCTTACTCCACAGCATAACAACCAGCTTCCCTCAGAGCTGAAGATGGACAGGCGATACAAGGTGTGTGCTGCAAGAATTCTTGGAACATCATGGAAATAATTAAATTCACAGTAGACATGATCTAAGTTACTGAGTGGCCAAAACTAACTTCCTGACTAATAATTCTCTGAAGACCTCAAAGAAGTCTACTTTTCCATTTATTCACATGTGTTTATTTCCTTTCAGTGAGTAAGAATTATGTTAATAATAATAATTATTATTAAGAATTTTCTAGAGACTGTTACATAAATGGTTTGCCATTCTTTATTCTTATACAAACAACTCTAAGGTAGGTCCTAACATTATCATCACTTTCACGTACAGAAAATGGTGTAGACAGTTTCCATTTTTCACAACAACTAAATGGAGGAGTGCAGTGTTGAATCTGGGCAGTTTAACTCCAGAGCCTCACCTTACCCCCTGCCCCTTTTATTGGCGCAGTGTAATTATACATTTGAATGAGATTCAAAGTGATACACACATACACACATCACTTGGTGCATTTCCTTCCGTATGTCCGCTCCTTCCTTCCTCTTTCTCCCTCCCCATACATGTTAGGGAGATTGGCAGTGAAATTTGGTATGGATGTAACCTTACTTGACCTGTTCCCTTCCTCAGGTCTCCTTATCCCTTCCCAGCTCCCTCCTGCAATCCCCTTCCACTATTTTACTGTTTTCTTTCTTCATCTGACTGAAGTCCTTTTTGCTTCCTACTTTTGTTTTAGCTTCCACATATGAGAGAAACATATGACAAAACTGGGATATACAACGATGGAATTCAACTCAGCCATAAAGAACAAAATTATGTCATTTTGCAGGAAAATGGATTGATCTAGCGACTATTATGCTAAGTGAGACCGGCCCGTATCAGAGAGTCAGAGCCTCTCGTCTTAACTACTATTTGGTATAACCATCCCACTCAATAACTGAAAAACTATTAATCATCCTTGAAAAATTCACAAGTCATAGTTTGGTCAATGCTCTGCTTGTCATTATCAACTAGTAAGAATATAATATTCTTAAAGCTTTTCTAAGTTTTATAAAATGTCTAATTCTTGCCCCAGGCGTAAACACTGAGGAAGGGTGAGCTGGTACGGAAAGCAGGGAGGGGGGCCTTCTCATCACCGTAGAGCTGATTAACTTGCAATTAGCAAAGGCTAAGAGGTCCCTCCTGAAATTTTTGCTTGGGGCCCCAAACTTAAATTTTTGTTGCCAAATTCAGCCACTTTTTGTGGGAATAAAATCCATCACTAGGCAGGCACTAACTTTCTAGGACACAAATCCAACCTGAGACATTTCTGACATGGAGTCTCTCAGCATGGAGACTCTGCAGGCCCTTATGCATATGATTTTTCTACTGATTCTCATTACTTAATTTTTCACTTTTTCTACCACACATTATGAAAAAATTTAAACATGCAGAGAAGATATTTTAAAAGTAGTACAACAAATATTTATAGGTCCATCATTGCTTCAACAGAAATGTATATATAACCTAGATAGTAACATATTTTGCCTTGTGTAGATATATCTGTTTACCTCCCATGAATTCACCATCCTTCATTCTTTTTTAAAATTTTTAATTTTTTTTGTGGTACCTGGGATGGAACTGAGGGGCATTCTACCTCTGAGTGACAACCCCAGCCCTATTTTTTATTCTTTTTTGTTATTTTTTTTAAGTTTAAGCAATTTTATTATTACAAAGGCAGAACGAAGGAACAGACTTTTCAAAGCACTGCATTAAAGAAATAAATGCAGTGGAAAAACTTGAAAATGAGTTATTCTTTAGTCTTTATTTTGAAACAGGGTCTCACTGAGTTGCAAAGGGCTTCACTAAGTAGCTGAGGCTGTCTGTGAACTGCGATCCTCCTGTCTCAGCCTCCCAAATGCTGGGATTATAAGTGTGAGCCACCACACCTGGCTTCCTTCACTCTTAAATGCTACAGTACATATATATTAAGAATATATATGTATTCTTAATAAGAAGAACATTTTCTTATATAACACATACTATTAACACATCTAAGAAAATTAGCATCATACAATACCCAATTCAAATTCAGAATTTTTCATTTGTTCTGAAATTGTTTTCTTTTTATTTGTCTGTTTTTCTTTCCCAAAGTTATTTTGTTATGGCTGGGTTTTATACTAGTATTAAAACAATATGTATGCACTCAGTTGTTCTACCACTTCAGTCTTTTTATCCTAGGATTACTCTTTCCCCCGCCCATCGTTTTTTTAAAGAATAATGATATGCCCGGGCATGGTGGTGCACGTTTGTAATCCCCGCGTTTGGGAGGTGGAGACAGGAGGATCACGCTGGTTCGAAGCCAGCCTTGCTGGCTTAAGAGACCCTGTTTCCAAATAAAATAAAAATATAAAAGTAGGTCTGGGAGTGTAGCCCGGAGGTAGAAGGGCTTCCAGGAAACCCAGTACCACCAAAAAAAAAAAAAAAAAAAAAAGAATAATGATATGGACGCTTTGAAGATACCAAGAAGTTCTAGCAGAATTCTACATATTTTGTATTCATCTACTCCAACTAGAATGGCAATCATTCAAAACACAAACAACAACAAATGGTGGTGAGGATGTGGAGAGGTGGGAACTCTAAAACACTGTGAGATTGCAAATTAGTGCAACCACTTTAGAAATCAGTATGGAGAATCCTCAGAAGAATGGGAACAAACTTACCATTTCATCCAGGAATACCACTTGTGCTATCTACCCAAAAGAATGGAAACCAAATTACCAAACTAATGCATGTGTATCTATGTTCATAGCTACACAATTCAACATAGCCTAACTATGAAACCAGCCAAGATGTCCATCAACAGATGAATGGATTACAAAACTGTGGGATATGTATACAATGGAATTTTACTCAGCCATTAAAAAAAAAACACAATTGCAGCATTCACAGAGAAATGGATTGATTTTGAGGACATTATGCTAAGTGAGATTAGTCAGTCGCAAAAAGTAAGGAATCAGATGTTTTCCTTAATATGTGAAAGTTAAGGAGAAATGGGTCATAGGAGGAACTCCAGGTGAAAAAGGAGATCCTGTAGTGGAGCAAATAAGGCAACCTAACTGTGGGGATGGGAGGTTGGGAGAGGGAAAATCTTTAAAGCGCAGGATGTACTTATTCCTATCATAGTCAACCATTAAGCCAAGCATGAGAGGGGAGGGATGGGGAGGGAGTGGGGTGGGGACTGGGTGGGAGCTGGCTGGATTGTGTTTGCCTTTATGTCTACACAAGTTTTTTGCTTCATTATGATGTATAAATACAGTGCACCAATAAAAAATTTAAAAAAGAAGAAGAGGAGATGGAGGAGGAAGAGAAGCAGGAGGAATGGGAGGAGAAGGAGGAAGGGGAGGAGGAGGAGGGAGGGGAGGAGGAGGAGGGAGGGGAGAGGAGAGGAGAGGAGGGGAGGGCAGGGGAGGGCAGGGGAAGTGAGAGGAAAGACTGGGAATCTAACCCAAAGTTGCTCTGAGTTCACTGAGCTGAACCTCAAGCCCTTTTTAATTTTTTTATTTTCATTTAATTTTTTATTGGTACACTGTATTCATGCATCATAGTGGTATAAAAAAAACTTTTGTAGACATACATGCACACATCGCCCAGTTAGTCCCTACCCGATTCCCACCCCATTCCCTCCCCATCCCTCCTTCCCATGCTTGGCTTAGTGGTTGACATCTAGTATTATAGCAATTTATCCAAAATTAAAAATGATAATCTCACATAACAGTTTCATTTGTCTGATACCAAGCTTTGACTCACTATATGGAATAATTTATCTCTAGGCTTTTATTTAACTCCAATGGTTTATATATCTGCCTTTAGAACAGTACTACACTGTTTCAATTATTGTAGCTTTAGATGGTTTGAAATCAGAAAATATACATCTTCTAGCTTTGTTCTTCTTAGAGATTGTTTTGGGTACCTAAACTCCATATTCCATTTCAGGATAGATTTTTTTCTAATAAATAAATAAATAAATGATAGTTTCACCTAAAAAAAAGAAAAAAATATTCTCTGGTAAGAAAGAAATCAAAAAGAAATATTGAAATGTTATCTCTAAGTCATCAAAAGCTTGATATTAGACAAATGAAACTGTTATGTGAGATTATCATCATTAATATTAGATAAACTGCTATAAAACTAGATGTCAACCACTAAGCCAAGCATGGGAAGGAGGGATGGGGAGGGAACGAGGTGGGGATCGGGTAGGGACTAACTGGGCGATGTGTGCATGTATGTCTACAAAAGTATTTTCTTTATACCATTATGATGTATGAATACAGTGCGCCAATAAAAAAATAGATGAAACAAAAAAGTAACTTTTCTTAGATTAGAGATCATTTAAAAACATATTGAGTCTATTATTCTAATACCAATCAAAAGAGATCTGGTGTAGCTGTACTAATTTCAGACAGAGCAAGCATTGGAACAAGAAAAATTATCAGGAAAGAAAAAAGGAGAATTATATAAAGACAAAGGGATCAGTTTGCCAAGAGATAATAATACCTAGTATGAATACATCTAACAACAGAACATCAAAATGCATGAGGCAAAACTTATAGAACTGCAAGGAGAAATAAATGAATCCACTGTTATAAGTGTAGATTTCAGTACTTTTCTGTCTACAATAGGAAAAAAAAGCAGAGACACAAAATTGTTAAGTAAATAGTTAACTTAATAGCAACATAATTGGATATAATGGACATCTACAGAGAACTTAGTCCAACAACAGCATAATATACATTCTTTTCAAGGTCCTGTGGAATAGTCACCAAGATATACCTCATTCTAAGCCATAAATATACCTTAACAAATTTTAAAATTCAGAATTCATACACTCAGTTTTCTCAAGCCACAATTAGAAATCAAAAGATAGCTAAAAAAATCCCCAAATGCTTGGAGATGAACAATGCTTTGAGATAACACATAGAATAAAAAGAAAATATTATAAAAAATTTAAATTTCAACAAAATGAAAATATAACTTCTTGAGCCGAGTGTGATGGCACATGCTTGTAATCCCAATACTTGGGAGGCTGAGACAAAAGGGTGGCAGGCTCTAAGCCAGCCTCAGCAACTTAAGTAGGCCCTCACAACTTAGTGAGACCCTGTTTCCAAATAAGAATTAAAATTGGCTAGAGGTATAACGAAAAATATAAAAATTTGTGGGATGCAGTGAAATGGTGCTTAGAGAAAAATTTATAGCATTAAATGCATGTATTTGAAAAGAAAATAATTGTAAAATCAATAATCTAAACTTCCACTTTAGGAAACAAAAACAAAATAAAATTAAATCTAAAGTAGACAGAAGAAAAAAATAATAAAAATTGATATTAGATATTAAATAATAAAAATTAGACATTCTATATAATAATTGTATATAGAAATTTGATAGATAAAAATTATTAAAGTCATGCTATTTTTAATATGATCAATAAAATTGGACTGAGGGGAAGATGGCAACTGAGTAAAGCAACTTCTACGAGTACCGAGGACACTCTATCTCCATAGCATCAAAAATAATGCCTTACATAGCCAGAAAATACTATCAATAGAGAAACAAAAGCTACAAATACAAGGGATAGAGAAAAAGAAAACTAAAACAACCAGACAGCAGAAAGAAACAGGTCTGCTGCCACCGCCGCCACCACCACACAAATGCCATCTTGCCTCACAGAACCAGACTCCAGGGAGGGAAAGGAAAGGAGCTGAAGTGACCAGTTGCAGTCCAGTTGGATGTAATTCAGCAGTTCTTTCAGTGCAAAGACAGATTAAAATTTTCAGCGGCCAAGCCCATCACGCTCTCCAGCAATTCGGAGAGCACTCAAAACCAGAGGGGAGATATGCTAGCCTCATGGCCAAGGGTGTGGCAGTGACACCATATTGACAGCAGCAGTGGAGAGTTCACCATGCCCCTGAGAGCTCCAGCCCAGCACGCACTACAATTATAAATGAAATTGCAGCCCCTACAGGAGAAATCTCAGCATTGTACCCTTAGGGATTCAAAAAGCTTTAATAAACTCTGGGTCTGAGATCTAGCAGTTCAACGCAGTACAGAAGTAGGAATGGCAGAAATTACTACACCCTAGTCGCAGTTCCCTGAAGAACAGCCCCCAGCCTGGCACCTTCAGGGTCTAGCACAACTGCAACTAACTCCCTGGGTCTGAGAATTTGCAATACAACTCAGGGAAGCAGCAGTGGTGGCGGAGATTACCACACGCCCCCAGATATCCAGAGCACAGTAAGTGAAGTCGTGGTGAACTGGAGAAGAACCCAGAGAAGGTGGGAGTGGGATCTGCTGTTGATCATATCAGAAGCTCAGACAGACTCAGGCTCAGATCAGTGGAAAGTATGGGGGAAGTCTTACGCTTAACTCTAAACCCAATGAATAGGATCACTGGGAACACCACAGACATCCCACTTGTGGTGAACAGGGAGAAGTCTGACTAGCCCAGCCCTAGCTGTGGAGAACTGAGACTCCTACATTGAGTTTGGTCTCAGAGGCATATGCTACCAACAGGGAGAGACCTAGACTCCAAATCAGTGGAAAGTGTGGAGGGTGACCTTCACTCAATATTAAATCCAACCCCATTGATATCAACCATCTGCATAGACTGAAAAGACTCAGAGAACCAGACTCACAGAGGGAAAGGTGCTGGTAGCACTCGGTATCTACACAGAGAGAGACTGCTGAATTTATTTGTAGCGTCGCATCAATTCATTGTTGAGATTATTTGGGTTTTTTTTTTCTTTATTTGTATGTGTATACCTGATTGGTTTTTTTTTTTTTTTTTTTTTTGGAGGGGGTTTGTGGGGTTTTTTTTGTGTTTGGGTTTTTTTTTTTTTTGGTTTTTTATGATTTTGTTTTGTTTTGTTTGTTCATTTTGGTGTTTTTTAACCCGCATTCCAAATCCTCTCCCAAGCTTGTACAAATCTACTCTCTCCTCTCTATCCCTCTTCTATCTTTTCTCTTCTTTTTATCGCTCCCTTGTCTTCTATTAAATCCAATTCATATCACTATACCAGAAATCCTACATTTGTTACTACATTGGTACTATTGCTAATCTCTAGTATATACTACCTTAACAAACTCATATACTCATACTATTTGACCCTCTCTGAGACCTTACCCTATTTTTCCATTTACTCCTTCATTTCCCTCCTTACTCAACCTTCACTGTTGAATACAACTTGCCCTTGAATATACCAGCTGACACCGAGAGACTGGGAGAAATCTACCAAAAGTAACAGACACAAACTTCTGAAATCATGGGAAGGAGGAACAACAATGAAGCAATTAGCTCTCACAACACCACAATAACAGAACCTGATGCAGAGATTTCCAGAAGATCAAATCAGGAATGTAAATGTAGAAATAATTCAGGATTTTAGAAGAGAATTTAGAGAGAGTCTGAAAGAAATGAAGGAAGCAATCATTGAAGTAAAGGCATCAATTCAAACTATAAACAATCCATTAGACCACATGGAGAATAGAATCTTGCTCCTAGAAGATGATCACTCCAAAAATAAATGCATAGTTTATAATGTAGAAAAAACAATTCAACAACAGGAATTGGACATTGAAGAAATATTGGCACATCTTAAGAGAGCTAACCTAAGAATAATTGGCATAGAGGAGGGAAAAGAAGGTGAAACCAAAAGGGATCAACAATCTCTTCAAAGAAGTAATAGCAGAAAATTTCCCCAACATAGAGCAAGAGGTCAATACACAGGCTCAGGAAACTTTATAGAACTCCCTTTAGAGAAGATCAGAGAAAAGGTTCCCCACACCACATAATAGTCAAAATGACCAATGTAGAAGCCAAGGAGAGAATCTTAAAGGCAACAAAAACAAAAGGCCAAGTGACATTCAGAGGCAAACCAATATGAGTATTCATATTCATGGAAAGGAAGATTCAATATTCTCAAGATATAAGTGCTTCCTAATATGATTTATAGATTTCATACAATCCCAACCAAAATCCCAGTACATTAGTTTGTAGATATTGACACTCATTCTAAAGATTATATAAGAAATCAAAAGATGCAGAATAACCAAGTCAAAAATCAAGACAGTACAGTTACTGATAAAAACAAACAGATCAGTAAAACAAAACAGAAAGCCCCCAAAATATAGCTTTACAAATATATTCAGTTGATTTTTAATAATGGAGTGAAAACAATATGATAGAAGAAAGAAAGCCTTTTAACAAACGGGACTGAAACACTGAACATTCATATGCAAAAAATTAAAAACCTTACACCCTTTGCAAACCTTATACACCTCACAAAAATAAGCTACAAAAACATCATAAACTTATAGAAATGTTTGTAAAATATATATATGATAAAATTATTTTCCAAAATATTCCAAACTCTTAAAGTTTAACAATATTCAAACTCTTAAAATTTCACAACAAAATGAACAACCCAGTAAAAGATCAGAACACTTTACCAATGAAGACATACAGATGGAAATAAGCATATGAAAAGATGCTCAGCATCATGTGTCAATGGGAAATTGCAAATTAAAACAATAGAGAGATACCTACCACTCGACACCTATTAAAACGTCCCAAATCCAGGACATTAACACCAACAAATGCTGGAGAGGATACGGGGCAACAGGAACTCATTCATTTGATTGGTGGGAATATAAAACTATACTCACGTTGGAAGACATTTTGGTAATTTCTTACAAAACCAAGCATACTCTTACCATGTGAACCAGCAATTATACTTTTTGTATCCAAATTAATTATATCCACACAAAGAAAAAACTTTCACAGAGATGTTTAATCTTAGTTTCAAACCTTGGAAGCAGCCAAGATATCCTTTAGCATGTGAACGAAGAACTAAGCAACAGTACGTACAGACAATGGAATGTTATTCAGCACTAAAAATAAATGAAATATCCAGTTATGAAAAAAATATGGCACAAACTTAAATACATATTGCTAAGCAAAGAAGCCAGTCTGGAAAATGCCACCCATGTATGATTCTGAGTACATGACAACATTCTGGAAAAAGGGAAACTATGGCAAAAGTAAAAAGGTCAATGGTTACCAAAGGGTGATAGGAAGGATGGGTGGAGAGCAGAGCATCTTTTTAAGTTAGGAGACTACTCTGTATGTACTATAATGGCGGATGCAGGCCACCATACATTTGCCATAACCCATGGAATGCACGCTCCAAGAGTGAACTCTGTAAACTAAGGACACTGGATCAGTATAGGTTCACTGATTATTACAAACGTCTTCCTTCCTTCCTTCCTTCCTTCCTTCCTTCCTTCCTTCCTTCCTTCCTCCTCTTCCTCTCCCTCCCTCCCTCCCTCCTTCCTTCCTTCCTTCCTTCCTTGTACTTTGAGTTGAAAACAGAGGTAGTCTACCACTGAGCTACAACCCCAGCCCTTTTTATTTTGAAACAGGCTCTCCCTAAGTTGGTGAAGCTGACCTTAAACTTGCTTTCTGTTTCAGACTCCCATGTTCTGGGATTATAGGCTTGCTTTACTGTGCTAGCTACAAATGTATATTTCCTATACAGGACTTTGTGTATGAGTGGGTGGAGGGCATATGGAAACTCTATACTTTTCTCTCAGTTTTGCTGTGGATCCAAAACTAAGCTAAAAAAAAAAGTAGTCCATTTCAAGAAATATATTGTAGAGCTGGATGCAATGGCACGTACCTATAATCCTAGTGACTTGGGAGGCTGAAGCAGGAGAGCCACAAACTCAAGGTCAGCCTGGGCAACGTAGCAAGATCCTGTCTCGAAATAAGAAATAAAAGAGGTGGGGATGTAGCTCAGTGGTAGAGTGTTGCTTGGTTCATTACTACTACAGTAATAATAATAATAATAATAATAATAATAATAATAATAATACATTGTGTGTACATACCACCTTTTTCTTATTGTTCTATTTGTTCTATTTTCTTATTTTTCTATTTTCTTATTGTATCTATTTTCTTATTTTCTTATTGTTCTATTTGTTCTATATTGTTCTGTTTCTTATTGTTCTATTTTCTTATTGTTCTATTTCATCTATGTTCATTCATCTATTGTGTCATTAGCAGAAAAATGGATGGAACTAGAGGATATTATGCTGAGGGAGCTCAGCCAGCCTCAGAAAGTCAAGGGGCCTATGTTTCCTCTCATATGTGAAGATAGAAAGAAAAGAGGAGACAAAAGAGACTTCACATAAATGAAGAGAGTGGCCAGTAGAGGAATGGAAGGGAATTGAGGGAGGGGGAGGGGAAAAGCAGGATAGAGGAAGAAAAACTTCAAATAATGCTATGTCCATAGATGACAGTTATTACTACTAATCTCACTAGCATGTTCAAGGAGGGAAGGAGGAAATGGGTGCAATTAGAGGGAAATACATCAAGTGCTGTGTACATGTATATTTGTATCACTTTGAACCTCATTATAATATATAATTATAATGCACCAGTACATATATTGAAAATTATTTTTATTTTAATGTGGTACTGGGGATGAAACCCAGGGGCATTATACCTCCGAGCTACACCCCAAGCCCTATTTTTTATTCTTTAATTTGAAACAGGGTCTCACTGAGTTGCCAAGGGCCTCACGAAGTAGCTGAGGCTGCCCACAAACTGCGATCCTCCTGTCTCAGCCTCTCGAATGCTGGGATTACAAATGTGTGCCACCACTTCTGTGTTTAAAAAGTTAAAATAATAAAAATTCTGCACAAGTCCTTACTTTACCATTTACTAGTTGTGCTACATTTTCAGATAATTTTGAGACCTCCATTTTCTTTTCTGTCAAATAGAGTAACACATACCTAAGGTTTGATGTGAATAAAAAGTGATAATCCAGTTAAACTGCTTAGTACAGTGCCTAATACAGAGTAAGCAATTAAGAACTGTTGGCAACTATTATTTATTATTATTATGTTATTGTTATTATATTACTATTGTTATCCTATTTTCTTTTTTCTTTCTTTCTTTTTTTTTTTTTTTTTTTGGTGGTACTGGGGTTCCTGGAAGCCCTTCTATCTTTGGGCTACACTCCCAGACCTATTTTTTATTTTTTATATTTTTTATTTGGAAATAGGGTCTCTTAAGCCAGTGAGGCTGGCTTCGAACCAGCGTGATCCTCCTGTCTCCCCCTCCCAAGAGCGGGGATTACAAGCGTGCGCCACCACGCCGGGCATCCTATTTTCTTTTATCTTCCAGACTTGAAGATCTCATTGTCTTTCAGAGTACAATGCTTTTGCTTACCAGGGAAGCATATGTGTAATGTTTAAAATTTATCCAGCACCCTTCCTCCAAATGAACTCAAAAAAGCTATGCTGGAGGTAAATGTGAGCAATCTCACTGGTTTGGAAAACTGCTCTGTACCTTGAGAAATCCTTCTATGTGAAATATTAATGTGTTTTCTCCTCACCAAGTTACTATGCCTCAAGGCTTCAGGTGTGTCAACAAGTATCTCCAAACCTCAGTGGGTTTAAGACTGAGATCATTTCTGAAAAGCACACTGCCTTCTATTCAAGACTGGGTGAAGTAGAGTTATTTAAATTGCCTTAAAACTCATTTTTCTGGTCTCTGCCATGTGGACTACAATCCATGAAAGAGACAACAGAGATTCATACCATTTAAAAACTTCACAGTAGCCGAGTGTGGTGATGCATGCTTGCAATCCCAGCATTTGGGAGGCTGAGACTGGAGGATTGCGGTTGGCGGACAGCCTCAGCTACTTAGTGAGGCCCTCTGAAACTTAGTAAGACCCTGTTTCAAAAACAAAGAATAAGAAAGACTAGGGCAGGGGGTGTAGCTCAGAGGTCAAATGCCCCTGGGTTCCATATCCAGACCCGCAATAAATAAATAAATAAATAAATACGCTTTACAGTGAACAAGGACACTTTGGATTCCAAGTGATCCTCAAGGCCTTTTGACATTCATACTACTTTAAAGTGGTTATTTTAGGTGTAAAATGTGAATAAAAATTAAAGAATAAGGAGAATAAGTGAATAAAAATAACACGGAGCTGCAGGCACCCAGCAGAAGGCTTCATCACCCAGGTGCCTTCATTTGCCTGGCTCAGTTTGTTCTCTATGTCACACAAAAATGTGGCTTTCATTTCCAAATGCCAAGTGTAATGGAGTGCTTTGTGAAAAACAACTGCTTTATTGATGGCACTGTCTGATGTCTCACTGACAACCCATGGTTACCAAAGTTAGCATGCTTTATGCTAGGAGAAAAATTAGTAATGCTTTAAAAAGCATTCTTGGGCAAGGAGGCAGCTCTGAACTTGAAGTTTCTGACACCATGTCCATTGTAGCCAGCTCTGAGTAGTGCTAAGAGAAGTTGGGAAGATTTTGTTGGGGGATAGATAGTCTGGTTCTGAAATATCCTGCCAAGCCTCAGGTGGCTGAGAAACCCTCCCAGGAGAGTGAGTATACCGTCAGACACTATCCTCTTTCAGGAGATTTTTCCATGTAGAATTGAAGCTTGACAAATGTTGGCTGAATAGGAGTCAAAACCTATAATCTTCCTGGAAAAAATGTATCACCTAGAAACATTATTATATCATCTGTGCAGTACAATTACAGCCTACCTCACTGAGTAACTGTGAATACATTCCTGATGCCTTTCTACTGCTCACTAACCAGAGTTCTGTGTTGTTTTCTTTCTTTCATCCTCCTTTCTCCTGTTCTCTTCTTCCTTTCTCTTTTTGTATTCCTTCCTTTTCTTTAGGGTGAACAGGAGCATCTATAGGAATCCCATCCTTTGTGGATGAATCTGTTGGTCAGCTTTATATCACTGTAACCAACACACATGATAAGAACAATTGGAGGCTGGCAGCAGCGGCGAATTCACCGGATGGCTCCAGATAAGTGCACTCAACAAGCTACCAGGCTCCAGAGAGGAGGGGGTGGACAGTGAGCTGAGGTGAGCAGCTGCAGAACAGCCGGGCAAAATTCAGCAGTTTTTTCGGTGTGAGGAGCATCTAAAGCTCCCAGGGGTCAGGCTCAGCACACCCTGCAGGGACTCAAAGTGGAGCTCAAAACCAGAGAAGAAATACACCAGCCTCACGACCGAGGGCGTGGCAATGGCGCCATATTGCCACCGGTGGCAGCAGCAGCGAGTTAACCGAGTCCACTACAGCTCCATTAGGGCACTCAACAACCATAAGTCAAATTGTGGCCCCTAGAGGAGAAATCCCAGTACTGCACTCCAAGGGACTTGCTCAGATAGTCTTCCTGGGTCGGAGATTTTTGCAGTCCAACCCAGTGGGGGAGTAGCGGCGGCAGAGATATTACACCATATTTGCAGCTCCCCGTGGGAGAATTCCCAGCCTAGCTCCCCCATGGTCTAAAGCAGCCTTGATTGACTCCCTGGGTCTGAGACTTTGCGATACAACCCAGTAAAGGAGTAGTGGTGACTGAGATACCACAGACTTGAGATCCAGAGCACCTCAAGTAAAGTCATAGTGACACAGGGAAGAACTAAGAGAAGGCACAAACTTCTAAAATCATGGAAAAGAGGAATAACAATGGAGCAATGAATGCCCACAACCTCACAACATCAGAACCTGATAACATAGAAATTCAAAGATCTCTAGAAGATCAAATCAGGAAAATAACTGTAGAAATAAAAGAGGACTTTCGAAAAGAATTCAGAGAGAGTCTAAAAGAGATAAAGGATGCAATCATTGAAGTAAAGGCCTCAATTCAAAGTACAAACAACCGATTAGACCACATGGAGAATAGAATCTCGCTCTTAGAAGATGATCACTCCAAAAACGAATTGCATAGTTTCTAATTTAGAAAAAAAATACTACAGCAGGAATCTGACATTGAAGAAATATGGGCCCAATTTAAGAGAGCTAACCTAAGAATAATTGGAATAGAGGAGAGAAAAGAAGGTGAAACCAAAGGGATCAACAATCTCTTAAAGGAAGTGACATTCAGAGGCAAACCAATTAGAATCACTCCAGATTTCCCAAACCAAGTCATGAGAGACAGAAGGGCTTGGAGTAACATATTCCAAACTCTGAAAGAAAACAACATCCAGCCAAAAATTTCCTACCCAGCAAAACTTTCTATCAAATTAGATGGAGAAATAAGAAGCTTCCACGACAAACAGAAACTGAAGGAATTTATGTCTTCAAAACCAGCACTAGAGAAAATACTCAAAGAGATTAACTACAAAGAAGAAATAGGTAACACACACCAGAACCAGAGAAACAAGATTTTCCATCCAACAGACAACTAAGATTAGTTATCTGTGGAGATTCATTATTTATGTTAGTCTTACACCTATCTCTAAATTGTATTGTTTGCTTTTATTGTTGTTAATTTTTAGGATTTCTAGTTGAAATATTAATATACCTTCAGATATAGCATTTGGAAATATTTTATCCCATTCTATCAGTAACTTTTAACTCTGTTTACATTGTCTTTGGATATACAATATTTTATTTTTTAGGGAATTTGTATACCCTTCTGTTGCCTGTGCCATTGAAATCATATCCAAGAAATCACTGCCAATTTCAATGTTGTGAGGTTTTATGACCCAGATTTTCTTCTAAAAGTTTATAATCTTAAGATTTATATTTAGGTCTTTTATCTATTTTGAGTTAATATTTGTATATGGGATTAGGTAAGGGTCCAATTTTATTCTTTTTCATGTAATTATTATTTTTTAAACAATATTTAGTTAAAAGATTATTATTTCCTCCACCAAATGTTCGTGGAAACCTTGTCAAAAATAAATTGACAATATATGGAAGAATGTATCTTTAGGCTTTTATTTAACTCCAGGGGTTTATATATCTGCCTTTAGAACAGTACTACACTGTTTCAATTATTGTAGCTTTATACGGTTTGAAATCAGAAAATATATATCTTCTAGCTTTGTTCTTTTTCGAGATCGTTTTGGGTATCTAGAGTCCATATTTGATATTAGGATAGATTTTTTCTGAAAAATAAATATATAAATATATGATAGTTTCACCTAAAAAAAAAAAGAAAAAATATTCTCTGGTAAGAAAGAAAGCAAAAAGAAATATTGAAATGTTATCTCTAAGTCATCAAAAGCTTGGTATCAGACAAATGAAACTGTTATGTGAGATTATCATTTTTAATTTTGGATAAATTGCGATAATACTAGATGTCAACCACTAAGCCAAGCACGGGAAGGAGGGATGGGGAGGGAATAGGGTGGGGATTGGGTGGGGGCTGACTGGGCGATGTGTACATGTATGTCTACAAAAGTTTTTTTTTATCCCACTATGATGTATGAATACAGTGCACCAATAAAAAATTTTAAAAAAAACTATACTGCAACAAAATGGAAAATCTGGAGGAAATCGACAACTTCCTAGATAAATACAACCTTTCTAAACTGAGTCAAGAAGATATAGAACACTTAAACAAACCAATAACAATCAAAGAGATTGAAAGAGTAATAAAGAGCTTATCATCAAAGAAAAGCCCGGGACCCGATGGTTTCCCAAGTGAATTCTATAAAACCTTTATAGAAGAGATAACCCCAATACTTCTCAAACTATTTTGTGAAATAGAAAAAACTGGGGCTCTCCCAAATACATTCTATGAAGCCAACATTACACTAATACCCAAACCGAATAAAGACAGTTCAAGGAAGGAAAACTACAGGCCTATATCTCTGATGAACTTGGATGCAAAACTATTAAACAAAATACTAGCCACATGCATTCAAAACCACATCAAGAAAATCATACACCATGACCAGGTAGGGTTCATCCCAGGGATGCAAGGCTGGTTCAACATATGAAAATCAATCCATGTAATTCACCATATAAACAGAACCAAGGACAAAAATAACATGATCATTTCAATAGATGCTGAAAAAGCATTTGACAAAATTCAACATCCACTTATGATAAAAACACTGCAGAGAAGTGGAATAGAAGGAACATATCTCAACATTATTAAGGCAATCTACAATAAGCCCACCACCAACATCATATTAAGTGGGGAAAAACTTCAAGAATTCCCCCTAAAAACAGGAACAAGACAAGGATGTCCATTATCACCACTTCTCTTCAATATAGTACTAGAGACTCTAGCCAGAGCAATAAGGCAAGAAAAGGAAACCAGAGGAGTACAAATAGGAAAAGAAGAACTCAAACTTTCACTATTTGCAGATGACATGATACTATATTTAGAAAACCCAACAAACTCAACCAAAAGGCTTATGGAACTGATCAACAAATTCAGCAAAGTATCTGGATACAAAATCAAACTTAAAAATCGGAAGCTTTCCTGTACATCAACCATAAATCCACTGAAAAAGAAATTCAGAAAACACTTCCACTCAGGATCTCCCACAAGAAAATAAAATACTTAGGAATAAACTTGACCAAGGAGGTAAAAGATCTCTACAAAGAAAATTATAAAACACTGAAAAAAGAAATCGAAGAAGATCTTAGAAGATGGAAGGATCTTCCATGTTCATGGATTGGCAGAATAAATATAATTAAAATAGCTATCCTTCAAAAATGATCTACAGCTTTAACACAGTGCCCATTAAACTACCAAGATCATTCCTCACAGAATATAGAAAAATCAGTCCCTAAATTTATCTGGAATAACAAAAAGCCCAGAATAGCCAAGGTAGTTCTCAGCAACAAAAACCATGCAGGAGGAATCACAATACCTGACTTTATACTACAAAGCCATTGTAATAAAAACAGCATGGTACTGGCAAAAAAACAAAAACAAAAACAAAAACAAAAAACAACAGATACATAGACCAATGGAGTAGAATAGAAGACCCAGAAACAAGTCCACACACTTTCAGCCAATTGATTTTTGATAAAGGGGCCAAAAACATACACTGGAGAAAAGATAGCCTGTTCAACAAATGGTGTTGGCAAAACTGGTTAACCATATGCAGAAAATTGGAAATTAATTCCACTTTCTCACCCTGCACAAGAGTCAACTCAAGATGGATCAAAGACTTGGAAATAAACAAGAGACCTTGAGGCTCCTTGAAGAGGGCATAGGTCCAACACTGCAACACATAGGTACAGATAAACACTTTCTTAACAAGACCCCAAAGGCACAACAAATTAAAAGGCGAATCAATACATGGGATTGCATGAAACTGAAGAGCTTCTGTTCAGCAAAGGAAACTATCAAGAATCTCAATCGAGAGCCAACAGAATGGGAGAAGATTTTTGCCACCTACACCACTGATAGAGGACTAATATCTAGAACATACATCGAATGCAAGAAACTCAACACTAAGAAAACAAAGCATCCAATAACAAAATGGGCAAATGAACTAAATAGACACTTCACAAAAGAAGAGATTCAAATGGCCAGTAAATGCATGAAAAAAATGCTCAACAGCACTGTTTTTGCATCAGAGAGATGCAAATCAAAACTACCCTGAGATTTCACCTAACTCCACTAGAATAGCAATCATTCAAAACACAAACAACAATAAATTCTGGTGAGAGTGTGGAGAAGTGGGACTCTAAAACATTGTTGGTGGGATTGCAAATTAGTGCAACCACTTTGGAAAACAGTATGGAGAATCCTCAGAAGAATGGGAACAAATCTACCATTTGATCCAGCAATACCACTTCTACACAAAAGATAGGAAACCAAACTACCAAACTAATGCATGTGTATCTATGTTCATAGCTGCACAATGCACTGTAGCCAAACTATGGAACCAGCCAAGATGTCCATCAACAGATGAATAGATTACAAAACTGTGGGTATATACACAATGGAATTTTACTCAGCCATCAAAAAAAACCTCAATTACATAATTTTCAGAGAAATGGATGGAACTGGAGGACATTATGCTAAGTGACATTAGTCAGTCACAAAAAATAAGAAAGCAGATGCTTTCCCTAATATGTGAGTGTTAGGGAGACATGAGTCATAGGAAGAACTCTAGATGAAAAAGGCAATCCTACAGAGGAGCAAATAAGGCAACCTAAGGGAGGAGAAAGGAGGGGGAAAGAGGAAAATCTCTAAAACACACAATGTACTTAAACATATCGAAGTCAACCACTAAGTCAAGCAAAGGAAGGAGGGACAGGGAGGGAATGGGGTGGGAGTTGGGTAGGGGTTAAATCAGTGATGTGTACGGGTATGTACACACAAGGTAAAAAACCCCAATATGATGTATGACTATAATGCACCAGTAAAAAATTTAAAAAAAGAACAATTGGAGGAGAAAGAGTTGATTTGTGCTCCCATTTCCAGAGGTCTCATTCTGTCCATGGCCAGCTGGCTCCATTTGGGGTGGGAGGTTTAAGTGAAGCTGAGGGCATTGTGAGGAAAGCTGCTCAGGTCATGGTAGCTAGGAAGGAGAGAGAGAGAGAGAGAGAGAGAGAGAGAGAGAGAGAGAGAGAGAGAGATCATGAATCAACTCTTAGAGGGCACACACGGTAACTATTTCTTCCCATCTCCCAATAGTCCACTCAGCCAACAGTGAATTAACCCATTGATGTCATCAAAGCCCTCGTACAGTCATGCCCTAAAGCCCCACCTCTAGACACCGATGCTTTGAGGACATATGAGACTTTGGGAGATTTTCCAGATACAAACCATCACAGTCTCATCATCAGAGACATTTACTAGTCATCAGATAATGGAGCTGGGGGGTGATACCCATGTTAGGTGATTTCAGAAGCTGGGGAAGCCTCAAGCTACCCCATCATCTGCTGATAATGTGTGGTGTCATGTATAGTCAAAAGTTAAATTATTTTATAATGTATGCACCACTAGTCAATGAACTTCATAATTTATCAATTAATCATTAATATTACTGAATGCTTACTATAAAAGAGATCATGTACTAAGTTCATTGAAGGCTTCAGAAATAAATAGGACAAAGGAGAATAACCTGGTCATATTTGCAATGTAATAGATCCCTTTAGCCAGATAGCAGGGTAAAAAGTATCTGATTGGGAAATAGAAGGAATTAATAGCTAGGTTTGGTTGTTTTAACAGAAGTCAAATAACATTGGCTTCTAAAGAAAGATTTAGAGCTGGAGGTATAGCTCAGTGGTAGTGTTTGCTTATCATTGATGAGGCCCTGGGTTCAAACTCCAGGATTGCAAAAAAAAATTTTAAGTATTAAGAAATAATTAATTTACTCCTTAAATATGAATTGAGTCTCTACTAAGTATCGAGTCTTGCCCTGGATGCTGCATACACAGTCATATGTCTACCTGTTCATGCCTTAAGGAACTTAAGAGACTAGGAGATAAGGTCTAGATGTTTTTTTTTTTTTTTTGCTTGATTTGTGATGCTGGAGATAGAATCTATAGCCTTAAGCATGTTAGATAAGGGCTCTATCACTGAATTACATCCCCAGACCCTATATCTAGGTTTCTATTGAGGGAAATTGCACTGCAATCCATTGGAATAGAGTCAATGGAAGAAGTAGTTTGGGGGAAAGTGATGACTATCTAGTCATCATGGTTAATTAATGATATCTAAACAGATAGCTAAATGTGTGGGACTAAGTCCCAAGAGGGGGACTGGAGCTTGAGATTGTTGTACATGGGCACCATCAGCAAGGGTGGTATCTGTAGCCATGTGGAGAAGATTATAGAGCAGAGAGATAAGAGGGCCCTGAAACAAGTACACAGTGAGTATAGGAGAAGCCCACAACAGAGAATAAGAAAGAGCAATTGAAGGGGTTAAAGGAAACGAGGTGGTCACACTGTTGTGAAAACAAAGGGCAGAGAGCACTTTAAGGAGGATCAAATGCTTCCAAGATATGAAACAAAACAAGCTGGGGACGGTAGGGAAGGAGCAGGGCAGGGGAGATTCAGAACTGCAAGGTATGGTGTGCGCGTACATGAGCAAGGGAGTGTTTTTGCTTTGACTTAAAGGCAAGAAAGGTTCAGGAATGTTAAATGATGACAGGAAGGAGCCTGTGCAGTGGAAGACCTAGTAGTAGAGGGGAGGTCGAGTTTCTGAAGGTGGTGGTTGGAGTGGGAAAGGGAGTTTATTTTTAAATGACGGACAATTAGATCTCTTATCATCTCTAAGCTGCATGCAGAGACCTAGGCAAAGGGCAACAGGTGGTATGACCCGAGCGTTGACATAAGCGTAGCAAGGGCGAGGCCCAGCCTCTGGAGATGGGGTGAGCATGAAGACTGGGTGGAGTGCGAAGATATGGACTACGCGTTCCTTGCTAATCAGAACAGAATATGTGCAGTTTGAGGGACACAAAATCACCTTTCTTGCTTTATCCCCATAGAGTTTTAAAGAGACGATACAGAATTGTGCTTAAAGCATGAAGTTCATGTTTGTCTTTCTAGTTACCTTCTGATTCAGCCACTTACAAGCTATATAACATTGGGCAAGTGATCTGACTTCTCTGTCTCTCCTCTCTCTCTGTCTCTCCTCTCTTCTCTTTTCTTTTCTCTCTCTCTCTCTCTCTCTCTCTCTCTCTCTCTCTCTCTCTCTCTCTCTGTGTGTGTGTGTCTGTGTTGCTGTGAATTGAACCCAGGGACATTTTATGACTGAGCTACACCACAGTCCTATTTTATTTTATTTATTTTTTTTAGTTTGAAACAGAGTTTCATTAGGTTGCTGAGTACCTCGCTAAGTTACTGAGTCTGGCCTCAAACCCTGACCCTCCTGTTTCAGCCTCCTAAGTACTAGGATGTGCCACCACACCCAGCTTCCTTGTATTTTAAGTGTAGGCATCACTATTATCTGTTTCCTAAGGGATTTTGAAGATTAAAGGAATATTTATATGAAGTGGTTAGGATAATGCCCCATCCATAGTAAACACTCTACAAATGTTATCAATATTTGAAGATAGAATATATCTTATTTTATATAAGAGCTTATTTAGGCTGACTTATAAAGAATTAGAGACAAAATCATTTGACTGAGGTCACATTACTAATTAAGGAATGAGCAAAGATTAATCTCAGGCTTGTGCACTTTTTTTTTTTTCATGCAGCAGAGATTTAGTCCTAGATAATAAAACCTAGATAATAAAAGGGCCGTGAATTTGGCCAAGTTTACACACATGGTTAGAGCCACAGTGAGAACTAAACAAACAAACCGAAATAACAACCACAAAAACAACCACAAACAAAGCCCTGGACCATACCTGTGCAGCTGTCTCCTGCTACCCTATCCACTGCGCAGCCTCGCTGTCAAAATTCCCACCTTGGATTTTAATCAGTTCTTTGTCTAGTATCCTTTGGAAAATCCACTCACATCATCTGTGGGGCTCATGATGCTGCATTTGGTGCTAAGATCTTGGGTTTTGGCTGATAAGCAATATTTTAGAAGAGCAAGAAATTCCCCTAGAGACTCCACAGCTGTGCATGTAAAAGAACACAAGTCTCTCCAACCACGAGCTAGCAAAAACAACCCCAAACAAAGCAAAGCAAAAATGGCCAAAGCAATTTATGCTCTAAGATTTCCCTTTGGATTTGCATTGTCTGCAAGTCTCAGGGGTGTGTGTGTGTGTGTGTGTGTGTGTGTGTGTGTGTGCGCGTGCCTGCTAATTTCATCCTCCTTGGTCAAACCACCTACTCCTGGGAGCTCAGAAGTCCTGCTGGTTGGGGAATTGTTTCTGCCACCAGGGAGAGCAACATTTCAGTAAATCCTCATTTAACTGTGAAGACAGCTGTAAGCCCGTTAAATTCATAAGTGAAATTAAATCACAGAATTCTATGGTAAGTGTGATGCTACCCTATGATTCCCTAAGTGCAAAGCTAGTCCTTGTCTTAAAAAGTAGCAAATCTCTGTGCTTCATCTAGGGTGGCTGAGTTCCTCTGATTGCCAGGGAGAAGGGTTGGGTGAGATTTAATCTAATAAGAAAAGAAAACAAAATCCATTGATTAATAAGGCTGGGTAAAAAGAGGACACAATGAAGTGCATAATAGAAGCAATTTTTCAGATGGTTTGATTTAAAACAATGCCTCAGAGAGAAAAAATAATTTAACATTTATTTTTAGGTTTTAAATCTATAGTCAATAATTTTAATAAAAATTGTTCTGCTTTAGGGAGGAAAGTTGGTATAGCTTTTTCTGGCCTGGCCAGAAGTCAAAGGTCCATGTCTCTTCCCAGCTGGTCTTTTTTCTACCAACTACTCATACTCTTGTTCCTCAGTTTCCCTATTATTGGAGACGATGCATAATCTATGTGCACTAAGCTTTTAACACACATACCAATTTCTTTATATAATGGGGACTCTGGGAATATTAATATTCAATTTGAGTTATAAACATGTAATTTGTATTTCAGGAACACAACTCTTGAGGCAAATAAAATACTCCCATCTCATGCTATTATTAGAAAGGATATTTCAAATTGTTTGGAAAACAACCACTATTTGGAATTCAGAAAGCTTTCCCCATATGAAAGCAATAGAAAATAGAGCGTTATGTTAACTTTTAGATGAACAAACCTGAATTACTTGAGTACATGTCAGAAATCCCTTGAAAATAAAGTAGCTTTCTGCACAATTTTATGAAAGTTTAAACTTGCCTTATTTCTGACAGATGCTGCTTATGTCATATGGTTTGCAAAAAACTCACCTGACTCCTGAGATTTATATTCAGTACCAGTGACTGAGAGTCAACTCTTTCAACTAAAAAGTACACATATATGTGCCCAAGCACATACATATATAAACGCAGCTTCAATGCCTTCCTCTAACTTACTTATCAATTTATTTATTGTGGTACTAGGGATTGAACCCAGGGAGGTTCTACCTCCAAGCTACATCCCTAGCTCTAATTTTTTTTTTTTTTGAAACAGGGTCTCAGTTGCTGAGGGCCTTGTTAAATTGCTGAGGTTGGCCTGGGATCTGTGATCTCCTGTCTCAGCCTCTCAAGTGCTGGTATTACAGGTGTGTGCCACCATGCCTGGCCCCTTTTTCTACTTTAAAAGTATAAATGTAAAGATTCTCAGTAACTGACAACTGTATAAACCTCTGCCTTTTCGCTAAAGACATAGCACAGTCCTCAACTGCCCTCCCCTATCCACACTGCTTCTTTGCACACCATTACTTAGGGGTGGCTCTGAGTTCTCAAACCCACACAGTACTCAGGTACCCCCACCCACATCTGCCACTCTCTCTTCCCACTTTTTAGGACACAGAAATCCTAACTATTGGAAAGATCAAACTCTCCCTAACATGTAGACCTCACTGCACAGATCAGATGGCAGTGGTGCATGCTTGTAATCCCAGTACTTGGGAGGCTAAGACAGGAGGATAGCAGGTTTGTGGCCTCAACTACTAAAGGCCCTCTGAAACTTAGTGAGACCATGTTTCAAAATAAAGAATAAAAAATAGGACTGGAGAAGTGGCTTGGAGGTAGAATGCCTCTGGGTTCAATCCCTAGTACCTCAAAACAAAACAAAACAAGAAAAACAAAGATGTATGACTACAATGCACCAATAAAAAATTAAACACAATAACAAAAAAAAACAGAATAAATAAAGGTTTCCCTTGTGATAGATTTGCATCTTTCTAACAAGGCTTAACATGTCTATGGTTTATCCTAAATCAAGCTGTTAAGGGCTCCTCAGATTATACATACTTGGTCTAGATTTTTGTGAGCTCATCTCAAGTTTCAAGAATTGGTTATTCCTAGGAAATATAGCTTCTTTTTTTGGGTTATTGTTCTGAATCAGATCTCTGATTTTTCATACTCTATTAGTACTAAAAAGAAAAGTGCTAATGTAGGCAACCACGTGGCCAAGGAATTAATACATCCCATTGAGTATCTTTTGTGCATTTCTAAAATTTTCAACACAGGCTGACTCTCACTGGCTTTGCGTCTTTAATTAAAGGGAGAGAGAAGGCAAATGACCTTCCTTTGGATATAAAACCATCTTGTCTTCAGTTAATTCTTAGGTTTTTGTTTTTGTTTTGGTACTGGGGCTTGAATCCAGGGGCATTCTTCCTCCAGCCTATATTTCTAGTCCTTTAAATTTTTTTTTTAATTTTGAAACAGGATCTTGCTAAGTTGCTGAAGCTGGCCTTGAACATGTGTTCCTTCTGCCTTGGCCTCCCAAGTACTGGGATTATGTTTGTGCCAGCATGCCCGGCTTCTTTTTCCTTTATCTGTTCTTTCCTGGCTTGTGATCTGGAATGGCAGGAGTGCTTGTCGGAGTTTTCTGTTGAACTCGCTGGGATGAATGAATTGAGACATGAAATTGTTGGAGCTTAGGAAATGACTCCCCAAACTATGGCACTTCAGCACACTGAGTGCTTTGAGCTGAAGAAGAATCCAGGTCTCTTCGACCTTCTCCTGCCCTCCTGTTTCTCATGCTCTGCCTCCCACAAAGTGCAGGGAGGGACTTTCTCTGAAGTTCTCTTCTTTGCCTTGAGATAGGTCCTTCTGAAAGGAACTCAGTTGTCACAAGTCCCCTTCCAGGGCATCTCCTCAAGCAGGGAAACATCACAGGAGAAGAGACTGAAGGTGGGTACGATGGACTGTCACAGGGCGGCACCTATGCTGAGGGCTGCCCAAGACAACTTTGATGAACAAAGGACTGTTCACTTTGCATTAGGAGAGCACTTTGTTCACTGTATCTTACCTCCTCTTGCCCTCAGGAATCATAGCCACCTCCCCCTAGAAGCACCATGCCCTATTTCTTTCTGTAGCTTAGAATACTATAAAAACATTAATCACCTGGCCCTTCAAGTTTCATATATTTTGTGGGATTCCAGGTTGTCAGAGTCTTGAACAAAAGTGATCCCATCTTGTGAAGACATGTCATTTTGCAGGTCTTTTTGCTGACTAAAAATTCCCAAGTCTTACTCAAATACACTCAAATCCCCCTGCTTACCTAAATGTTCCCATTGTCTTGCCTAAGAGATGCCTGACAAGCCCCTTGCTTATTGTGGCCCTCTTCTCATGGAAAATTTCCACTGTCCTGTTTAACCCTGCTGTAACAACACAACTAACTCCCTTTAGCAACCCCCCCATCAATGGCTAACTACTTGTCTCCCTTACCCTATAGAGTCTCCCCTTAAACAACCTATATAAGATTTTAGTCTATAAGTGGACACAGGCCCCAACCTTTCCTGGAGACTCTCCTCGGAGGTTTTATCCCAATAAAGCTGGTTCTGCTATTAAGCAGGAATTCTTTTGTCAGTTTATTTCATAACGTCAATTATGAAACTTTCAGAGAGTGGAAGGTTTTTCTCTTTCCCATGAAATAAAAGTTGTTTTATCATTTCCAAGTAGTAGAAAATCTAGATGACAGAGGAAAATATAGGGGCAAAGAAATCTTTTCCTCACTCATTTCTGGGTTCGTGACTGAGACCACTTTAACAAAAGACAGATTGATGGAAGAAAAGCACAAAAAGTCATTTAATAATTTTTACCTAACTTGAGAATTTTCATATGGAAATAAAGACCCAAAGGGTCAGGGAAGCCTCTGCATGTTCATGCTTAGACCAGATGAAAGGATGGTCATGCAGCCGTACAACTGGATGAATGGGGCATGGTTTAATGCTGATAAGACAGGAGGTGTGATCATATCCTTCTTGGCATCTGTGTATCTTCACTCCTCTAAAAGGTGTCAGGGAAGACATATTTTGAATAAAGATCCCTAGCCGAGCATGATGGTACATGCCTGTAATCTAAGTACTTGGGAGGCTGAGACAGGAGTATCACAGGTTCAAGGTCAACCTCAGCAACTTAGCGCTCCCAGCAACTTAGTGAGATCCTGTTTCAAAATTAAAAAATAAGCCTGTGGGTATAGTTCAGAGGTAGAACACCCCTGGCTTCGATCCCCAGTATCAAGAAGGAAAAAAAATTTATGACTTGCTTCAGGGAAAGACCAGAAAATTATTCCCAGGTTTTATATCCTGTGTCAAGGGAAGGAGGTGAGAGTGAGATCTGTTTCTGCTGATTTCTGAAATGCTCAGGTGACATATCTGGGGGCAGCATGTCCAGAACCCCATCAGGGATGTGACTACAGAAGAGGAGAAGGGATGTGATGTTGGAAGCAAACTTTGAAGCCAAGGAAGGGGCTATAAGCCAAGAAAGAGAGGTAGCCTCGATAGCCTGAAACAAAACAAAACAAAACTAATCAAACCAAGAGGAAAGCAGTGCCTCAGAGCCTTCAGGTCAGGGAAACCAGCCCTACCCGCGTTTTGTAGCCTAGGAGATGGACTTTGGACTTCCGACCCTCAGACTTTAAGAATAAGGAGTGTGTGTGTGTGTGTGTGTGTGTGTGTGTGTGTCCCTAGGTTTGTGGCAATCTGTTGCAATAGCAACAGGAAACACATAAGCTGGATGTGGTGGAGCATGCCTGTAGTCCCAGTTCTTAGGAGGCTGAGACAGGAGGATCTCAGGTTTGAGGCCATGCTCAGCAACTTAGTGAGACCTTGTTTCCAAGTAAAAAATAAAATAGGGACTTCCGGGAAGATGGCGACCGAGAAAAGCGGGGCTTAAGAGTCCCGCTAACAACCAATCTCCATTACCACAAAAAGAGCGCCTTTCATAGCCAGAAAGCACCATCACCAGAAAAACAAAAAAAAACCACCAGGCTCCAGAGAGAAAGCGGACTGAGAACAGAGCTCAGGGCCACAGAGGAGACACACGCGCCCGAGGACGCGGCAGCAGCGCCATACTGCCGGCGGCAGCGGCGAACTCAACGGACGGCTACAGCAAGCCAGGTGAGCCGCTGCGGAACAGCCAGGCGGGATCTTTCGGCGCAGACAGCATTTAAAGCTCCCAGTGGCTGAGCTCAGCACACGCTGCAGGGATTCAGAGTGGAAATCAAAACCAGACAAGAAAAAATACGCCAGCCTCATGGCCGAGGGCATGGCAGAGGCGCCATATTGCCACCGGCGGCGGCAGCAGCAGTGAATTCACCGAGTCCAGTACAGCTACATCTGCGTACTCAACAAAGTGAGTCAAATTGCGGGCCACAGAGGAGAAATCGCAGTATTGGGCCTCCTGGGACTTGACCCAGTGAGGGAGTGGTGGTGGCAGAGATATCACACCATAGGAGAACGTGCAACCTGGCACCCCCCATAGTTTAAAGCAGCCTCTATCGACTCCCTGGGTCGGAGACTCTGTGATACAACCCAGTAAAGGAGTAGTGGGGTCTGAGATAATACAGACTCGAGATCCAGAGCACCTTAAGTGAAGCCATAGTGACCCAAGGGAAGAACCCAGAGAAGGCACAAACCTCCGAAATCATGGGAAAGAGGAATAACACTGGAGTAATGAATGTGCACAACCCCACAACATCAGAACCTGATAAAACAGAAAATCAGAGATTTCTAGAAGATCAAATCAGGAAAATAACTGTAGAAATAATAGAGGTGCTTTGAAAAGAACTCAGAGAGAGCCAAAAAGAGATAAAGGATGCAATTAATGAAGTAAAGGCCTCAATTCAAAGCACAAACAACCGATTAGACCACATGGAGAACAGAATCTCGCTCTTAGAAGATGAGCAATCCAAAAATGAATGCATAGTTTCTAATCTAGAAAAAGATATCCAACAGCAGGAATCTGACATTGAAGAAATATGGGCCCATCTTAAGAGAGCTAACCTAAGAATAATTGGAATAGAGGAGGGAAAAGAAAGTGATACCAAAGGGATCAACAATCTCTTCAAGGAAGTAATAGCAGAAAATTTTCCAAATATAGAGCAAGAGGTTGATACACAGATCCAGGAAACTTATAGAACTCCCTTTAGACAGGATCCGAGAAGAGGATCCCCACGCCATATAATTGTCAAAATGACCAATGTGGAAGCCAAGCAGAGAATCTTAAAGGCAACAAAAACAAAGGGCCAAGTGACATTCAGAGGCAAACCAATTAGAATCACTCCAGACTTCCCAAACCAAGTCATGAGAGCCAAAAGGGCTTGGAGTAACATATTCCAAACTCTGAAAGAAAACAACTTCCAGCCAAAAATTTCCTATCCAGCAAAACTTTCTATCAAATTAGATGGAGAAATAAGAAGCTTCCATGACAAACAGAAACTGAAGGAATTTATGTCTTCAAAACCAGCGCTAGAGAAAATACTCAAAGAGATTAACTACAAAGAAGAAATAGGTAACACTCACCAGAACCAGAGAAACAAGAGTTTCCATCCAACAGACAACTAAGATTGGTTATCTGTGGAGATTCATTATTTATGTTAGTCTTTTACCTATCTCTAAGTTGTATTGTTTGCCTTTATTGTTGTTAATTTTTAGGATTTCTAGTTGGAATATTAATATACCTTCAGATATAGCATTTGGAAATATTTTATCCAATTCTATTAGTAACTTTTAACTCTGTTTACATTGTCTTTGGATATACAATATTTTCTTTTATTTTTTAGGGAGTTTGTATATTCTTCTGTTGCCTGTGCCATTGAAATCATATCCAAGAAATCACTGCCAATTTCAATGTTGTGAGGTTTTATGACCCAGATTTTCTCCTAAAAGTTTATAGTCTTAAGATTTATATCTAGGTCTTTTATCTATTTTGAGTTAATACTTGTATATGGGATTAGGTAAAGGTACAATTTTATTCTTTTCCATGTAATTATTATTTTTCAACAATATTTAGTTAAAAGATTATTATTTCCACCACCAAATGTTTGTGGAAACCTTGTCAAAAATAACTTGATAATATAGGGAAGAACTTAGCTCTAGGCTTGTATTTAACTCCAATGGTCTATATATCTGCCTTTAGAACAGTACTACACTGTTTCAATTATTGTAGCTTTATATGGTTTGAAATCAGAAAATATATATCTGCTAGCTTTGTTCTTTTTCAAGATCGTTTTGGGTATCTAGAATTCATATTCCATATTAGGATAGATTTTTTTCTGAAAAATAAATATATAAATATATGATAGTTTCACCTAAAAAAACAGAAAAAAATATGCTCTAGTAAGAATGAAAGCAAAAAGAAATATTGAAATGCTATCTTTAAATCATCAAACGCTTGGTATCAGACAAATCAAACTGTTATGTGAGATTATCATTTTTAATTTTGGATAAATTGCTATAATACTAGATGTCAACCACTAAGCCAAGCATGGGAAGGAGGGATGGGGAGAGAATGGGGTGGGGATCGGGTGGGGGCTGACTGGGCGATGTGTGCATGTATGTCTACAAAAGTTGGTATCCCACTATGATGTATGAATACAGTGCACCAATAAAATAAAATAAAATAAAATAAAATAGGGCTGGGGATGTAGCTCAGAGGTAGAATGTCCCTGGATTCAATTCCCAGTAAAACAAAAACAAGGAAACATATCTAGCAAACACTTGGACTTATGCCTTCAAATAATTCTGAACTCTCATGTCAGATTCTTATCCATGTTGATTGCTGCCACATTGACACATAATTATCAATAGTGAAATACATATTTGCCATAGAGTTCTAAACCATGGTTTTATTGTGAATTATGATATATATACAATTTAGAAATTCAGAAATATCAAGTATGCTTACTTCAAGCATGGTAGTAATAGAGTTTAATGACATTGGGATTCTTTTTGGGAGCGGTATTGAGATCATCTTCAAAAGACTGAGAAAAAATAATAATATCTTCTAAACCTTAGATTTTGGACTTATTTAACTCAAGGAGCAAACTAGTACTGAATGTCAAGTGTTTAATTTCTTATCTTTAATGGCAGAGAATACTTAATGTACTAAAAATAATGCCTATTGTGTGAAGAGGCAGGTAATCAGTTCTGGGATTGTTTTTTCTAATGAAATGCTCTGAAAACATTTCAATCTGTAAATTTTATTGGACAATTTAGAAAATTACAAATAACTCAGTAGGCTTTTAGATACCTGAATTTCTGTCTAACTCTGCCCAGAGCATTGTCTGTAAAATGTGTTACAAAGAAGGTTATTGCATGTATTAGAGATCTTGAAAGGGCTGATCTTAAGGCCTCAAACACAATGTTTATATATGTGTTATGGGCTCCATGGAGCAAGCTTCTATTAGATCAAGGCAAAAATCTCTCCCATTTCCTATCCATTCCCATGCCAATGCAAGTTCCGTTTGCTATTTTGAAATCCTCGGTGAACACAGAACAGTTACTATTCACCAAATTCTCCCCTCACATTATCATGTCACTCGCTGGTATTTGCAACACACCCAGAGCTGTGGTGCACACCTATAATCCCAGTACTTGGGAGGCTGGGACAGGAGGATGGCAGGTTCAAGACAAGCCTCAGCAAATTAGCAAGACTCTCAGTAATTTAGAGTGACCTTGTTTCAAAATAAAAAATAAAAAGGGATGAGACTGTAACTCAGAGGTAGAATATAATGCCCGTGGGTTCAATCCCCAGTACTCCCCCCAAAATGTTATTAAGATATTCATTTGCACAGTGTTTGTGTCAGTACCCTCACTGCTTTTACCCCCAAATATCTGACAACTACAACCTAGAGGAAGGCAGAGTTCTTTGCTCATAGTTCTGGAGATTTCAGAGGGTTCAGTCCATGTTAGACCAGAGCATGTGTGTGGAGCTCGGGGCAAGGGAAGCAGAGACAGCATGAGTGCAGGAACTCTGCTTTCACATCATGTAAACTGGAAGCAAAATGGGAGTGAGTAAGGGGAGGAATGACATATATTAATCCCCACGGCCACACCCTCAGAGGCCCCCCCCCAACAAGCAAGCCCCACCTCCGACATGGTGACCTTGTCTAAATTATGCTGTCTGGGAGACATTCTAAATCCAAACATAATACATGATTTCGCTAGAATGAGATAATCACTGACGTTGGAGCTGGGTGGAGCATAGAGGTTCTTCAGCTTGCATTGATTCTGTGGGCTGCAAAAGGCCCTGTTATTATTCCTTGTTTAACGCCAGTAACATGCAGTGTATTATATAAGGAATACTTGATAAGTATGGAAATAATGTTTGTAACCAAGGAAACTAAAGTTCAAAAAAAGTTCTGTAGTGTTTCTATTTTCAGACAGGCAGAAAGAGACTTGGAGACACTAAAACTCAAATCTCTCTCTATATATGTGAGAGACAAAAAAAAATCACTTGCAAAACCATGGAAGTGGCTTTGTGGCATCTCAATTGAATAGGAAGAGCATAAAAAACAAAACAAAAGAAAAAAACAGTGATTCTTTAAAAGTATGTATCTAGCCGGGTGGGGTGGCACGCACCTGGAGCCCTAGTACTTGGAAGGCTGGGACAGGAGGAGAGCTAGCTAGTTTAAGGATCGCCTCAGCAAGTAGTGAGACTTCCATCAACCTAGTGAGACCCTATTTCAAAAGTAAAAATTTTTAAAAGAACTGGGGTAATATAGCTCAGAGGTAGAATGCCCCTGGAGTCAACCTCCAGTACAAAAAAAAAAATTATATTCAATGATCTTATTCACCTGGTGTGGAGAACAGAAAAAAAAGGTAGTGAAAATTAATGATACACTGCTTAAACAAAACCGGCATTATAATATTGTCATTGTTGGTCATTTACTGTAGAAAGAGGTGAGGATTTAGAATTCTGGCCACAGGTCATCAGCACTTTTTGTGTCTGTTCTTAATCTTGGTGGGGAGCCAGAGTAAGTTTTCTTCTCCTTTGTGAAATTGAAGACAGTTTCCCTTTCTCTACTCCACTCCCGGCAGTTAAAACATAGCTAACCCATCTCAGGTTGAAACGTATGTAAATGCACACAATTGTTTCTATTTATAAAGGGAAATGCTATCGTTAATCAAATATGGAAAGTGCTCTTTGAAAAGTCCTGGATCCCTCACAGCTGAGGGTGTGAACAGCTGAGGACCGAGGAGAGCATCTCCAAGCTTGTTCTGTGTGGGACACTCACTTCTGCATCCGCAGAGTGCGGGGTCAGTGGGAAGCCTGTCCTCACTGGAAACTAGGGGAGGAGGGGTAGGCAGGCTTTGCCTCTGTGTACACCAAGGTCTCAGTCCAAATGGCTTAACTCGGTAAGGCTCCATGGTTCCAAGTGAAAGGAAGCTAATGTGCATTGGCCTCAATGAGGGAGAAATCGTTTCACTTTTATTTTGAGAAAATTAAGAAATAGTCCAATGAATGCAAGAAGATGGTGTAGCACAGAAGTCAAGCTCTGGGGCTTGAGTTTCATTGCCTTGCCTTCTAATCCTGACAATCAATTGCTAGCTACATGAGCTCTGGGAAGAAAATTGACTCTGAGCCTCCGCTTCTTCATCTATAAACTTGGGGTGATGATGGAGTCTAGAAACTACTGCATGCAGTTATTTTGGGGAACTTATGTCAGACTATAAGGAGTCAAACCTCAAGCCCTTTCATGATTTCCTGCCTTCCTGCCTTCCTACCTTTCTTCCTTCCTGCCTTCTTCTCTTCTTTCTTTTCCTTTCTTTTCTTCTTCTATTTTGTTGTCGTTGTTGTTGTTGTGGTGGTGGTGGTGGTGGTGGTGGTACTGGACCAAGGCACATTCTACTTCAAGCTACATCCCAAGCCCTATTTTATTTTATTTTATTTATTATTTATTTTTTATTTATTATTATTATTATTATTATTATTATTATTATTATTATTATTGGTGGTATTGGGCTTCCTGGAAGCCCTTCTACCTCCGGGCTACACTCCCAGACCTATTTTTACATTTTTATTTGGAAACAGGGTCTCCGAAGCCAGCGCGCGCGGCTGGCTTCGAACCTGCGCGCTCCTCCTGTCTCTGCCTCCCAAGCGCGGGGATTACAAGCGTGCGCCACCACGCCCGGCCTTTATTTTTTATTTTTATTTTGGTGGTACTGGGGTTCTTCGAAGCCCTTCTACCTCCAGGCTACACTCCCAGACCTATTTTATACTTTTTATTTGGAAACAGGGTCTCTTAAAGCCAGCACAGCTGGCTTCGAACCTGCGCGATCCTCCTGTCTCCGCCTCCCAAGTGCGGGGATTACAAGCGTGCGCCACCACGCCCAGCTCAGAGCCCTATTTTATTTTTTATGTTTGAAACAAGGTTTCTCTAAATTATAGCACATTGGCCTTAAACTTGCAATCCTCCTGTCTCAGCCTCCTAAATACTAGGATTACAGGCATGCACGACCATCCAGGCTCCCTGTCATTCTTTGAATGATGTTCAGAAGGACCAGTATTTTTCATAGTCTAAGTGCCTAAAATGACTTTAAAGCTGGGCGCGGTGGTGCACGTTTGTAATCCCAGTACATGGGAGGCTGAGACAGGAGGATTGCGCAGGTTCGAAGCCAGCCTCAGCTACTTAGTGAGGCTCTCAGCAACTTAGTGAGACCCTGTTTCCAAATAAAATATAAAATAGGCCAGGAGTGTAGCCCGCAGGTAGAAGGCCCCTGGGTTCTGTTCCTAGTACAACAAATAAATAAATAAATTTAACTAAATGACCTTAAGATGATCTTTCTGGTCAATTTAAATCTGCTATGTTGTGAGCTGCCCCTGTATATCTTAAATGGAGTGTTGTCAGTGGCTGTGAGAGTTGGTGATGGGGACAATTCCACACAATTGTATGATGCAGGACATGAAATGGGTTCCAAGAAATACAGATGGAGTTGGGCGAGAGAATCTATCTGTTTCTGTGGGGATCAACATTGAAGGAGACCTTCTAAGGGTAATTCTGTCACACACACACACACACACACACACACACACACACACACACACGCACACGGATTCTGCACACAGTGTGGAAAACACTGTGCAGTAGGAATCTGAGGATTTCCATAAAGGTGAAGGCATGTTCTCCTCTAGCTCACCGCAGCAGGACAGCCAGTGGCATGGCTGGCCCACATCAAGGCACACAGTGCCAATGTTCTCCCCGCAGGATCCAGGAGTGAGGGCAGTGGAGACGAGTGGAAGAGCAGAGAACAGTAGAGGGAAACTGAGAAAATTCTTGAAAAAAAAGGTCCTATCTGAGTACCTATATTATATCGGATACTGCAGAGACTGGTTTTTAAGTTGTACTCTGAAGAAAAGATAAGACAAAAAGCATGAGAGAGAGAGAGAGAGAGAGAGAGAGAGAGAGAGAGAGAGAGAGAGAGAGAGAAAGAGAAATGCTTGGGGTTCTGAAAGCAGTTTTGCTTTATAATACAACATATAATTATTCATCAACTTTCAGTTGTAGTCTATTTCAAGTTTTGCCTTCTTGCAATGATATATACTAACTTTTTATTTAAAATAATATTGAAATAATTTTATAATTTTTCTTTTTAAAACTATTTGCTTTGTTTCTGATGCTGAGGACTGAACCCAGTGCCTTATGTTTACTAGTCGAATGTTCTACCAATGAGCTACAACCCCAGTCCTATGATTTTTCTTTTAATATACATTAGTATTTTCAAAGTAGGGAAATTTGCTTTTAAATAATTGCTATACAATGTCAAAATTAATTTTAAAGCCAGGAAATTATTTCTATAAATAGGGATATAAAGTTATCACAGTGTTTTGAAAAGTTAAAAAAATTACTAGAATCTATTTTTTAAAAGAGTGTCCCAAACAATTTCCTATTTCCAGCTGGCCTCCTTTACTGAAGCATATTAATATTTATGAAAGCTTCCTCAATGTGTCTCCAATTACTAAAAAATATTTCTCAATTTTTTTGAAAAATATGAATTTCAATTTTGATTGTCAACATATTTGATTTTATTCATTGTTTAAATTAAGTCTAATTCGATATTTATTATTTACTCAGTTTTACAAATGTGGAAACTAAGAAAGAGAAGAGAGTCTTCTAAGCAGTGGAGCGCTGTGGGCAAGAGCTGGGCTTGAGGTCCTATGAAGTCCAGTCCTTGCTCATCACACACAAGCTATAAGACGTTTCCAAAGCAGCAGAATCTTTGCAAGTCCCATTTCAAGCCACTTCAGCTAACTGGAATTTAGTTATTTGTTTTTTAAAAAATAAAAAAACATCTAGGCAGATAGTCTATATGTTTGAATATTCACTAAATCAGGATGGAGGCATGAACTTAAAAAATTCTTTCTCTAGCTGGGTTTGGGGGCTCACACTTGTAATCACAGTATTGGGGAGGCTGAGACAGGAGGATTGCCATTTGCAGACAGCCTCGGCTTCTTAGTGAGGCCCTTTGCAACTCAGTAAGACCCTGTTTCAAAATAAAGAATAAAAAATAGGTCTGTGGGTGTAGTTCAGAGGTAAAATACCCCTGGGTTCCATCCCCAGTACCGCAAAAAAAAAAAAAAAAAAAAAAAAAATCTTTCTCTTCAGTAAACCTTTATTAAGAACTAATCATGAACCAGGCGTACTAGGCAGTGGAGAGACACAGAAAAGATAGAAACCATTAAGATTTAGTGACATCAGTATAATATCAAACCAGCAAAATATATGTAGTCTGTCAGCTTAGTCTCTGACATTTAAATTAGTTTTGCATGAACTCAATAGTGCTTAAATTTCTCTTGAGCTCATTCATTGGTTTTTGAGTTTGTTAAACTCCTGAATGAATACTCCTACAAAGCTACCATTCCAAATATGCCTTTGCTGTCCTAATAGGAAACTGTATAAAAGCCCCTAAAGTGTTTATTCTAGCTTAAAAATTGTCTTAGTTTATGCTCTTAAATACCTTAAGGTAAGCCAGTATCCCTCCCAGTAAAAAGCCCTGGCTTTGGCCAGAGCATCCTGAATTCTTATTCCCAGTTCTCCTCCTACTGGAGGAATGGCCTAGGGCAGGTTCCTGAAACTATCTAGGCCTCAGCTCTCTATTTATAAAAGGAAGAAAAGAAAAAGAAATCACCTGAACTAAGGAGTTGTTGTGAAGTTACCAAAGACCACATTTTGCTTCCGTGAGCTCTCTTTTCTTAGTGTCTACAAATGAGTGAGAAAGTGTAGTATTTTCCTCTTGGTGCCTGCCTTATTTCACTTAAAATGTTATCTTTCAGTTCTATCCATGGAAACACAAGTGACAGAATTTTATTCTTTCTATAGATTAAAAATGCACCTCACGCACGGGTGCTTTATCCAATCACCCACGGATGGGCCACTCGGTGGACTGTGTATCCTGAAGACTGTGAATAATGTTGCTGTGAACTTGGTAGAACAGGTGTCTCGTTGACATACTGATTTTATTTCTTCTAGATATATATCCAGGAGTGGGATTTGGTAGTTTTATTTTTAGTTTGTAGAGAATCCTCTCTATTGTTCTGCATAATAGCTCCACTAATTGACACTCCCACCAACAGTGTGTAAGCACTTTTTTTCTTGAATGGCTCCACTTTTTAAGCCGAGTGTGAATTCACTGAGATAACACATCATTTGAACAACTGTGTTAGCCTAATCCTCCTTCAAGCCTGGGTACGTGTAAACTCAGACTAAGACTCATCTTCTATATGAGACAGGAGATTTTTTAACGAGTGCCTTAGCATCATGGGTTAGTGTCACATGAAAGCACAGAGTATGAACATGACTGCCGCACACTGACGAGGGAAGTAAAGGACTAACTCCCGCAGCCTGTTGGTCGGAATGCTTGTGTTATAGGTCAGGGTTATGATGCAAGATGGAAATACAGCAAGGCTGACTTGGCTTCTAGATTTAGTTTTCACTAGTTTGTCTTTTCTTTTTTAAATTTTTTACTGGTGCATTGTAGTCATCCATCTTAATGGGATAAAAGACTTGTGTAGACAGACATGCACACACCGCCCAGTTAGCCCTTACCCGATCCCCACCACATTCCCTCCCCTTCGCGCCTTCCATGCTTGCCTTAGTGATTGACTCTGATATTTTAAGTACATCATGTGCTTTAGAGAGTTTCCCTCTTCCCCTCCCATCCCCTCAGTTAGGTTGCCTTATTTGCTCCTCTATAGTATCTCCTTCTTCATCTAGAGTTCCTCCTGTTACCCATTTCTCCTTAGCTTTTGCATAGTAGGGAAAGCATGCGATTTCTTCTTTTTTGTGACTGACTAATCTCACTTAGCACAATTTCCTCTAATTCCATCCATTTCCCTGTAAATGATGTAGTTGTGTTTTTATGGCTGAGTAAAATTCCACTGTGTACATATCCCACAGTTTTGTAATCCACTCATCTGTTGATGGACATCTCAGCTTGTTCAGAGTTTGGCTATGGTGAATGTGCAGCTATGAACATAGATACACATGCATTAGTTTGGTAGTTTGGTTTCCCTTCTTTTGGGTATATACCCAGAAGTGGTATTGCTGGATCAAACGGTAGATTTGTTCCCATTGTTCTGAGGATCCTCCATACTGTTTTCCAAAGTGGTTGCACTAATTTGCAATCCCACCAACAGTGTTTTAGAGTTCCCACTTCTCCACATCCTCGTCATCATTTGTTGTTGTTTGTGTTTTGAATGATGGCCATTCTAGCTGTAGTACTAGTTTGCTTTTTTAAGTCAGTGCTCATCAGTGGCCTCAATGGTGCAGAAAGGCTGCTGCTTTCCCACCCAGATCGTCATTGTGTGTTTGTGGCTGGCAATGGGGAACTCTCCTATTCTAGAGGCAAGTGGAATTTGACCACATTTCTTCTTTGTATCAGTGCACGGGACTCAGTACTGGTCAGGGAATTGTGGCATTTTATAATCACCTGAGTTTGGGGACAAAAAAGCTAAAGATAGCAACACCTTTGCTATAATGCTGAAAATTATCTGGATATCTCCCAGGGACTGAGCTGGCTGAACTGGCTATTGATTAGTTAGACCAAAAAAAAAAAAAAAATCTCTTTTAGCATAGAACTTCTCAAAGTGTGATTTGAGGCTCAGCAGCACCCGAGAGCTTGTATGAAACACACCACTGCACACACACTCCACAGCTACTGAATCAGAGTCATCGTGGGTAAACCCAGCAAACCGTAGATTTCTTTTTTCCCCCCCTCGGAGCTAGGCATTGAACTTTGAGCATTCTACCTTTGAGTTGTACTTCTAGCCCCATTTATCTAGCATCTATCTATTTATCTATCTATTTATTTTTGCCATACTGGGGATTGAACCCAGGGGCATTCCTGGGTTGCTACACCTTTGAGCTACACCCTATTTTTATTCTTTATTTGGAAACAGTGTCTCACTAAGTTGTGGAGGACCTCACTAAGTAGCTGAGGCTGGCTTCGAACCTGTGATCCTCCTGTCTCAGCCTCCTAAGTACTGGGATTATAAGCTTGTGCCACCATGCCCAGCTTTTATTTTTTAAATAGAGTCTCTTTAAGTTGCTGAGGATTTTATTAAATTGCTGAGGCTGGCCTCTAAACCTTGATCCTCCTGTCTCAGCCTCCTAAGTACTGTAATTACAGGCTTGCACCACCATGCCTGGCATCAATTGTATATACTTAAAATGTGAGAAGCTGTATTAGCAAACCAATATATTTTCTTCTTTGTAAGTGGTGGTAACCTGGCCTGAGTCAGTTCCCAGGTTCTCTGGTGGAAAAGAAACAGAGTTTCTGTGATAAAGAAGCAATTTTTAAAAATATATTTGAAAAAAATGTGATCTTACTTTGTATTCCAGATTGATGAAGCAGGATTATTTGATTATGCTTTGAGTCTCTGGTTCCCTTAGGTTAGAAATTTAGTCTTATAATTTCAATCATTTTAGTTTTCCAGTAAAACTTACTTGAAAACCAAAATCTCAATGATCTGTGGCCATTCTTATAGGCTATCAGGCTTCTGGCATAAAAACTGAGCTATGTTCAATCTTCTGGAAACATGCAATGTTCTGGGTAGTTGCGAGCTTATGCGTTTTTTAAAAATAAACTGTTTGGTATAGATAGGGAAGATACAATACAGATTTACTCCAGCTAGTATAAATAGTATGTAAATCATTCTCCTTAAAATTCCTATTACTATACAAAAAAGGGCTGTCAACCGTTTCCTTCTTTCCTTCCTATCTTGGGATTGAACCCAGGGCCTTGCACACACAAGGCCAGCTCCGAACTGCATCCCCAGCTTTTTAAAATTTTTATTTTGGGATGGGATTTGGGCTAGCTTAGAACATGCAATCCTTTGCCTTAGCCTCCTGAGTTGCTGGGGTTCTGGCTTGTATGTGATTTTTCATTTGAAGGAAATGCCTAAGCTTGTAAATATATTTACTTCATGTTCATTATCTACTCAGTTTCCAAAAGAGTTCAAGGATACTACAAATATTTATGAAATTCAAAATGTGTGAAAAGAAAGTCAGTAGAAGTAATAAAGGAATGTGGTATTCATTTTTTTAACAAGCCTGTGAATATTTTCTTACTCAAGCTTTATGGAATAATGGTCCTCAGAAAATTCCCCAAATATTAAATGCTCAAAGTGATAGCCTTTTTCTTCCTCCCAGAAGGGTCTCGTGCAATAGGCTCTAGTCAAAGGAGGATAGTGAAGTACAGGTAATTCCAGCTCTCTCTGCTGCTCTTTGATTTTAAAGTAGATTTCAAATGACAGTTCTTCATCCCACACTGAAGTTACTACATTTAAAAGTAATAACATTTTCAAAATGCTAGTTATATTGGCTGGGCAGATTTTTGTCTAATCCTTTCCCTGATTATAAAAGTAAGACATGGCTAATATGTGTGAGGCCCTGAGTTTGATCTCCTGCATTGAAAAAAAAAAGTGAAACGTGATGGATATAGACAATCTAAACCAATCTAGAACAGATGGAAAACAAGGAAAAATGGCATCATTCCACCAGTCCCAAACCACCAACTGTTAATATTTGGTGTAATCTCCCCTAGTAATGTGCTTTTCTTGCTATACATGCATATGGGGTTAAGATCATAATGAATACAGTTTCCTCTCCATATAGACTTTCATGAGCCTTTGCTACTCTGATGTTTTGTAACTTTTACAAAACATTACTTATAATGGCTGTGTGATATTTCATAGAATACAAATAGCATAATTTACTTAAATGTTTCCCTAAGGATTTAGTTTAATCCCTATAAAATAAATTACAAGGTTAATGTCACAAAGTCTTCATCTGGAATAAACATTTAGGCAGACTAAAACTCATCATTTTAGGCAAAAAATGAGGCTGAAAATTATACAAGGCACTGTCCTGTCTAGCTAAGAATCATATTTAAAAAGAAGATGAATCAACCAGACGTGGTGGTGCACGCTTGTAATCCCAGCATTCGGGAGGCTGAGACCTGAGGATCGCGGTTCGTGGACAGCCTCAGCTACTTAGTGAGGCCCTCTGCAACTCAGTGAGACCCAGTTTCAAAATAAAGAAAAAAAAAATAGGGCAGGGGGTGTAGCTCGGAGGTCAAATGCAAGAAGATGAATCTTCTTTTTCTTTTTTTAAAGCAAGACTACTTCCGATAAGTAGCATTAGAGAAAAAGTCAGATACACTAAAGGATTCATCTATAGTTTCTTGAGAGGAAACCAAAACAATGTCATTAGGTTACAAATTATAATTAAAACATTGTAAGTGTATTCTCCTGCCTCTCTGCCCACTCATTTCTTCTTTTTTCCTTGATATGTTTCATTTGTGAATTCTTTCTGAAACGAGTCCAGTTCAGCTGACCTGCACTGTGGTTCTCCAACTCCTTCTTTTCTAAGCATCCATCTGCAAGAACAGTAAAACCTGCTGTCCGTGAAGGTGCTGACAAGACTAGTAGTGGCTCAGATGGGAAAACATAGTCTAACACATGTTAAAAATGATGCCAGAGTAATGAGGTCTGTGACTTATGAGCAAAGATTGGATATTCCATGCGCCCAAGAGATCCTCTTACTTGTGGCAAAAAAGAACTGTTTGAATCAAATTAAATACTGTGTGTGTGTGTGTGTGTGTGTGTGTGTGTGTGTGTGTCCTAAGAATTGAACTTAGAGAGAGATATTCTACCTCCAGTCCTTCTTATTTTTTATTTTGAAATAGGTTCTTGCTAATTTGTTGAGGCTCTCTTTGGGTTGCTGAAGCTGTCCTTGATCCATCCTCCTGCCTTAGCCTCTCACATACTGAGATTACAGGCATGTACCACCATGCTGGGTTTTAAAATATCTTCTTAGAAATATTCTTTAAATATTGTTATGAGTCACTTAAGTTAGATTTTCAAACATTTTAAATAATTTTTAAAAATAATTTTGTACTGGGGATTGAACCCAGGGGCATTCTGCCTTCGATACACACCCTCAGCTGTATTTTTTATTCCTTATTTTGAAACAGGGTCCCGCTAAGTTGCTGAGACTGGCCAAAAACCTGTGATCCTCCTGTTTCAGCCTACTAAGTACTGGTATTACAAACGTGTATCACCACACTTGGCTATAAATTTATTTTTTAATATGGCATGGTGTGGCATGGCTTTTTAGTCAAAAGAAGTGTTATAATAAAACTATAGTTATCAGATGCTTTATCTTCTGCTTAATGATATATGTGTATATCAATGTCTGTGTAGATTATATAGATATATAATGGATTAAAACTCAGAATTTGTATTTCATGGACCATGCTAAAATTCAATAAATTTACAATCGGATGCAAGGAGGAAAGAGTAACATGTGACTTGAATTTTTCTTAAAATACACAGGGGATATTAAAAGGGGGAAGTACTCCAGAGTATATCTGGAGTTTTGCCAAACTCGTACCATTTAAACAATGGCTTAAGACTGGATTCAAATCCCAAGCAGAGCTCTTCAATTTCCCCCAAAGGGCGTGAGGTAGGGTTTGAACTTGGAAAGACAACATTAATGAAAATACTTTGAATGAGCAACATGGGAATGGTGGATTTCAAGAAACTACTTTGCCCTCCAGAATTCAAGGGCTTCTCTCCCGTACTTGGATTCCCACTCCTCGACTCAGCCTACAGAGAGATTATCCCTGAGTGTTATAATTTCTTCAGCTTCCCAATTTCAATGCCAACCCTACCTGTCCCTACATCCCCATACAGGATTTCACACACACACACACACACACACACACACACACACACACACACACACACACTGTTTATCATCAACACCACATGGCCCAGGTCTGAGTGTGCCCCCAAGCTGTCTCCTCTTGCCATCACATAGTTAGGTGCAGTGAGAAAGAATTCTTATCCAATGGAGAACCCAGACCCCAGTATAATTTACAAGGATCTCTGAATTATTTTGGGTGTATCAGACTATCTGTCAGGTGAATGGGATGTGAGGGGAATCAGTGGCTTTGATGATCCGCGTTTCTGCTTCTAAGGCATTCTATTTCCATACTCTTCTGGAGTTCCTGAACTAGTGCCAAGCAGGCAAATGTCACCTTTGAGTCCCAGGAGGGGAGGCTTGATCAGCCTCCCAACCCCCCAGGGCAAGGATGCTTGGGATTCAGCAGTGCCACTTCCAGCGAACTGGCGCAGATTCCAATTCCTCTGAATGCAACTGGTCCTCCTCCCTGGCTGGACTAATGCCAGTCTACTTAAGGAGATAATTGACCACAAGCCAGCCTGGCTGACAGGCTTTCTCAGTGCCAGATGCCAACTGTGCCAATTCTGGCCCTTGCAGGAGGGCCTATTTTTCTTGCGACCATAGCTAATATAGCAGTGCCATCCTGCCTCAGCCCTGAGCCATCGTCTAGTTTCCCAGGGAAATAAAGTAATTCCAAGTCGTTTCCCTTCTACTTTTACTTTAGGAACATGTATACTAAAACCGCCTCCCTCCTCATTGCTTCTCCTATCTATCTATCTATCTATCGTAAGGGTTCAGTTAAGTAGAATACCCTGTAAGCAACAATGGCCTTTTGAAAAGATTTATAGTTACTTTTGCATTACTGATGATTGAACCCAGGTCCTCACCATGCTAAGCAAGTGCTCTTCCACTGCATAACATCCACGGCCTTTTTATTTTGAGATAGGGTCTTGCTAACTTGCCCAGGCTGACGTTGAACATGTGGTCCTTGGCCTCAGCCTCCCAGGTGGCTGGGATTACACCACCATGAGGGGCAACTATGTCCTTTTCTATCATCCTGGCAATCAGGAATATAATTGCATGTTATCTCCACCAGTGCCTTGCCTACCAAGAATGGTGTGTGTGTGTGTGTGTGTGTGTGTGTGTGTGTGTGTGTGTGGTACTGGGGGTGGGACACAGGGCTTTTCTACCTCCAGGCTATACTCCCAGACCTATTTTATACTTTATTTGAAAACAGGGTCTCACTAAGTAGCCGAGGCTGGCTTCAAACCTTTGCGATCCTCCTGTCTCAGCCTCCCAAACCCTGGGATTACAAGCCTGTGCCACCATGCCCCGCTCTAAAGAATGGCTTTTATTATGCTTGTGAGCTGAGATGGTCATAAGTTTATAAGTACTTCTACTTCCATTTCACTTGTATCTAACACTAACTTTCCCTTTATCCTGACACGTAACTAGAGGTCAAATACTGGTGGATGCGATGGGGCCATGTCCCAGGTGAGAGTTATCAGGGTATTGCCATTGTCTTACTACTTTTTTCTTTTTGGTACTCGCGATAGATCCCAGGGACATTCTAACTCTGGAGTTTATTACCTCCAGCCCCTTTTAATTTGAAAGAGGATCTGGCTAAGTTGCTGAGACTGATCTTGAACTTGTGACCTCCCTGTCTCCCAAGTACTTGGATTACAGGCATGTGCCCCTTAGCCTGGCTTAATTTTTTTATGTCTGCACAGGCTTCAGTGGTTTTTCATAAGTTTTGATTGTTGCCAGGATAATATTTTGTTAATGGTCTGGCCCTAACAGCATATTTAAAATCAGTACTTACCCTGGCTCCCAAGTCTTTCAGTAGATGTGTTTTTGCACATTTTGGCGTGAGGCAGGGGAACACCAACAAAAAGCATGGTCCTGGTGAGAGGAGGTGAGGGGTGAGGTGAGGGGGTAAGATTCTCACAGGCCAGGCATCCCACAGGGCTGTACAGATTGTTCTGCCTAGTTCTGGGCTTAGCAAGGAAGATAGGGGTGTCTTGTGGGGATGAAGCCACTCACAATAGTAAGGTTCAAGGACGAATCCTATCTTGGATAAGAGAGGTCATCAGAGAGGTCTGGGATTTTAACTGGGGCCTCCCTCAGAATCAGGGTTTGGCAGAAAGGCCCATTCCCCTTTGCTTATTTACATGAATTCCATGATCTCCAGGCCATGAACAACTTTCTGGGTACCGGAGTCCTCTCCAAGCAAGCCCCCCCTCCCTCCCTCCTCTCTCTCTCTCTCTCTCTCTCTCTCTCTCTCTCTCTCTCTCTCTCTCTCTCTCCTCCCTCCTTCACTCCCTCCCATAAAGAGGAAAAGTTCCATAGCAGGAGCTGGGTGCCAGGAGGGTCCTGGAAAACCCAGGAAGGTGAATCACCCTCCTTCCCAAGGATGTGGCCCCAGGCTCCTCTTTTCTAGCAAGGGGTTGGGCTGCATTCGGGGGCACTGACCAACACTTTGGGCCACGCCCCTTTCGCAGAAGTAGGATGGTGAACACCACTCAAAATCCCATTGAATCTTTCAGGTTGGTAGGGAATGAAGAGGCATTTGCTTTAAAGAAACTCCTGGGATCCAGCAACACCTCCTTCGGGTCCTGGTCAGGAACCCACTCAACTCCAAGGTGGCAGAGAAGCCAGCTTCCAAGCCCTCCCCAAATCTATGACCCCTATGTCAGCATCTCTCTTCCTTCTTTTATTTCCTCTCTTTCAACAGCTTCAGACTAGAAGAGAGGAAAATCCTACAGGAAATCTTGCAAAAACTCAAGTTGGAAAAATAAGATACACTCCCGACTGTTTGAGCCCCCAACAAAGAGGCAGTGACCTAAGCCGTGTCTCTCAGAAAAGGCTAAAACTTGGCGGCATGCTGCAATGAAACTTGTAAATAAGGGGTGCATTCAAATACCTGTTTTTAAGGTGTAACCCAACCACCCCAGCGATATTAGGGTGCGCAGATCACCATTTTGGCTTTTATTTTATTCTGATGAAAGGTTAGAGAAGACTTCCTTTGGGCAGAAGGAAACTAGTTTGAAGTGGGGATTGGTAAGGGAGGAGGTGAGATGCTGCTTCTGAGAGCCCCAGCGGGGTCCCCAGCACCCAGCCGAGCATCCACTCCGCTCAGCTCTGCGCAGGTGCAGCAGCGGGCTCCCCGCGGCCGCCGCTGCACGAGGCGGGTTCCCAGGGGCGTCCTGGCACCGCGCTCATCAGGTCTTCCCGGATCTGGTGGCGGGTCCCGCGCCGGGTCCTAAAGTCAAGCATGGTGATAGCGGCGGCATCCTGGCGCCAACCCCACTGCCCTGGTCCAGGCCCCAGGCTTAACGGGGTTCCACTGGGCATCCATTGGCTGTGCCCAGCCCTGGCCTTAGTCTGCCCCTGAGCGCCTCAGAGAAGGGGGGCCAGTGGTGTTGAGAGGAGGAGGAGGAGGGGGAGGAGGAGGGGGGGAGGAGGAGGAGGAGGGGGAGAGAGAGGTCACTGTTACCGGCCTTTGCCCATTCGGTTGTTAGCCCTAGGGTGGACTTTATCAAATGAAACGAGTAAACTAGCGTAAGGAAACAGCGGGGTCACCGAGCCAGCAGCTGAAGGGTGGGTGGAGGAAACCGGCCCCCGGCGTGGCTCTCCGCGGAACCCACTCTTTTGAAGTCGATAGCTAAAGGGGCGGGGAGGGTTTTCAAAAGTCCCCCCACCCACCAGTGGGCACCGAACTGCGACCTGGCCTCTCGAGAAGCCAAACACTTCACGCGAGCACCGTACGTCCAGAGAGAAGCTTTAATGGAGAACAGCGCGTACAGCCCGGGCAGGCGGGAGCCGGGGAGTGGACCCGCGCCCAGGGCCCCGCGGCCTCCCCCGCCCGCCCCCGCCCCTCAAAGTTCCTCGCCAGTAAAGTGCTATTTCTGGGGATGGGGGAGGGGGGAGAGGGCAAGAGCGACTAGGCAAGTCTCTTTTTCACAGGCGAATCAAAACTCGAGAATCCGCCGGAAAGCGCCCGCACCGCGGCGCGGCGAGCGTCCCTCCCGCACCCCGGGGTGGCCAGGAGGCCGCAGCCCGGAGACCCTCCAGGACGGCGGTGGCCGGGACAGTAAGTCACGGGCACACCCGTGCTAGGAGCCGTTGGTTTTTAAGTTGCAGTTGGAGCGGACCGTGGGGCTTCGCTGGATTCTCGGGCTCCTTCGCGCCTCCCGTGCGGTGGACACAGAACCAGCTGCGGGTGGAAGTCGCTCGTACGTCTCTGTCCAGGGGTTCCCGAACCCGACTGCCCTCTGTAATCTGAGGCGCTGCCCTTTAAACCGCGGCTCCCCCGCTCTGGCCAAACTAGACGCCCTAGCGGTTCCTCGAGCCTCCTCGGCCCGGGTCAGAGCCCAGACACGTAACTATTTCCTTCGGATCTTCCGTGGGGCTCCCCGGCCTCCTCCCCCTGCAGAGCGACTTCATTCCTGACACCATGCCGCCGCCCGCTTAGGCGACCGGGAAATCACGGTATCACACGCACCCTCGGTTTCTTCTCAACCAAAACGAGATGTCCTTCGTGGCCACAGTTTTGTCCTGAATTTCACCAGAGGCGGTGGCTGCGGAGGGATCAGAAACAGCAGAGAGGAATTTGGTGGCCGAGATCTATGTCTCAGTTTCTCGCGGGAGGTTGGCCCCCCCCGGCTTCTGGTTCCGGCAAAAAAAGAATCGAATCCGTTTCCCTTGTGCGAGTGAGTGAGGCCCCTTTGCCCCCCCCATAACTTATGGGTTATAATAATTACAATAGAAACTCTTACCTGAAAATTGGCTTCATTAATCTGATTGTACAACATAGTATAAACACAGACACTGGAGAAGTCACTCTTTAGATAGTTCTGAGACATTTTTCAACACCTTCTTTCCCGCAGAGGCCGGGGCTGGCGGCCCCGCCCCGCCCCGCCCGGGCGCCCTCTCCGGCCGCGGGGGGCCCGTGCCGGGGCTGGGGCCCGCGTGCGCCCCTAGGAGCGCACCAGCACGGAGTGCAGGGGGCCGCCCTTGCTCTCGGCCGCGCCCGGGGCGGGGGGCTCCAGCGAGGGGGCGGCGGGCGAGGCCGCGGGGCAGGCGGCGGGCGGCTGCGAGGCCGCGGGCCCGGGGAGCGGCGGCGGCAGCGCGGGCGCGGGCGGCAGCGCGGGCGCCGGCTTGATGGGCACCGGCACCGCGGGGAGGCTCTGGCCGGCCGAGTGGCACAGGGCCTTGACCGGCACCCCGAACGCGCCGTACTCGGGCCCCACCGGGACCCCGGCGGCGGCGGCGGCGGCGGCCGCGGCCACCGAGTCCATGACGCCCACGTGCGGCCACACGGAGCCCACGACGCCGCCCAGCTGGCTCGGCACGGGGTAGCCCAGGTGGTGCATGACGGACGCCAGGGGCAGCCCGCCCGCCTGCAGCACGCCCTTGTAGTCCCGGCCGATGATGTTCTCGATGGCGAACGGGTGCTTGAAGCCCGAGGAGGAGGCGGCGGCCGCGGCGGAGCCCAGCCCGTAGGGCGGGAACTGGGACAGGCGGCCCACGCTGCCCACCGCCGCGGCCGCGGCCGCCGCCGCCGCCGCCGCCACCGCCGCGGCCTCCGGCATCTTGCCGGGGTGTGCGGGCGGCGGCGGGGCCTGCGGCGCCAGGTGCGGCGGCGGCGGCGGGCCGGGCGGCGGCTGCTGGTGGAAGTAGTGCACCATGTGCGGCGCGGGCGGCGCGGGCGCGGGGTGCGGGTGCTGGTGCGGGTGCGGGTGCTGGTGCGGGTGGTGCGGGTGGTGGTGCGCGTGCGGGGGGTGCGCGTGCAGGTGCGCCCCGGGGCCCGCGCCCTTGGCGCCGCCCGCGTGCAGGTGCGCGTGGTCGGCGCGCGGCACCTTGAAGCGCTTGCGGCGCCGCAGGAAGCTGCCGTTCTCGAACATGTCGCCGCAGTCGGGGTGCAGCGCCCAGAAGCTGCCCTTGCCCGGCTGGTCGGGCCGCCGCGGGATCTTGATGAAGCAGTCGTTGAAGGACAGGTTGTGGCGCAGGCTGTTCTGCCAGCGCTGCGTGTGCTCGCGGTAGTAGGGGAAGCGCTCCATGATGAACTTGTAGATGTCGCTCAGCGGCAGCATCTTCTCCGCCGAGTGCTGGATCGCCATGGCGGTCAGCGAGATGTACGAGTAGGGCGGCTTCTGGTCGCTGTAGGAGCTCTTCCCCGGCCGCGGCATGGCCCCCGCGCCCCTCCCGCGGCCCGCGGCCGGCTCAGCGCCCGCGCTCGGACCCTGGGTCCCGACGGCCGCCCCGGGCCGGCGCCAGCGTCCCCGACGGCCGCGCTAGCACCGCGGGCGGCGCGGGGGGCGGCGCGGGGCGGCCATCTCCGTGGGCTCCGCCTGGCCCTGGCCCGGCCCGAGACGCCCAGGCCCGCGGGCCGGAGAGCTGGACGGCCGGAGCCGCCGCCCCGCGAGCCGAGGCAGCGGGCCGGGCGCCGGGGCCGCCCGGTCGGGCGCAGGGGCCGGGCGGGGAGCCCCCCCGCGGCAGCCGGCGCCCGGGCCCCGGAGACGCGTGGCGGAGCCGAGCGCGGAGGAGGCGCGGCGCCCGGGGCGGTCGCTCGGCGTAAAAGTTTGGGTTCCCGCAGCCGCGGGCCGGCGGGCTGGAGGGCGTCCGCGAGGGCGCGGGGGCCGGCGGCTCCGCTCCGGCCGCCGCTCTCCCGGCGGGTCCTGAGCAGAGGCGGCGGCTGTGGCGGCGACGCGCTCTCCCGCCTGCGTTTTGTAATCGCCCCGGAGGCGCCGAGACCCCTGCAGCTCGCGCTGCGAGTCTATCACATGACCGACCGAGGCGGAGGGACTCGGCCGCCGCCGCCGCCGCGCCTCCAGCTGAGCAGGGCCCGGGGAGGGCGCCCCGCCCCCCCCCCCCAGCGCCGGCCGCGCCCCGCCCGCGCCAGCCCGAGCCGGGGCGGGGGGCGCAGGCCGGACCCACGCGCGGCTGGGGGTGACCAGCAGTTTCCTCGCTCCTCTCCTCTCCTCTCCTGCGTCCCCTTCCCTTTCCACTTCCTCCCACCCATGGGCGTCTCGCAGTGCTAGCCACTCAGGGTCAAGTTCGGGGCAAGGGCCCCAGGGCCTCCTTGCTCGAAATCCCGCTGCGCCTGGGGCTGGAGGGAAAAGCCTTGGGGAGCGCTCTGGGGTCTTTCCGTCAAATGCCGAGTTCGTCCTAATTTTATAGTGCGCTCACGTAGCCTGCGAGGTCCAGCCGTCCGGCTTCGGGTGTGTGGGGAGGAGGGGCGGGCGGGGGTGTGCGAAGTTCAGCGCCCCAGGCCAGCGGTCTAGATGATAACTAGGTGGGTGCCGGCTTCCAACAGGGCGAGGATTCTCTGGAGTGGAGGGTCTGTCTGAGCTGGAAATAGAGTGGATCGCAGAACAGCGTCTTTGCTGGTCTTATTAACTAGTATTAGTAACATGTGAAACAGAGGGAGATCGTTGCAATTAAATAGAAACCCCAGATCCCCAGTCCGCAAGGTCGCGGTGTGATCCGGAGGAGGGAGGGGTGGCGAGCCGCGGTCCCCAGCTCCCAGGTACCTGCCCTGCGCGGGCCGGTCCACTCAGAAGCAGGCGACTCTGGCAATAGAAAGATCCCGAAGTTATATTCTGATTTTGACGACTTTTGCCGGTAGGCGGGAAGGGAAAGTAGGATTTAGAAACAAATCTACTTTCTTATTTCCTCGGCCTCAGTTTTGTTATTTGAAAAGGAGGTATCTGAAGTCAGGAATTTCACGGGTTCTTTGCAGTTTCTGATTTGACCAGAAAAGAGCCGTTAGAGATGGTCACTCGCTGTGTTCTTCTTCTCAGTGCCTAGAGCTGAAGGCAGGAAGGAGGCCGTCAGCCCAGCGCCTCGGGAGGCTGGCTCCAACAGCAATTTTGGCGATGCCAGGCCGAGCTTTTCAGCTTCTGGATTTAGGTGACCCGCAGGATGTGAGTATGTAAGTCGGTCTGGCCGCTTAGTCGGGCGCAGGCGTGGAGTCGGCAGTGTAGACTCATAATTTCCATCTTAGTTAGGAAGGAGCTAGACTTCTGGCCACTGCTGTTTAGCCAATCTGTCCTGGGTCAGCACAAGACTTAGAATAGTGTTTAAGGTGAAGAGCGCAAGAGGGCCCCGGGGGAAGAGCCTGGCCAGAGAAAGAAAGGGAGGACCCCTTCGCTGTCGCTCCACGCCAGAAAAGGTCCTCCTACCAAAGAAGTTTCTGCAAGATTTTTTTATTCGATGAGACAGTCTAAGGAGCGAGCCTCGGAGGGAGGTCCCCTGTGCTCTGGAAGCCAGAGGAATTCCAAAGATGCCCGCAAGGGACAGCCAGAGCCCGCTGGGTGGTCCTAGCTAGGGGGCTGGGATGGCCGGCCACTGCAAGGCCGCCCCCGGAGCTCGCGCTCCTGTCACCAAAGGACTCTCCCGCTCCTGACCCCGCGAGCTGCTTGGGCAGAGGTATCTTCGCTGATGTGCATCTCTTTAGCGGGTCCCTGGAGCCGCAGCGCCTCCTCTTTGGGAGCAACTCTGGGAACTTTCCCCTCGGGCAAACGGGCCGCGGGGCGTCCGAGAGCGAGAGAGGGGAAGGGCCCCTCTGCGCCCCAGAGGCAACGCGTCCTCGCGTGCCCTGAACCTTGAACTCAAAGCCGGGAGCCTGGCGCTCGCCCCCGCGAGCTCCTTCCAGCCTGCGGGCCGCCGCGGGCACCTCGGGATGGGCGCCTAAGCCTCGCGGAGAGTCCTAGACCCCGGCGAACCCACCGTGTTCGGCTGGCCGGCTCCGTGCACCTGGGACCTAGACAGAACCTCGAAGGCCCAGCAAAGTGCCCGAACCCCACGATTCCGCATGTAGGGTGGGCTTGGCGAGGGTACGGCAGCGTCCCCCGCCGGCGCTGCAGCCGCCCCGGCCGCCCGGGCTGCGGGGGCCGCCGACCCAGCCGACCCGGAGCTCGGGGGCGTAATCGTTTTGGACCAGAGCCGCTGCCGCCGGCCCTGCGGGTCCCGGCCGCCGAGCCGAGCCGCTGTGGCGGGGTGAGCTCTCCTCTCCCGCGTCCTCCAGAGGTTGATTTAATTCCGGCAAGTTTTGCAGGAGCGCAGCAGCGCCAGCGGGGGCCGAAACGTGCGCGCTCCAGCTGCCTGCCGGCAGACCCCCGTTCAAGAAAAACAGATCGAGTAACCACCTCGACACCCACCAGTCGGTTTTAAGTTTCCGTGTGTATTTTTTTTTTTTCTTTTGAAACAACAACTACACTATCCAAATATTGGCTGGCGCGAGGACGCTGGCAGGCAAATCATCGCCCCAGGCTTAGTGTAATTATCTCAGGCGTATTTAGTTTACTCCTTAGGCAATTGTTGGCGACGCTTTGCTAGGAAGAGGGGTCCCAGGCAAGGTTTTATTGCGTTTAACTGGCTCTACCGAGGGGAGTAAAAAATTGCCAGAAAAAGACGCGGATCGCGAGCAGGGGTATTTATTCATTCCCTCTCTCCTCCGCGCCCCCAGCCCCGGGGGTCCCAAGCTCTGCTTAACCTGGACCTCGGCCAGGGCTTCCCGCGCAGCGGAGAGGACAGCAGGCCTCGCCCGGCCCCGCGCTCGGGCACCGCGCAGGACTGGGCAGAGGGCTAGGGCGCGCGGCACATCTGATTTCATTGATTCTCCCTGACCTCTGACGAGTGGGAGTTACTTTTGGAGCCCTTCCAGAGGCCGGTGCGGTCTCCCCACGCTGCCTCTTGCCTGGCCTTCCCTTGATTTCTCAGCACACATTTTCCCCAACCCTCCAGGGTGGGAGGAATCGCCCCAGCGCGGGCACCCGTGGCTGCCACCTGCGGCCCTTGGCACCACCAGCTGGATGACCCTAGAGGAGTCATTTTCTGTCTTTGGGCATTATTTCTTTCCAGGAAATCCGCGGCAGCCAGAATCCAGCCTTCCAAGGCTCGGCGCAGAGCGCCGAGGTTTGAAGTCGGTTCGGGACATCGCAGGCGTGTCTGGGCCCGTGAGCTCTGTGCGGGGAGCTAAGTTTCTCGGACCCTGCGCCCTTGTTCTTGGGGCCTGGTCGGGCAGCAGCGCAGCCTTTCCTTCACCCATACAGTCCTAGGAATGTCTCTCCCACATCACCAGCCGATCAGGCCTCCTGGAGAAGGGCATCCTTCTCCCAACTGGCCAGCCCCTGGATGGGGCCCAGCCAGATTCTCTGGCACAGGTGCTTGTTCCAGTCCTACTTTGATTTGTGTGCAGAGGCTTGACTGACATTTTTTTGTTTGTTTTTTTCTCAGAGCTCTGGCGGGTG
>NC_137799.1:81496593-81589093 GCF_963383645.1 Muscardinus avellanarius | reverse complement strand
GGAACACAAAGAGAAATGTCAAGAACACTCAAGGACTCATAGTTATAAAATCATCCTCAGCTCTTTACTAAAGAAAAATCTCCTTTAGGTGAGTTCACATTAATTTAACCTTCCAGATGGAAAAACAGCAAAAATCCAAGACCTTCAAAGAGATTGGACTTGGTAGTGTGCAGGTGGATAGCTGGTATGAATTTTAACTGTGTTCCACGCAATCTTTTTTTTTCTTAAGCAGGGAAGGCCTAGCTCGATCATGTGCTTACTTTCTGGGTTCATCCAATAAACGCTGAATTGGATTTTGGCATCAGACTGACTTGGTTTGGTTTCAGGCTCTCATTATTTGACCAGACTTGGGGCCTGGTGCTTAACCTCTATGGCCTCAAATTTCTCATACGTAAAAATGCAGATAGTAATAGAACCTGAAAATAGGGTTGTTTTGAAGATTATATGAGATCCTGGACCTAAAATATATACAGCGAATGCTTCATGAGTATTAGCAACCTGTCACTCACTTGAGTCTTTTATGGGGTAGATCATCAATGTATTTTCACTTTTCAATTACCAATCTGGAAATGTTAAAAATGTTTCTATAGTCGGGTGTGTTGGTATATACCTGTAATCTCAGTACTTGGGAGGGGGTAAAGCTCAGAGCTATAATGCCCCTGGAATCCATCCCCACTAACACCACACACACACACACACACACACACACACACACACACACACAGAGTATATCTAGTATATCTATTAAATTTTCACATATACTTTTTTTTGGTATTGGAGATTGAACCCATGGACATTCAATCTCTGAGCTACACCTTCAGCTCTATTTTACTATTATTTTGTTCTGAAACACAGTCTCTTGCTAAATCACTGAAACTGGTCTCAAATCTATGATCCTCCTGTTTCAGCTTCCCAAGTATTGGGATTCCAGGTATGTGCCATCATGTCCAGCAACCATATATTCTTAAGATGGCTTAGATATATCATGTCTGGGGTGTCTTTTCCTCATTGAATCCCCAGTATTTCTCTGACTGGATTCATCCATCAGAAGCACTACTTTGAGGACACCATTTCTCTGCTCAGAAATTTTCAGTGGTTTCTTGGAGCTACTCTTAGCAAAGTGTAAATCCCTTAGTGTGACATTCAAAGGGCCTTCTACTGGGTCACTGAGCCTATCTTTCTAGATTTACCATGTTACTTCTGCTCTCAATGAATGAGTTAGTTGGACGGCTTTCCTATTACATGGTTGTTTTATTTTTCTGACTTCACTCCCATGGTCCACTGTACATGAAATGCACATACCCCTTTATTATTCCTTCCCCAGATTCTACCCATACACCAAGTAAGGTCTGATTCAACAACTGCTTTCCCCATGAAGTCTTCTCTTACCTCTCCTGCTCTTACCGCACTAGAACCTGCTCTTTATGATTCAATGGTACAACAATCACCATCTACCTTTCTTCCCCCCCCCCTTTTTTGGTACTAGGAATTGAACTTGGAGGCATTCTACCTCCAAGCTATACCCCTAGACCAATTTTATTTCTTACTTGGAAATAAGGTCTTGCTTGGTTGTTGAGAACCTCCCAAAGTTGCAGAGGCTGGCTTTGAACCTGTGATCCTCCTGTCTCAGCCTTCCAAGTACTAGGATTACAAGCGTGCGCCACCACGCCCAGCCATAAGCTACCTTTCTTATTAATGTGCAGGCTGTGAGAAAGCAAGGAACACTTCTTACCCATATTTTTGTTTGAGATGGTCCTTAGCATAGTTATCAGTGTTTCCCAAAATATCTGTAGAGAAGAACCAGCTAGACACAAGTTGCAATTGGTTTCAGACAGAGATGTAAAACACAGTAAAAATGAATTAGAAAATGAAACAAAATGGCAGGCTTGCACAATACAATCTCCAACATCTTGTTCTTATAGTCAATACAATTGTTTCAAGGTGCTGTGAATGTATCCAAACACTCAATTCTGCTTTTCTCAGAACTCCACTGAGCACCTGGAGCTCACCTTGAACAGCATGGTTTTACTCATGGCTCTGTAAAGATGTTACTTATATAAGTAAATCCAAGAATAAAGATGAGATTACAACAGCTTTTCTCCTATGCACCTGAATTATGGTTTGTTTCAGGGTACATTTATTTTTTATTATTTATTTATTTATTTATTTATTTATTTATTTATTTATTTTGGTGGTACTGGGGTTCCTGGAAGCCCTTCTACCTCAGGGCTACACTCCCAGACCTATTTTTACATTTTTATTTGGAAACAGGGTCTCCTAAGCCAGCGCGCGCAGCTGGCTTCGAACCTGCGCGATCCTCCTGTCTCCGCCTCCCAAGCGCGGGGATTACAAGCGTGCGCCACCACGCCCGGCAGGGTACATTTATTTTTATTAATTTTTATTTTTTGTGGTACTGGGGATAGAACCCAGGGGCATTCTACCTCTAAGCTACACCTCCAGTTCTATTTTTTTTTATTCTTTATTTTGAAACAGGGTCTCACTGAGTTGCAAAGGGGCTTCCTAAGTAGCTGAGGCTGTCCACAAACCATGATCCTTCTGCCTCAGCCTCTCAAATGCTGGGATTACAAGCGTGCGTCACCAAGACTGGCGTACATTCATTAAAAAAAAATTTTTTTGATGCATTAGCAACAGGACAGTGAGATTTATAGTGATACTTTCATATATGGATGCAATATTATTTTGTCTGCTTCCTCTCTGGCCAACCCCCTTCTCCCTCCCTGTCTCCCTCCTCCATCCTCTTCCACCACTCTACTGGCCTCCCTTCTAATTTTAACAGGTTTCAGGACATCTTTTAAGAATATACAATAATTAATTTTAATAAACAACAATGGAATATGCTCACATTGGATGGATGGCTTGTGAATCCTATTTTGGTGCATTAAAGAAAACCCAACAAATTCAAATGCCCTTTTCTCTTTGAAAGAAAAATGTCATATGGGAAAACTGCTGTATGCCAGAAATTCAGAGATGTTCCCTACTGAAGAAAAAAATAAAAGCTCACTGTTATGCTTAGTGTTCTGCCTGAAATTATTTAATTTCCAGAAATATCTTCTCAACTGAAGAGATATACATCACACAATTTACATGGTTAGTCAGGAATTACATAGAAAGTTCATTAAATCACATCTAGGGAATTTAAGTGAACTCAAGTAAGTAAATTAAGTGCTGAGTTAATTAAGTTGTTAATTAGTTAATTAACTTATAGTTTTAAGTGATGCCATTAACAAAGTGACATACATTTCACTTTTACTTTCCTATATTTAGAAGGTCTTCAAGGAACTGTAAAAGCTTGAGGGCCTAATTCTTTTCAGAGTTTTGAACCAAATACCAACATATTTATAATAAGATTTTTTCAACTTAGGGTTGAAGGCATTCTAAAACAATTTGTCTAATTGCCTTTTTTGCTTCTGTAAATCAGGGTTCTCTCTTCATTTGCTTTTTCAGATGCAAAATAAGATATCTAAATAAAATAAGCATGAAAATATTGACAGGGCGTAACCAGTTTGATGTATACACCTGCTACGTTTTGGGTCTTAATGTCCCTCAAAAGCTATTTGAAGGCCTGGTTGCCAACCTGTGGCACTATTGGTAGATGACGGAACATTTAAGAGGTGGGTTTAGTGGAAACTAGCTAGGCCACAGGGAGGTGTCCTCGAAGGCCTCTCAGAGCCTGGCCTCTGCCTGGCTCTCTCTTTTTTATTATTATAACTGGCTCCCCTGAGGTGAACAGACCTCCTCCTTCACAATGCAGTGCCCTACCACAGGCCCAGTCGACAAGGCCAAGAGACCATGGACTGAAGCCTTGACATCGTGAGCCAAAGTAATCGTTCTTAAAGTTGTTCCTCTCCAGGATTTTGTTAGAGTGATGGCTGAGTCGGTTGGGAAGCACACCTTTTGTGCCCTTCCTCGTTTTTTTTTCATCCTGTCTATAATGTTAATGTGATAACTGGTGTTGCAGCAGCTCATCTTAAGACCTCGAGGCCAGCGTGAGGATGGAGAACAGAAAGTAAGGTGAAAGAAGAAAGAGCCTGTGTCCTTCACGACCATGGAGCTGTCATACTTGCCCCAGATTTCCCACTTTTGTAAAGAAAAAAGTCTACCTTGTCTCATCCATTGTTATTTTTGGTTTCCATTACTAGTCGTCAAGAACAATGTTCACTTCAGGGTATTAAATGCGATGAAATTACCTCAAATAATTTACATCTATCGGGGCAATACATCTAATTTATATACATTTTAAACCTCATCTTATCCCAGATGTGATTAAAGTTGGATTATAAGGGTTCTTAAAATAAATGATAGCATAAACTAAAAATGATATAAAAAGATGAAAAAACTCAGGGTGGGTAAAGATACCCAAAAGATTTGCCGAACAGACTTTAATCTTTTATTTCCCTTCGTTTTATAATTCAAAGTCACATTCAGCTCTTTCATGCCTTAAGACCATCATAGATATTGTATGTGAAAATTCTGGTTACTCCTGTTTAACTAAAGAGGGCTTGGTGTGGCATAATCAAACTGTCCTGGCTGGCCACTATTTGTCTAGCTCACAACAGCAACTAAGGCTCTCCAGTTCTCCCTGTGAACACACTGACTCACACCTTCTGTGCCCGGCTGAGTAGCATATTATCCAATCATTGGTGCATTTCTCCCCAAGTTTCTTTGTATCAATTACACTTGTCCTTGTAATTATATAAATTAATTAAATATTAAGTGGCTTGGTAACTGTATGAAGGGGAAAGGAAATGTTTGCTTCCTTTGGAAACTAAGTAGGATGCTTAGAATACATCAACAAAAATTTCATGAAATTTTACTTCTGGATTAGGTATGGGGAAGCCATTTCTTATGGTACTAAAGCTTGAACTCAGGGACATTTTACCTCTAAGACATACCCTAAGCCCTTGTTAATTTTTATTTTGAAATAGTGTCTTGCTAGGTTGCTGAGTTTTGCTAAGTTGCTGAAGCTGGCCTCGAACCTGTGATCCTCTTAGTCTTTCATGTACTGTGATTACAGGCATGTGCCACCATACCTGGCTGTCAATTTTTAACTAGAGAAAAAAAATTTTGTAAAGTTCGGCTACCAAATTGCTTTGTAAAGATCTTTTAAAAGCATACTTTTATTGATGCAATGTAATTATACATCGTGGTTAGATTCAAAGCAATATAAGCATTCATGTACACATCACGTGGTACATTTCCCTCTATAAACCTGATTCCTCCTTCCCCTTTCTTCTCTCCCCTTACGTGTTAGTGAGATTGGCAGTGAAACCTTATATGGCTAGAGCCTTATTTAAGCTGTTCTCTTCCTCGGTTTCTGGTTTTCTCCTCTCCATCTCCCTCCTTCACCCCCTTCTACATATCTTACTGATTTCTCTTTCATTTGACTTAAGACTGAAGAATCTTCAAAAACTCTTGCATTTGAATGTGGCATGAAAAAAAATACAATAAAGTCCACGCCGTCTCCAAAAGAGTAGACCCAAAAGCGAAAGGATTTAGCTCTAGACTTAATTTTATTGTACTTATATGTATTTAAATGTTTTAACTGAAAAAATGTTGAAGGTGTATGTTCATTTCCATATTCCCCATTCATGAGACAGTTTATCACCCCCTTAAGACTGGTAAGAGAACTTCTGCTGTGTGTGCACCATAAACACTTAGCATGTTAGATTAAGAAACAGGAATCCCAGGGGACAACGCAGAACCTTATGTACCAGGAGACAAGCAGGGCATCCCTACTCCTGTGCTCTCCTGTGCCACTGCGGGGAAGACTTTCCTTATCCATCACGGCCCTCCCCTGGTTCACGGAGCACCAAGCAGCCACAACCAATCCATCAGTTGGTCCATGAAATGGAATCTCCTTGGCTACCATGGTTTGGTAGGTAATGTAGGACAGGTAATGCAGGTGAAAGTAATGCATTGGCGTGTCCCTTGAGGCTGTGCAGGCTGGAAGTGTGTCAGGAAGATGCAGGGGTCCATTTGGGACCCCACCATCACATGGATTGCTAGGATCCATCTAGGCCTCCTCTCACGCTACATGTGGCTTCTTGCAGATGGAAGAATGTCTAACTTTGACTGTAGTGTTACCACTCTCTAGCCATGAGTGGGCAAATTATTTAATCTTCCCAAGTTCCTGTTTTCTCATGCTTTATGATGCTGGGCTTATAAAGATTAACTGTAATAATGCATGGACAGGTATAAAGGGCTGGCTCCCAGAACATTTCAACCCTCTACAATGGTGTTTTGTAAACATGACTCTATAAAATTTTTTAAATCCTGTGCTTATTTTTATGCTCAGGGTCCATGAGTTCCATCAGAATCTCAGAGGAAATGGGGATGAAAACAAAAGCAAAAACAAATCAAGAAAAAGCAAGAGAAACATGAGGCTTTGCTGTTGAGAACAATGCTTCTCCACTGTAAAGGGTCATCTCGCTAATGTGTCAGTTTGAATTCAGCAAGTCTAGGTGGGGCCCAAGGCTTAATAACCTTATGAATTCTTTATTTTCTATTAAAATTTTTTGATGCTGGAGTTTGAATCCAGGCGCACTTCACCACTGAGCTATATCCCCAGACTACTTTATTTTTTCTTTTGAGACAAGCTCTCTCCAAGTTGTCCATGCTGACGTTGAATTTGCAAACCTCCTACCTCAGCCTCCCAAGTACCTGGGATTATAGGCATAAACAACCACATCAGCAAAAAGTGTTGAATTCTTACTAAGCTTCCGCCTGGGCAGGGCATGGTGTTGTCCCCTGTAATTACACACTTGGGAGGTGGAGACAGGGATTATAATTTAGTTATTCTCAGAAATTTAACAAGACCTTCATCAACTTAGAGAGACTCTGTTTAAAAAAAAAGTAAGAATTGGGATTTAGCTAGAGGTAAAATGCCCCTGGACTCAATCCCTAACAACAAACAACAACAACAACAACAACAACAACAACAACAACACTACCAGTTGATGCTGACACAGCTGGTCCAAAACCAATTTATTTTCAGACTGTTACTTTTTATAATAAAGCACCATACAAAGGATAGGTCATGAACAATAGATATTTATTCTTTATGGCCCAGGAGGCTGGGAAGTCCAAGATCAAGGCACTGATGAGGGCCTGCTTACTGCTCACAGTGCCTATGGTTTTCTTTGACCTCACATGATGGGAGGAGACAGGGGTCTCTCTTGGGCTCTAATCCCATGAAGCCTCCATCCCCATAACATAATTGCCTTCCTAGACCCTACCTGCTAATACCATCACCTTGCGATGAAGTAAGATCAAAACATTCTGACCAGAATGGCATCTGCATCTTTATTTTCTTCCACAGTGTGGAGAGGCACTGTAACATGTGGATTGGTCAGCTATTCATTACTGTGGCCAAAATAACAGGAACAGCATAAAGGAGGATTTGTGTTGGCTCATGACTTCAGAGGCCTCCGTCTGATTGGCCGATTTCATTGCTTTGACGAGGTAGAACCTTGGGACAGAGGGTCTGGTGGAGGAAAGTTGCTCAGCTCCTGGCAGCAGCTGGGAAGCAGAGAGGGAGGGAGGAAGGGAGGGTCCAGGGCAGATGGAGTTCCCAAGGCCACCTCCCCGCCCCCCAGCGACCCACCCCACCCAGCCATACCCCGTGCCTGTAGTTTCACCTCCCAGGGGCAGGGAGAAGCACTATTGCACATAATTACAAATTGAATCAATTAAAAGTTCCTAACAATGCCTAGAACATGCCGTTCTGTAGAAGCAGCTGTTATTTTTACTTTATCAGTTCATTTATAGCAACTCTTGGGGCCACATTTGTACTTTTCAGATGACCCAGATGATTTGGTGTTTGTGTTGGGGAATGAAATTGACCAAATGGTTTTACATGCGTGCATATCACAGTGAATTTTGCCTTTATGTATAATATACCAACAAAAACAAGTCCAGGTATATTCAGGTTGAAAGGACAGATTAGAATTTAGAATTTGAAGAGTACAGATTTTTTTAATTTTAAAATCAGCTTTATTAGCCGGGCATGGTGGTGCACGCTTGTAATACCAGCATTTGGGAGGATGAGACAGGAGAATCGCAGTTCGCAGACAGTCTCAGCTACTTAGTGAGGCCCTTTGCAACCCAGTGAGACCTTGTTTCAAAATAAAGAATAAAAAATAGGGCTGGAAGTGTAGCTCTGAGGTAGACTGCCCCTGGATTCCATCCCTGGTACTGCAAAATAAAATAAAATAAAACAAAATAAGCTTTATTGAGGCACAAATAACAAAATAAAAATGTAATATTTATTTATTTAGTAATGGGGATCAAACTCAGAAGCATTGTAACTCTGAGCTACATCCTCAGCCCTTTTTATTTTTATTTTTAATTTTGAAACACATCTTGCTAAATTGCTGAGGCTGGCCTGGAAGCTGCAATGTCCCATCTCATTCTGCCAAGTACTGGGATTACAGGTGTGCACCGTAACATCCAGTTATAAAAGGAGTTATTTATTTATGTATTTATTTATTTATTTATTTAATTTTTGGTGGTACTGGGGTTCCTGGAAACCCTTCTACCTCCGGGCTACACTCCCAGACCTATTTTATATTTTTATTTGGAAACCGGGTCTCTTAAACCAGCGCGGCTGACTTCGAACCAGCGCGATCCTCCTGTCTCCACCTCCCAAGCGTGGGGATGACAAGCGTGCGCCACCACGCCCGGCTAAAATGAACTATTTAAAATGTATAGTGCAAGATCTAGAAGGTTTTCATCAGCTGAAAGTCTCTGCGCCTGTGTGAAGTTCCTCATGCCTCAGGCAGCCACTGACTTGTTTTCCGTCAACAGAGAGTAGTTTTGCTTGTTTGGAACCTTTATGTAAACCGAACCTTGTGAATATATTATTTTAGAAGGGAGACCAGTAGATAGAGGAAGGGGGTAAGCGAGAGGGAAAGGGGAAGTACTGGAAAATTAAGTCGACCAAATTGCGTCATATGAATGCACACGTATGCCACAGTGAATCCCACCAGTGCATGAAATAAAAAGTGTGAAATACAAACGTACACTTTTACGTCTGGCTCGTTGGCTTAGCGTGCCGTTCGTCGTTATTTTTGTTACATGCGTCGTCAGTGTTAGTAGTGGATTCATTTTTTAAAAAAACTTTCATTTAATTCTGTCACCTGTCAACCATTATGTGTACATTATAAATCAATGTGCTCATTTTGAAACATGTTCTTATATTTGCAACACGAGCCAACTCACAGGTTGGAAGTGCCTCCGGCGCTCAGACTCGAGTGTCTAAGAGTCCTTCTGTCTCCTGAGAGCTGTGTGGTGTTGTGGGAGTGGCCACAGGGCAGTCTCTGCACTGACTTCCTGAGTGAGAGCAGGTCCGTCCCCGTCCCCCGGGCTCACTTTCCCCTCTGTACCTTCTTAGCTGCCTCCTGAGGCCCACCGTGGCTCTGGCAGGTGTTGTTGGGGGAGGTCACTGAGCCTAGGAGCCAGCAGAGGGAGCCCGAGGCAGAGCCGGCCAGCGGCAGGAAGGGGCCTACCTCTCAGAGGCTGTGCCCGGCCACAGGGACCGCAAGCTCCAGAGGCAGCCGGCCCTCAATGGGACTGCGCAGACAAATGTCTCGGATTAGGTGAGATAAGAGATTTCTCTCTTTACTTTCCCTCTCCCTCTTCCTTTCCTTCATGAGTGAAATCTGATTGCAACAAGACCTCTGTATAATCTTATAAGCAAATAAAATGGATTCACACTCAAAATAACTTAAAGCCAACTTTGAAAAGGTATTTGATAAAATTCAACATTCATTCATGATTAGAAAGAGGCAAAAAAATTCCCGATTATGGTAAAATGTGTATAAAACGAAATTAGAAGTAATACGGCAAGTGTAAGAAGAAGGTTGGTTATTGTTGCAATTATTTTAACATATTTCATAAATGTTATTTCATAAACTTAAGTCAGGACAATTAGATGAGAGAGTAAAACACATAATATGAGCCTTAGAAATGAGAAGTTAGGCCCGGCGTTGTGGCGCATGCTTGTAATCCCCGCACTTGGGAGGCGGAGACAGGAGGATCCCGCTGGTTTGAAGCCAGCCTCTCTGGCTTAAGAGACCCTGTTTCCAAATAAAAAAATATAAAAAAATAGGTTTGGGAATGTAGCCCAGAGGTAGAAGGGCTTACAGGAACGCCAGTACCACCAAAGAAAGAAAGAAAGAAAGAAAGAAAGAAAGAAAGAAAGAAAGAAAGAAAGGAGTTAGATTATAATATTTACATATCTAGATAGTCATAGGCAATTATTTTTTAAGAGAGCCCTTGAAGTAATGATAAGGAAATGTAAATAAAAAGCATGGTGGCACATGCTTTGGCATTCGGGAGGGGGAGACCGGAGGATCACGATTCCCAGACAGCCTCACCTACTTAGCAAAGCCCTTCGCAACTCAGTGAGACCCGATTTCAAAATTAAAAAGACAAAAAAAAAAAAAAAATAGGGCTGGGGGTGTAGCTTTGAGGTACAGGCTTGGTGGTCCACGCTTGTAATCCCAGTACTTGGGAGGCTGAGATGCAAGGATTGCAGGTTTGCAGCCAGCCTCAGCTACTTAGTGAGATCCTGTTTTATTTTTTAATTAATTAATTAATTTGTGGGTCTGGAGATGGAACCCAGGGGCATTCTACCTCCAAGCTACACTCCCTTCCCTATTTTGTATTCTTTATTTTGAAACAGGGTCTCACTAAGTTGCAGAGGGCCTCATTAAGTAGCTGAGGCTGTCCGGGAACCATGATCCTCCTGTCTCAGCCTCCCGAATGCTGGGATTACAAGCATGTGCCTCCACGCCCGGTGAGACGCCGTTTAAAAAAAAAAAATGGATCTGGAGATGTAGCTTGGAGGTAGAATGCCCCTGGGTTTAATCCCCAGTATCACACAAAAAAGTGTAGTAAAAATAAACAAATAAAATAGGGATATACTCAGAAAACGTAGGATTTATATAAAGAAAATTATATCTGGATTGAGCATCGAGTTCTTAATTCTGATATCAAGATTATAGGCAATAAATAGATAAATTGAACCATAAATATTAAAGACTGTGCATCAAAGTGCACTATTGATCTATGGACATACAACTCATAGAATGGGAGAAGTGTTTCCAAGTCATATATCTGATAATGATCTAATATTCAGAAAATAAAAAGAAATCTTACAATTTAACAACAAAAAGACAGCTCAATTAAAAAGTAGTCAAAGAGCCGGGCGTGGTGGCGCAGGCTTGTAATCCCCCATGCTTGGGAGGCAGAGACAGGAGGGTTGAACAGGTTTGAAGCCAGCTGCGCCGGCTGAAGAGACCCTGTTTAAAAAAAAAAAAAGTATAAAAATAGGTCTGGGAGTGTAGCCCGGAGGTAGAAAGGTTTCCAGGAACCCCAGTACCACCAAAAAAAAAAAAAAAAAGGTAGTCAAAGACATCAGATATCTGCTTCTCCAAAGAAAATAAACAAATGGCCAGTAACCACATGAAAAAAAAAAAAAAAAAGAAGCCCCACTATCATTATCATTAGGGAAATGCAAATCAAAACCACAAGGGGTACCACCTCACACACAGGAGGAGGGTGGTAATGAAAACAAAAGTGGAAACTGAGGGTTGGAGAGGATGGGGAGCCCCTGAACACTGCTGGCAAGGGGTAGCACCACGTGGTGCCTGTGGAAAACATGTGAACACAGGCATGTGAACATGTGAACACAGACATGTGAACATGTGAACACAGACTTGCCCTGTGGAGCAGACATTCCCCTCACATGTGTATAGATCTGAAAACAGGTAATCAAACAAATACTGGCACACAAATGCTCATTCTAGTACTATTCACAATAACTGAAAATAGGAATAACTCAATAGTCATCAACTCTTGAGTTGGTTTGTCTGGTACAGAGGAAGGTCTCACTAAGTGTGATTGTTAAACAAATGTGGAATCGCCACCCAACAGCCATAAAAAGGCATGGGTGCTAATATGTGCTGTCACATAATGAGCCTTAAAAATATGCCGAGTGAGCTGGTGCACACCTGCAAACACGATTCTTGGGATCACGAGTTCTAGGTCAGGTTCAGCAATTTAGCGAGATTCTGTTTCAAGATAAAAAAAAAATTAAAAGGGTTGGGGGTGTAGCTCAGAGATAGAACACCCTTGGGTTCAATTCTCAGCACACAAAAAAAGAAAAAGAAAAGAATTATGTTAAGTGAATGAAGGCAAATGTAAACGGTCATATATTGTAGGAAATCTCCAAAATAGATAAAAAAATGTATAGTGTCAGAAAGCCAGTTAGTGGTTGCCAGAGGGTAGGGGAAGGCTTCAAAGTACAGTTTCCATTTGGGGAAAATGAGAATGATTAAATGCAGTCGTTATTGTACAATACCACGAGTGAACTAAATACCACTGAATTGTGTACTTTAAAGTCATTTATTTTGTGTCATGTAGATTTTACCTAAAAGTGTGTTGCATTCTTTAGGATTCATTAGATGATGCTCTGGAAAAGGCAAAACTGCTGGGGCAGGGAGCCGATGGTTGCCCAGTGGGGGTTGGATCAGAGCACTGCTTGCTTACAAGAAGCAGTACAAGGGGCTTGGGGATACGATAGGAATGTTCCATAGATGATGTGGAGGTGGATACTTGCTTTTCTGCATTTGTCAGTAGAACTTTGTATTTAGGAAAAGTGAATTTTACTGAGTGTAATTATAAATATTTAAAGTTAAATTTAAAAACCAACCAAACGAGTGAAAAACACTGTGCCACTGTCAGTGAAGCCAGTGACTGACTAGGTAAGAAGGTCAAGTGACGGTAATGCTCTGAGTGTTCTCAACTGTAAGATGGAGACAGTCACCATTCCTATCTGATAGGGTGTGATGGGATTCTCAGTAGGATGAGGTCTCAGTAAGTGTTAGCCTTTGTTTTTGTTTTGATTTGTTTTAGGATACTGAGGACTGAGCCTCGGGTCTTGCATATGCTAGGCTCTACTACTGAGCTACATCCCCAAGCCCAACCCTCATTTATAATAAAATGTAGCCATGAAGCATAGAAACTCAGAAGCAAGAATGCCTGGGTCCCAATCTGGTTCACCCACTCACTAGCTGTGGGCCCTCGAAGCCATGTTGCTTCTACTTCTCTGAGTTCTCTTATATTGAAACTGTGGGTAGCCAGGTATGGGGGTGCATGCCTGTTACCTCAGCACTGGTGTGGCTGAGACAGGAGAATTGCAGGTTCAAGAACAGCCTCAGCAACTTAGGGAGAACCTGCTTCATACTCAGGCCAGCTCCATGGGCTGTCCTGCCAATGGCAATAGAAGCTGGAGAGGACTGGCCAGAAAATGTTTGTTATCTCAGTGACTCTGAGTTCATGTTTGTAATGATCATAGGGAGTGGGGAGCCCTCTTGAATTTTTTTGTTCCACTTCTGAGCTACACTTATTTATTTATTTATTTATTTATTTATTTATTTATTTTCACAGAACTGGAGATTGAACTCAGGGGCATTACACCTCCAAGCTATACCCCCAGCCCTATTTTTATTCTTTATTTTGAAACAGAGTCTCATTAAGTAGCCAAGGGTCTTGCTAGGTTGCTGAAGCTGGTCTTGAACCTGCCATCCTCCTGTCTCAACCTCACAAGTACTGGGACTATAGGCATGTGCCACTGCTTGGCCTTTTCTCGGATCTTTATTATTAGCCTCGCACCTAAGAACCACACTAGTCCAAGAAGATGAGGAAGAGAATAATATTTAATGAAATGAGAAGAAATTTATAGATATGCTAAGCGAGGAATAAGGTGAGGAATATAAAACAATGCCTTTGTATATAACTGGTTGAACATGCATAGAAAAATGAAATGAAACACATAAAACAGAAAATAGCTGTTCTGGGTGGAGAGTACTGATGATAAACTTTCTTCTTAAATACAAAAATATATTGTATTTTCTATGATAAAAATGTTTTACTTCTATGTTGGAAAATATAAATAAATATAATTAACTTAAATAGGTTTTTCTCCTCATGTGAAAGAAACTAGTAGCATGGTGGAAGGGGATTGCAGGAAGAAGGCAAGGAGGGGAAAATGAATACTGAGGAAGGGAGCAGGTCAAAGAAGTTTCTGTCCACACACGAAGGCCTCACTACCGATCTCACTAACGTGTATGGGGAGGGAGGGAGGGGCAGCGGGTGGGAGAAGGAGGGAAACACACCGAGTGCGGTGTGCAGGCCTGCTTGTCACCTTGGATCTCACGATGATGTACAGTTATGGCGCACCCATAGAAGTCTACAAAGCTAGGTTCCTCTTTCATGTTCCTAGCCCCGCGCGATGCTCAGCAAATCACGGTCTTACTGGAGTGTAAAGTGCAATTAACACTTTAATTGCTGGCTACATTCTCTAACCTCCAGGAGAAGCTCTGAGCATCTCAAGTTATTCAGCTCCAAGAAAAGGAATCTCTGCATGGGTCAAGGACTCACTGGCTTGAAACCCACCCTGGGCACCATGGTGGGTGGGGCTTGGTGAGGGAGGGAGACTGAAAGCTCCCTCTCCCTTTCCATGGAGTGCTTCCTTCTTGGACCATCTTCTGCCACTTCTCTCTCTCTCTCTCTCTCTCTCTCTCTCTCTCTCTCTCTCTCTCTCTCTCTCTCTCTCTTTCTCCTTCTCTTTCTTTCTCTGCAACTATAAAATGATGGGGGTTGTATTAGTTTGCTAAGGCCACCAAAGCAAAATGCCACAGTTGGGGACACTTACATAATAGAAGTTTATTTTCTCACAAATCTAAAGTCTGAGAGCTAGGTGCCACCATGATGGGCTTTTTCTGAAGTCTCTTTTCTCAGCTTGTGTCTACCTGCTTTTTCCTGTATCTTCTTCTAAGGACTACAGTTGATTGTATCAGGGTCTGCTGTAATAACCACATATTTTTTGTTTTTGCGGGTCTGGGGATGGAACCCAGGGGCATTCAACCTCCGAGCTACACCCCTGCCCTATTTTTTATTCTTTATTTTGAAACCGGGTCTTACTGAGTTGCAAAGGGCCTCACTAAGTAGCTGAGGCTGTCCGTGAACTGAGATCCTCCGGTCTCAGCCTCTCAAATGCTGGGATTACAAGCGTGTGCCACCACGCCCGGCTAAAATAACCACATTTAAACTTAGCTACTTGTTTAAAGGCTCTCTGTTCAAATACAGTCACATGCTGAGATGAATTACTACAACATAAGGATCTTTGAGGGACACAGTTCATCCCATAAGTAGGTCTGAAGTGGATCCTTTTATATTTTAATTTTTTTTTTTTTTTTAGGAAATCATGTATCTACTTATACAAAGTTAAGAGAAAACCAGGGTAGGGATTAGGGGAAAAGAAAAAAAAAAAAAACAAAGGCTGCTTAACCTTTCTGGGTTTGGTACAGCCCACCAAGTTAAGAAATCAGAGAATAATTGGAGTAAGCTAAGCCCAGATCTATATTTTTCCAAGTGTCCTTCTTGGACATAAAATCCTCTTAAATCGATGGCTATACTAAGGAGGATTTTAACTCTTGGTCAGTGTCACCTGGGGGCATGATGAAAATTTTATTCTGTTGAATGCATAACCAAATTATTGGATGTTTCTACAAAAAGCAAAGCAAAGTTGAGAGCAATGTTAGAATCTCATTTAATGATGTAGTTTGAAGGCAGGAGAGGTGATGAAAAGGCTGGTGGACCTTGACCATATTACTTGAAGAGGCTTGGTAGTCTTCCCATTTTCTGCTAAAAACAAGAAGCATTATGACCACTCATAGGATTTTTGGGGGGAGAGTACTGAAATTGAACCAGGGGGCATTCTACGTCCAACCTATACCCCAGCCCCATTTTATTTTTTATTTGGACATAGAGTCTTGCTAAATTGCTGAGGCTGGCCTTGAACTTGTGATCTTCCTGTCTCAGCTTCTCAAGTACTGGAATTACAGGCATGTGCCACCATGCCTGGCTCACTCATGGGGTTTTAATGCAGTGGAATGACAGAGGTTCTCTCTACTCAAGGTATACACAGAGAATGTACCATGACCTCATCCTAATCACAGGGACGGACCTGAAAACATTGCAGTGTGGAATCAATTTCCTTGACCTCTAAAAATCCTGGTCAGTGAATTTTGCCTTTGCCCAGCCAGTAGATGGCACCACTTTTCTAGAAGATAAAAAACAGGTGGAGCTTGAATTGTGTTGGCCTTCAGTGCCCTAGGCTCTGTGCTAACAGCATGTTGTGTGGACGATCAAATATAACTAGTTATGTTAGAGAAAATCTAGTCATCCCATCTGCAATTAAACACTGAAATCTTCAAGCTGCCCCTGGTTTAAGTAAAAACTTTTATTTTAGCCAGGCATGGTGGTGTGCGCCTGTAATCCCAGTACTTGGGAGACTGAAACAGGAGGATCACAGGTTCAAGGACAGCCTCAGCAAGTAGCGAGACTCACCAACCTAGCAATACCCTGTTTCCAAATAAGAAAAAAATTAGGCTGGGGGTATAGTTCCAAGGTAGAATGCCTCTGGATTATTCAATCCCCAGTAACACACACACACACACACACACACACACACACTCACACTCACACACACACACACACACTTTCCTCCCAACTTATAATTAGAACAAAAATAGTATTTTCTTTAGAAAGATAACTTCTCTTCTCCTCCCTCCCCACCACACATGTGTTTATGTGCACACGTGCATGTGTGCGCGTGCATACACACACACACACACACACTTTTTCCTCCAACATTTGAGTGTAAATTATTTTATCTTTCCTTTAATAGACTTTCTCATGGTCTTCACTTTTAAAGTGTAAATAGTTTTCTTCAAATATAACCAGATCATCCACCTGGAGGAGACAAGGGGAAGAATTTGCCCACTGGCTTTCCTATTCCATGATGCAAGAGTCACCTTCATCCTGTAGAGCGTTGACTCCACCCTCTTCGAGCTGTGCAGGAGCAAACACAGAGCTGGCTACACTGTTTCATGCCTTTGTCTACAGCATCAGAAGATGCACTGGAGATGTGTGCCATGAGAAGTCCACAGGAGCCCAGAGAGCTGGTCTCTGCAGGGGTTGCTGGGGCTGGAGGATCTGATGGATGCCCAAGTGGTGTCTGCTATAGTGTCTTTTAATGAGTTCCTCTCTCCCCTGTAATTCCTGAAAACTAGAAGTCAGATCCAAACCCTTGGTGACATTCAGGTAAAACACTTTGGCCAGAAAACCTCATAGCTGGTGTTGAATGCTTACCACTGCACCACGTCAGGGTGTAGAAAATGGCAGCTGCCCCTATGTGTGATGCTAAGTCACTTGGTTCAACTGTTCTGCTATTCAGGTGTCTGCTTGTGAAGGCCCAGTTTTCCTCCTTAGCAACTAGCAATTATACAGCACACAGTCCTTTCCCCAGCCATGCAATACACACACACACACACATACACACACACACACACGCATGCATGCACACACGCACACACACCTAGGGGTATGATACTATATATATAGTACTGGGAAGTGAACCTAGGGGTGTGCTGCCACTGAGCTACATCCTCAGTCCATTTTGTTTTTTAATTTTGAAGCAGGGTCTTGCTAAATTGCCCAGACTGGCCTCAAATCCTCCTGTCTCAACTTCTCAAGTACTGGGATCCCCAGCAATTTTTTTTTCAGATTAAAAAATATGTACTTTTATTGGTGCATTGCAATTATACATCATTGTGAGGTTCAAAGTGATACAAATATATATTCGTACAGCCCTTGGTGTGCTTCCCTATGGATTCTGCCCCACTCCCTGACCCATACATGTTAGTGAGATTGGCAATGATACCTTCATATATGGACACAATATTATTTCAACTATTTCATTCACCAAACCTCCTTTTTCCCCCTCCATGCCTCCCTCCCTGATGGACTAGGGTGCCGGCTTAGATGTTCTCCCTGAAACCTACTTTTTGTTTGGGATGACCCTTGAGAAGCCTTGGATACTCAAAATTGTTCTCTTTTAAGGATGGACTAGAGGGCTCAAGTCCAGCACACTAACTCTATTCTGTTACTATTGTAAGTGAAGTTGCCCACAGAATCCCATAGGCCCCCAAATGCCTGCTTTGTTCTGGATCATACCGTCTCCTATTTTCTATTCTAGACTAGGTGGAGGGTGGTCCAAGCCCAGCAATCTTTTAAGTAGTAGTTTTAGCATGCATTGATTATCTTTTTTACACCAATTACTTCACTGGATGTTGCAAAATAGTGACTTAGAAAATTTTATCTTTTGTTTTATATTTATTAATCACTGTGAAGAAGTTTTTTTTTATCATCTGGGATTAGCTACCATTTCTCCTATAAGTAAAGGTGAATACTTCTTTGTTTAATTTCTTTCTTTCTTCCTTTTTTTTGGTGGTACTGGGGTTCCTGGAAACCCTTCTACCTCCAGACTACACTCCCAGATCTATTTTATATTTTTATTTGGAAACAGGGTCTCTTAAGCCAGCAAGGCTGGCTCCGAACCTGCGCAATCCTCTTGTCTCCGCCTCCCAAGCGCGGGGATTACAAGCGTGCACCACCACGCCTGGCTCTTTGTTTAATTTGTAATTTTTAGAATAAGTAATAATCATCTCTACTGGTACCAAATTGGATTTTTCTTTTGCTTTCTTTAAATATCACATATAAACTTATGGCATTTTATCTACTTGACATTTTTTATTATAATAATTATTTTTCTTGATGCTAAAATTTCCCCAAATTTTATTGGTAGAAATCCTGATAGCTGGTTGCTCTTTTACTGATATGACCTCATTAATCCTTTTATTGAAGAATTTCTTGCTTTTTGGAAAAGAAATATTCCTCTTGCACTTTTTTTACCCTAGAATTTTAATCAGGAGTTTCTCTGAAAAACTCCTCTTTGTTTTATTGGGGATGGTATTTAGCAGCCCAAATCCAGATGCAATGTGTGCTAATTGCTACTGGAGTCTTCTTGCTTTTAAGTCTTTCAAAAGTCAGAACTTGAAAATGTAGTGTGTGTGTGTGTGTGTGTGTGTGTGTGTGTGTGTGTGTGTTGCCTGGGATTGAACCCAGGGGCATTCTACCTTTAAGTTCCACTCCTAGCCCTATTTTTATAATGCTTTATTTGGAAACAGGGTCTTGTTGAGTTGATGTGGACCTCACTGAGTTGCTGAGGCTGGCTTTGACCTACGATCCTCTTGTCTCAGCTGCCTAAGTATCGGGATTATAAACATGTGCTGCCGTAACTGGTAGAAACTCTGTGTGTGTGTGTGTGTGTGTGTGTGTGTGTGTGTGTGTGTGTGTGTTACTGGGGATGGAACCCAGGGGTATTCTACATCTTACCTACACCCCCAGCCCTATTTTTTATTCTTTATTTTTTTTTCTTTTTCTTTTTTTTTTTTCTTTTTTTGGTGGTACTGGGACTCCTGGAAACCCTCCTACATCCGGGCTACACTCCTGGACCATATATATATATATATCTCAGAGTCTTTACTTAAGCCAGCGAGGCTGGCTTCGAACCAGCAGGATCCTCCTGTCTCTGCCTCCCAAGCGCGGGGATTACAAGCGTGCGCCACTACACCTGGCTGTTCTTAATTTTGAAAAAGGGTCTCACTGAGTTGCAAAAGGCCTCACTAAGTAGCTGAGACTATCTGCAAACTGCGATCTTCCTATCTCAGCCTCCCAAATATTGGGATTCCAAGCATGTGCCACCATGCCTGGCTTGGAAAATATATATTTAAAAGTCATAAATTCATAATTATATTTCTAATTCAAGTTTAACATTATAGATTATCCATTACCTTCCTAGATTTTATATTTACATCTCTTTTTAAACTAAAAAATCTTAGTATTAACACTAACAAATATATTTGATTTACCTTATAATATTTCACAACAGCATCACCAGTATTATAAATACTTAAAAACTAAGTGCATATTCAGATTTCTTTGTAGTTGTAATTAGTACCTGTTTAAACCTGTAATTACTGAAAATATATCAATAATACCTAATTTTTTTCTTACTTTTCTCTCTCAATATTATATTGTAAGATTTTTTTATGTTATTAAGAAATTTAGTGAGCACGATTTTAGAATAGTTGAAGATAACACATTGAATAAAGCAGACTATTAGAATTTTACTTTATGAGTGGTTTCCTTTCCTCCACATAAAAATCCCATATATGGTTCAGACAAGATTCTAACATTCATTGCAGCCTGGACCAGCATATTTTAATTTCTTGTAGCTGTTTTTTGGTTCCCGAGTATTTCTTGGGACTTTTGTTGCTTCATATACAGATTTTAAAATGTTTTTAGCCATGTGCTTCTTCTCTGCCACTGTAGCTAAGATGGCATATTCTTGGCCCTTCAGGGGATCTTTGGGCTGTATCAGTCTTTTTCTCAGAGGTGTGCACCTCTGTGTGCATTTGGGTCTCAGCTTCCTTCACCCTGCCTAGTCGATTTTGACTGTTCTGTCTGCTTTTTACTCCTAAAATTTTATTAAACCATTCTATCCACTTTTATTCTCCATATAATTCTGTATCCATTCCTTCATATTTAATTGAAAACTTTTTAAAGCAGTTGTCACCGTTGGGGAAAAGGTAATTTGTTTATGAAATATGTGAAGATCCTCCCCATGGGTTCCAGTATGTATTACACCATAAACACATAATCACCACACTGGTGCTGGGCATTTAGATGTTTTCCAATTTGATATCATAGTAATGACATGGTGAGCATTTGTACATGAACTGTCATCCATGGCTATGATTATTTTTCTGTTTAAATTATTAAAGCGCATTTTTCTTCTATAAAGTATTAGAGATCTGCCTTTTCTCTTTTGGGAATATCTATTCTAGATCATAACATTTGTGTTGTATATTTATATGTCACATGTTATGCATATATCTGTACACATCTTATATAACAATATATTATATCACTCATAATATTCATGTGTCACTTTGTTGCATTTATTACAACATTTTCCTGCTTAATTGTTTGCCTGGTCATTTTTATTTAACTTTTTAGTCTTTGTGCACAGGTATAGATGTTTTAACTTTCTTTCTTTCTTTCTTTCTTTCTTTCTTTCTTTCTTTCTTTCTTTCTTTCTTTCTTCTTTCAGTACTGGGGATGAAAACTAGGGGCATTCTACCTCTGAGCTACACCCCCAGCCCTATTTTTTATTCTTTATTTTGAATCAAGGTCTCACTGAGTTGCAAAGGGCCTCACTAAGTAGCTGAGGCTGTCTGCAAACCATGATCCTCCTGTCTCAGCCTCCCAAATGCTGGGATTACAAGTGTGCATCACCACGCCTGGCTTAGATGTTTTAAGTTTTTGCACAAACAATAGACTTCTTTCTTTATGATTTCTTCTATCACCTGAAATTAAACACGTGTTCTATTGTAGATATTTAGCAACTTTCTGATTTTGGAGAAAATGAGTGAGACTCATTCGCATAGAGGGCAGAATTCTGAGACTGTAGCAGCTCACCTTGGGATAATGTGGAGGGAGAAGAGCTGGGAGAAAAGGCGCACCGCCGAGGTCACAGCACAGCAGCAGGAGGCAGCAAAGAGCTGGCAAAGAGGTGCTTGGGAGTGTCCTGCTGGGGTTTAAGAACTCTGAGCAGCGTAGAGACTTGGGAAGCGAAATTTGTGCCCATTTGTTTTAGTCCAAATGCTCTTCCTGCGGATGCAGCGAGGCACCTCTGAAGAGAGGCCAGGAGACAGAAAGCTCTGCACTTCCACCTGCTGCAAGTGCCTCCAGACCACCCCCCGTGGCTCTTACTCTCTGAATAAACTAAAAAGCCCTCCTCCTCAAGGCTTCCTTTTCTCTCTGTATTCAAGGAGTTAGTAAGTAGCTGAATTGCAAGGCTATTGTTTCTTAAATAAAAAGTTTACTTCTCCAGAGCTCTGGTGAGTTCCTTCCATGGGAAAGTGTGAGTAAAGGCGCCACAGTTGGTACTGAAGTGTGTTTTCAAAGTGGATATTTGGGCAATGTTTCAATTCTTGGGTCTGTTCTTGGTATTTTCCTCCCCTTTCCCTTTCCCACCACCACTACATTGAGGACTCTAGGCCACTGTTTTGCAGGGGTGGCTCCTGGACGAAGTCCACCAGATTGGGGGAGATTGCTCAGAATGCAGAAGGAGTGGTGGGTTTTTGAGGTGCAGGAACTTTCAAAGAAGGCAGGGAAAGAGGGCTGGGCCCCGGGCTGCAGAGTCTCTGAAGTACATCTTTGTTGGAGATGATATTTGCTCCATGATTGACTGAATATACTAAATTTCTTCACAAGTATTTCAATTAAAATGCATTTATATAATAAACTATTCAATGTAATCTTTAATACCATCACAATCTGGTTTCTGTTAGCGTCCACTGACTTCATTCAAGTCTGTGACACATAAATACATCCTTAATGGTGTAGCCCTTCATCTCCCGAGGTATAAAGACGGGATATTCTAACAAAATTAGCTCGGTGATGTTTCCTCGGGTCTTTCTAAAGATTGCTTTGTACTAATAACTTGAACATGTGGGTTTCCATGGTCTTAGAAACCAATGCCAGTTAAAGTTACCCAAGCCCAAATCTTGGCTCTGGGTTTTCCATTCTCATGAGAAATACGGGAATGAGGGAGCAGTGATTTGAGTAAACAAACATTTGCTGAGTACCAACTGTGTGTAAGACCTAGCGACTCTGTTCTTATTGCTTTATTTGAGGAAAACACTGTGTGCGCCCATGCAGGAAACAGAGGCAGGCAGGGCAGAGGAAGCCTTGGAAAGTTTTCAAGATTAATTAGCACAAAGGTGGGGCATTTGGGATATCTGGCACCAGATAGTAATCAACAGTGCTAATTATACCCTCGTATTAGATCAGTTATGGTGGATGAGCTGGAGTGGATCAGCCAGCATGGTGAAGGATGCCACAGCTGTTGTGAGCTTTTCTTTAAAATATTTACATATGTTACATATTTTCATCTGTTGGTGGATTTTGTTTTGTTTTCCTGGATTTCTCTTAGAGAAAATGATTCCCATTTTTTTTCAGTTATAGTAGAAAATTCAAATAAAAGAGTACAATGTGCAAACGTAAAAACCACCTGGAATGATTATATTCAACACGTGGTGAGCACGTGCGGGCAGCAACAAGACCACACAAGACACGTGTCGTCTTGGGGCATAAGTTCTAAGTTATGTTGCCTAATTGCTAGGTAGAAGAGCCTAGAATATGCTCTATTCGTTAGTAATCCTACTGGGAAATTGAGTGGCATCGGGGCTGAGTAGGCTGGCTCGTGGAATCAAGAATGGGCGTCTTGTTCTCTGAGCACGGCACACATCAGCAGTCCTGGCAGTTCAGGTGAGTGGCCTATGAAGGCTGGTATAGCCTTCTCTCCATTTCACTGGAGCTGGTTTGTTTTTTTCTTCCTAAATTAATCACACAATAATTGACGTGGCTCTGAGGACACTGGCAAAGTATTTGTACCATTTTACAAAAAATTTATTTCAGTGCCAATAAATGTGTTGAATGCACATGATTGGTATTTAACATATTTAATAGTCACTATTCGAGGGTAATACATAAGAATGAAAAAATACATTTTTTCTAAGGGGGGGGAATCTATGATTAAGTCAGGGGCCATGGTTCACACTTGAGAGGCTAAGTCTCCCCTCTGAGTTTTGTATTCCAGCAATAGGCCTTCCTAGGGAGCTGGGAATTATAAGGCGGGCAGATAATGATTTATTTTGTCTTCTTACATACAATTTACTTAGACGAATTTGACAAACGATCTCAACTGCCTTCATGTTTTGCTGAAAGTGAGCACAGGGTACGCAGATGATAAATCATACATGTGATTACACTTTCCTCCTGCTTAGATTAATCTGCTAGAATTATTCAGAAGTTAAGTTGGCTTAAGTGAGGGTGGTGCTGAAAACTAATTTGGCCATCAAAATACAGACTCCAGTCCTAGATGGTCCCCACCAAGGTAGACATGGCTGAAAATCTAAGTAGACATTTTTCTAGACAGCTGCCCCCTTTCCTAAGAGTGTCTAGTTTTCCGTCAGGAATTTCTCCTCTCCTGTGAGTGAGTGAAAGAGTCCGGCCTGGTTGCCATGCTGGTGGAAGGAGGCCTGGGGAGGACCGTGTCCCCCAACCCTGCCCTTCCTGCGGGGCTTTGCTTCCCCCACCCTGCCAAGCTGGGTCCTCCCCTGGCGTTGCCATCGCAGCTTGCCTCGGACTCCTAAGACCGCTCCCTCACGTGCTATAGGTCAGATGTCACCTCCACGAAAGTGCCTCTGCTGGTCCTCACACCTACAGTAGTCGCCACAGTGGTCCACGTCTGGTCCTGCACATTCTTGTCTTTCTAGCCAGCATCAGTGCTGACATCTGGCTCCCCACTGATTGTAAGTGCCATGGAGACAGGACTGTTTAATCCACGGCTGTCTTCCAGTGCCTTAGAACAGTGCTTAGCCTTTGGTACACACTAAAAAGAAGTTGCTGAGTGACTCATCCATTTCTCCCTTCCTCCAGGCCAGCAGGGTTGACCATTCAGAACCTCCAAAGATTGACCGGTCAGCAGCTCTCTCTCTCTCTCTCTCTCTCTCTCTCTCTCTCTCTCTCTCTGGATTCTCAAGACAAGGGCATGGAATAGCAAAGGTCAGCGGAGACACTACCAAGGTCCAGTGATGTGGCCTCACCAGCCTGGGGTCCTGCCTTAAATGCTTGACCCTCTAAGGCTCTTCTTCAGCCTGGTTCCTGCCGGGCTCCCAGCCTCTGTCACGCCTACGGCACGCCTGCTTGTCCTTCCCACAAACCCCCTTTGGTCTGGGTCAGGGTGAGTCTTTGTTTCTTGCATTAAGAACCTTGATGATGCTCACAGGGAACACACGCTTCTTCGGTCCCTGATACGGACGGTCAGCAATGGGAGATGCTGAGGCAGTGTGCTGGGCCTGGGGCATGCGGCTTGTGGACCAGGTCACATTATCTGAGACCCCACGCTTAGTATTTTATCCCTGTAAATACCACCCGGATGTATTTATTGCAGGAAATCTTCGTCATTCTCTTCACGTCGCCCCTTCCTGGCTCGTTACATGTTGCCACCTTGAAATTTGGTCGGTTTGTGTTTTTGCCATGCATATTTTATTCTCTCTAAAAGAACTCTGTTTAATGTGAATGCATTTTAAAATAATTGGGTTTTATACCATCATTTATAGTTAATGGCAACACTTAGATGTTTTTTAGAAAAACGGCCGAGAATGGCTAGTGAGGAAGCAGCGATTTGGGTTTTTTTTTCCAATACTTGCGGCTATTGGAAGAGGAATCATTCTGTTCTTCCAACTTCAATATTGTCTACAGGCTGAAGAAAACCCATCATTATAGAATGATCAGAGGCTAAAAAACCCTGAATTGACTTTTTAGGAATATAAACTTGAATATTAAATAGTGTTTTTGGTACTTCCCCAGCTCCAAAGACTTCTACCCACATTTGGTACCTATGAAAATGTGTGGTACCAGTAAACACTGAGCTTTTTGTTTAAATATTAAACTTTAAAGTGCAGCATCAATTTTTAATGTGCAAGCTATCCTTGAAAGGCTTTGCTGGGTTGCTCTTCCCCACCAAAAAAAAAAAAAAAAAAGGGTCATTAGCCCAGCTCTCCGGTTACAGGGAAGAGGCCCAAGTCTCTCTGGAAAGCCGATATGGGAGCCGAGGCTTGGAATCACATCAAGCTCCTACTTCCAAAACTGCTTTAACCAGTCATATTGTCAGGAAGTTACAACCCCAGGAACTTCTTCAGTCAATAGACACCAGGCCTACCTCTTACAAAAAATTGCCGACTAAGGAAACGTCTAGAACATTCCTGTGTAGCAGCTTTTATTAGTGGAATTGGGGGCTTGTCTGAGGTGTTACTGCAAAACTTGAATGAGAAGTTGTGGATTGTTTGGGCTAATTGGGTTTCTGGGTTAAGTGTTGTCATGGATGGGCAGTCCCCATTCTTTATCCTTAGTGTGGCAGGGGAGTGGGGTGGGGATTTGTCAAGAGCAGGTAGGTGCAAGAGAAAGGTCGGGAGCATCAGGCAGGAGTGCAGCGTTGGCCAGGGTGGAGGAGCACTGTATCCGTCAGCTTCATGTTACTATAATGAAATGCCCGAGATACTCAACTTGCCAAGACAAAAGGTCTGTTTTGGGAGGGTTTAGTCTAGGATCGGGTGGCTCCTTCCCCTTGGGCCCGGACATGGTGCATGCTGGAGAGAAACTGCTCACCTCAAGCCGGGAAGAAGAGAAGGAGGAAAGACTGGGCGCCGCAACCCTCAACAGCGCATTACGGTGTGACCTTCTGAGGCTATGCTTTGATAAGACTTTGCTTCTAAAGTCCTTTGGATATAAGCATGACAAAGAGGATTTGAAATTCTCAAATAAAATATTGAGCTTTAAAGTGCAGCATCAATTTTGATGTAGATGGAATTGCTTGAAAGCTGGCCAGTTGAGTTTTGAGAACCAAGGATTTCATAACGAATTACAGTTTCAGTACCAACTAAATTATGAGCAACACAGAGATAGAAGAAAGTTATGTGTTTTGCACATTAGGAAGAAAATCATATGTTTTGGATTTTAGGCCTGGATCTTTACCAAGTACCCAAAAGGACCAGATTATGGTGAAAAATGTGTGTTTCTTTAATGTGCACCTGTTTTCTTCATTGTCTGGTAGGGTAGCGACTAACAACATACGGTCGTGTAAATTAAAATTAGGTACAATAAAGATCACCATCAGTGGCACTGGGCACATTTCAAGTGCCGGCAGTGACATGTGGCTAGTTGCTGTTGTACTGGGCGCTGCAGATACAGAACATTGCAGAAAGTCTCACTGGCAGCACTGCGGACCACAAGGCAAGGTTAGGAAACTCAGGGAGACCTCCGAGGCACCCTCTCCCTCTCCCTCAGTGGCTGCTCCAATCTTGGAGCTTTGTAATCCACCACCTTCTCACCATGATTGACACCCTGGGTGACTGTATGTAGGAAATATAAATACATGTAAACATACGGCTCTCCATAGAAAAGAGTCACAGGAAGTATAAAAACTGTGAAGAAGGGCTCTATGTACCTGTTACCCAGTTTTCCCAGGAGGAATAGCTTGCGCAACTGTGGTGTGGCATCAAAACCAGAAAATCAAACCTGGGCAATACACAGCCTTTTCAGATTTCACCTGTCTTACACGCACTCATTTGTGTTCGTGTAGTTATGTATATTATTTGTATGTATATATAATTTACATAGTGCTTGAGAATGTTAACACGGTATGTAATCTTTTGAAACAGGCTTTTTTCCAACTTGACATAGTTCCTATGAAATCCAATCTAGTTTGTTGCTTTTTGTGTGTACGTAGTGTCATTTTTCATGATTATAAAGAGTTTGTTGCTTTTTGTGTGTACATAATGTTGGGGATCAAACACAGGGCCTTGTGTATGCTAAGCAAGCACTCTATCACTGAGCTATATTCCCAGCCAGAGTTTATTCTTTTTCAGTGCTGAATAGTACTCCATGCCACTTTACAAATAAAGCTCCTATGACATTCATGGTTTGGTGTGAACCTTTTTTTTTCTGGAATAAGAAAACATTAATCACCCAAGAGTTTAATCACTGAGTTGAATGATAAAGCAGATTTAGCTGTGTAAGAATGAGAATCTACCAATCTGTCTTCTGGAATGGCTGTTCCATTTCATATTCCACAGCAATGTCTGAGGTTCAAGTTTCTTTGCATTCCTTCCAGCTTTTGGTGCTATCCTTTTTTAAAAAATTTTAGCCATTCTAATAGGTGTATGTTGATAACTTACTGCATTTAATTTTCATTTTATTAGTGGGCCAGGATGTTGAAGATCTTTTTATGTACTTTATTGCCGTTTATCATCTTTGGTGAAATACCAGTTCATGCCTTTGGTAAAAATCCTGAGCTGGATGCATACCTGTAATCTCAGTACTTGGGAGGCTGAGTCAGGATCGCAGGTTCAAAGCCAGCCTCAGCAACTTAGTGAGGCTCTCAACCACTTAGTGAGATCCTGTTTCCAAATTAAGAAAAAAAAAATAGGGCTATGGGTGTAACTCAGAGGAAGAATGCCCCTGGGTTCAATACCTAGTACCGCCACCACCAAAAACAAAGAAAAAGCAAAAAGAAAGAAAGGAAGGAAGGAGGGAAGGACGGAAAAAGAAAACGTTGGCCGGTGTCTAGTTGGATTGCTTGGACATAAAGCCTTTATTGACTCTGTAGTCTGGGAACACTTTCTCCCATTGTAAACTGTCTTTTTATCCTGTTAGCAGAGTCTTTGGCAAAGGCAATGTTCTCAATTGTGATAAGGTCTCACATTTAATTTACAACTTAACTAAACCTTCCCTACCACTCTACCTCCCTTAGTGCAAAAGCTGCATCTCGGTCACCTATTCTGAGACATGTTTCTTCTGTTGTTGTTATGACAGTAAATCCTGTCATAGTCCAAGACACACACTGAGGGTCACCCTCGGCGTCTCCAATCCTTCCACCTTGCGCCCACATCCGGTCTGTTCTTTCAGGGCGCCTATCCTGGGCGCCATGGCCCTAGGTTGTCTTAGTTCATTCCCTTCCCATGCCTTGCAGGGATCACTGCATGCAGCTCCTGGTTGTGCTTCCAGTTTTGTCCGAAAAAAAGCCATTTTTCATGATTCAGCATGATCTGTCTAGAGTACAACTAACCTGATCATGTTATTCCCGTTTCAAAGATGCTTAGCTAAGCCGGGCATGGTGGCGCACGCTTGTAATCCCAGCATCTGGGAGGTTGAGACAGGAGGACCGTGGTTCACAGACAGCCTTAGTGAGGTCCTTTGCAACTCAGTGAGACCCTGATTCAAAATAAAGAATAAAATAGGGCTGGGGTGCAGCTCGAAGGTAGAATGCCCCTGGGTTCCATCCCCAGTACTGTAAATAATTAAATAAATAAAAAGATGCTTTGCCATCCTCTCCAGAGTGAACTATACATTCCTTAGGGTGGTGTACACACCTCCCTGCGCTCCCATGCCAGACATCGGCTCCAGCCATCCTAAGTACTTGCAGCTTCTCAAATGTATGTGACTCCTTGATTCTGGTGGGTGATTTACTCAGAAGGCTTTTCTAGGCTTCTCTGCTTGAGGGTTCTGCTCTGCATTAAGCTTCAACAAAGGGGCGACTCTTCCAAAGAGATTTCTACCAAGGAGGTAGGCAGCCTCTTCTTTGCTCAAGACCTTCTGTACATAACTCAGTCAAGGCAGGGTCTGTATCTTCAGATCTGTATATATTGCCACAGCTTAACAAAGTATGTGGCCCACAGATTACAGATATTAGAAAGTAAATGAGTAAAACTTAGTAGTAATTAAATCGCAATATTGACAGCACCTGTTTATCCATCTCCCCTAAACTGTGACCTCTCAAGGCTTGAACGGTCTGTAGTCGCTATCCACAGAAGGCACAGCTCATGAGGATTCTCAATAAACCTTTGTGGGATAAAAGAATGAAGCTAAGTGCATCCTTGTGTGGTGGTGCACTCTAATCCTTTTTGGCCTTTGCTTTTCCCTGCAGGTAAGCACTGAGCCTCCCAGTAAAAAAACAGTACGAGAAACAATGAAAATTATTGATGGTTTAATACGTTCATACAGCTGAGTGGGCACTTCTGGCTCCTGCAGTTGTATCTGCCCTGAGCAGCACAGGAAGGCAGAAGGCTACTTATGTTGTTCATAATTTAACAAGAACACACTGACCTTTCCACTATTGGACAGCCATGGAGAGACAAAAACAATCCACCCCAATCTAGGTCCAGCTCAGATCCTGCTTCCAGCTACTGTTGGCACAGAAAGAGATGCCAAACTTTTGGGTAATCCTTTCTGAAACAGATGGGGCTCTTCATGATACTACAAAAAGTATAACTGATTATGGCAAAATCAAATATACCAACTAATCTTCAATTACAAACCTTCACAGATGCAAACCAAATCCAATGGGTGGTGTGTGAAAATTGGCCTGGGCACCCTCAATGCAACATTTTGGGGTAGCCCTCATGTTCCTCATTTCTCTCTTATCCCTGCCACAGAAGGGTCCTGACACCTCCTGGTTTCACAGTACAACACTTCATCCCAGCATCCTGGAATAAACATTTGTCAGGCATACACATAGCATATGGGTATCCTCACGTGTCCCCCCAAAAGCACTCATTTGCTGTTAGTAAAGGAACTGGGGACATAAGAGGGAGGGACAGGCCATCAGGGCTAACTTGGCCTCTTGTGTTCACCTGCCCAGTGAATACTGGCTTCATTCTAGAGAGGCCACATGGCCCCATGGTCACGACCTTGGACCTTGTTGCTACTGGAGACAACTCCATCTGACATCTCAGTGTCAGCGGTCCTATTTTCTTTCTTTCTTTCTTTCTTTCTTTCTTTCTTTCTTTCTTTCTTTCTTTCTCTTTCTTTCCTTCTTTCTTTCTTTTTTCTTTCTTCCCTCCCTCCCTCTCTCTTTCATTTTTCTTTCTTTCTTTCTCTGTGGTACTGTGGATGGAACCCAGGGACATTCTACCTATGAGCTATACCCTCAGCCCTATTTTTTATTCTTTATTTTGAAACAGGATCTCACTGAATTGCAAAGGGCCTCACTAAGTAGTAGCTGAGGCTGTCTTCGAACCGTGATCCTTCCATCTCAGCCTCCCAAATGCTGGGATTGCAAGCGTGCGCCACCACGCCCGGCAGCGATCCTATTTTCTTTTCTTTCTTTTTTTTTTGGTGGTACTGGGGTTCCTGGAAGCCCTCCTTCTTCCGGGCTACACTCCCAGACCTATTTTATATTTTTGAAACAGGGTCTCTTACACCAGCACGACTGGCTTCGAACCTGCGCGATCCTCCTGTCTCCGCCTCCCAAGCGTGGGGATTACAAGCGTGCGCCACCACGCCCGGCAGCGATCCTATTTTCTGACTACCGCTCTTCTAGTAGAATGTCCCTGGGTTCCATCCACAGTACCACAAAAAAGAAAGAACTGGCACAAGTCTGACTTCATTGCCTTCTTCCTCGCAGCACTTTCTTCTTTCTCTGTAAAGGTCCCTCAGCCCTCCCTACCCTGTCCTTCTTAGCTGGCGCCTCTTCCACAGACTTCTAGTCCCTCATCTCGCCCAAACCTGCCAACTGGCCGGCAGCGGCCCTGTCTTCACCGCACGCCCTCGTGGCCAAGGCCAATCCTTCCCATCGGCTCTGAATCACATTCACATCACTGTCAGTTTCTCCCAGTGTCCTCAGTATTCCAAGAAGAATGGTGTTAACAGTATGAAGAAAAAAAGCCCCAGAATCATAAACATTCCTTCTTAATATCATTATAATTGTTCTTTTAGATGGAATAGGGTCATTTTTTGGTATTGCTTTTTTTCTTTCAGAAAACTCATAGTACTCCCAGAAAATTAATTTGCCTCTTCAGTGACAGTGCCTGATTTTCTATCATGGCAAACCTTCACTGTTACGCATGACTTTGTCTCATGATCTAGTCCTATTTCCAGCCGGTCAGCTCCCCAGCTCCTCTGGCTGGGCGGGCCTCCCGGCACACACTTATTAACGTTGCCCCTTCATACAGACAATTCATTTCTTCTTCTGTTACCAAGCGGCACAGACTCCATTTGGCTTGTCCTAAGTGCTCAAATCCATAAATTTTATAAAATTATTAAAATTTAAATAAATTAATAGACTGTGAAAATATTATAAAATGTCTTAATTTAGAAGTTATTTGAAATATTTTAACTTAATATTATAAGTAATTTCAAACATAAAAGTAAACTAATATAATGAATTTTACCATTACCCGGCTTAAAAAATTACTTATTTAATTTTATTTAATTTACCTTCCTCCTTTTTCTTGGGAATTTCATACTGTATCTCAGATATACTTTTTAAAAATTCTTCAAGAAAATTCTTCAGTGCTTAAATATGTAGCTCTAAGCAATAATATTGGCAACGCCTGACAGAAACAGTTGCTTTAATTTCAGATAACAAGTCGTTCTTGGATCCCAACTTGTTGTGTGTTCTGCTTTCCTTTCATAGTCACCAGAAGCAAAACAAGGATATCAGGAAACACACTCACATTTCAAATGTTACACAGGAAATTTCAATATTAAATAAATTATTTATGCTGGGCATGGTGGTGCACGCTTGTAATCCCAGTCCTTGGGAGGTTGAGACAGGAGGATCGCAGATTCATGACCAGCCTCAGCAACTTGGTGAGCCCCCATTCTTCAACTTAGTGAGTCCCTGTTTCAAAATGAATAATAAAAAACAGGGTTGGGTGTAACTTGGAGGTAGAATGCCCCTGAGTTTCATCCCCAGTAACACACACACACACACACACACACACACACACACACACACACACACACCACTTATGCAGTTCACTAGTTAATTCTGTAAGGAAGAAAAATCATCTCAGTAAATGAAAAACAGACAAAATTCAACATAAACTCATGTTCAAAACCAAGAATATAAGGAAATGCTCAACTTTATAAAAGAAATCTCTTCATTTCACTGCAGCTGATAGTGAAACATTGAAACTCTCTCTCTCTCTCTCTCTCTCTCTCTCTCTCTCTCTCTCTCTCTCTCTCTCTCTCTCTGTGGTACTAGGGATGGAACTTGGGCATTCTACCTCCGAGTGACACCTCAGCCTATTTTTTATTCTTTATTTTTATTTTTTAAAATAAATTTTTATTGGTACATTGTAGTCATACATCTTAATGGGATTAAAAAAAAAACTTGTGGAGATATACCTGCACACATCACCCAATCAGCTCCTACCCAATCCCTAACCCCTTCCCTCCCCTCCCTCCTTCCCATGCTTGGATTCCTGACTGACTCTGATATGTTTAACTACATCATGTGCTTTAAAGAGTTTCCCTCTTCCCCCTCCCATCCCCTCAGATAGGTCACCTTCATTGCTCCTCTGTAGGATCACCTTCTTCATCTAGAGTTCCTCCTGTTACCCATTTCTCCCTAGTTTTCACACTTTAGGAAAAGCATATGATTTCTTATTTCTTGTGACATTTCACTGTAAGTGCCATAATTTTGTTCTCCCTTATGGCTGAGAAAAATTCCATTGTGTACACATCCCATAGTTTTGAGATCCACTCATTCGCTGAAGGACATCTTGTCTGGTTCCACAGTTTGACAATGGTGAACTGCGCAATGAACATGGTTGCTCATGCTTTAGTTTGGTATTTTGGTTTTCATTCTTTTTGGTAGATACCCAGAGGTGGTATTGCTGGATCATATGGTAAGTTCGTTTTCCTTCTTCTGAGGATCTTCCATACTGTTTTCCAAAGTGGTTGCACCAACTTGCAATCCCACCAACAACATATTAGAGCTTCTATTTCTCCATATCTGATCAATTACAGTTTCTTTCTTCCTTGGAAGTCCTTCTTTTAATTTCTACACTTATTCCTACTTACTGAAGTCCTGAAAGCCAGAAGGTGAGTAACTTGGACAAGATGATCCGCTCACTGTCAATTTTTTTTAAAAATAGAGATTACTTGGACCTGGGAATCTGCTGAGAGATGAGGTGAGGCAGCGGCAGCTTCTAGGCTTCCTGACCGCTCGGTTGCAGGGACTTGCTGGCCCTTTGCTGTGGAGCAGGCCCTGGTCCCAGTCCTGCCACATTACAGGCTCGGGGCCTGGCCTCACTGGCTCCAGACCCAGCCTCGCCGCATTATTCTTTATTTTGACACAAGGTTTCACTAAGTAGCAGAGGCTGTCTGTGAACTGTGATCTTAACCTCCCAAATGCGGGGATTACAAGCGTCCGCCACCACGCCCGGCTTTGAAACCTCTCTCTTTACCCATAGAAACGACAGGAGCATGCTGACCATCTTTCTTTGTACTGAATGTTCCTGGCAATGCAATAAAGCATAGAAACAAACCAGGCATAAATACTGGAAAAGAAGAGGAAAAACCCTGTACCTTCACAGATGATATGGTTGTCAACCTGGGAGATTTAAAGCAATAAAATGATAAACCACTAGAACTATTTAATGCTACAGTAATTAGTAATAGTTTAAAACACAAAAAGTAATATTTTCCATCCATGACCATAATTGATTAGAACATTTGGTTCCTAGAAGAATAAAACAATGAAATGGCTGTGAATAAACCTTGACATATTTTACTCTCTGAAGCAACAACCTCAGAAGTTTTATTTTTTTTTTGTGTGTGTGTGGGTTTGGGGATGGAACCCAGGGGTATTTGACCTCCAAGCCACAGCTGCTGCCCTATTTTTTATTCTTTATTTTGAAACAGGGTCTCACTGAGTTGCAGAGGGCCTCACTAAGTAGCTGAGGCTGTCCGTGAACTGTGATCCTCTGGTCTCAGCCTCCCAAATGCTGGGATTACAAGTGTGTGCCACCATGCCCAGCAAGAAGTTCTTTTTTATTTTTTAAAATTTTTTATTGGTGCATTGTAGTCATACATCTTAATGGGGAATAAGATGGTGGAGGCATACATGCACACACCACTCATTTAGCCCTTATTTTTTGTAGTGCTAGGGATCAAACCCAGAGGCATGCTACCTTTGAACTACACTTCAAGCCCTATTTTATTGGGAACAGGGTATTTGTAGGTGGCTGAGAGTCTCACTACCTTGCTGAGATTGACTGAAAATTTGTGATCTTCTTATCTCAGCCTTCCACGTACTAGAATTACAGGTGTATGCTTGGCAGATGTCATTTTTTAAAATGTCTACACACTAAAAAAAATGTTATTGGGAGACATAAAAGATGACGTAAAATGATGAGACATATCATGTTTCTGAACTGAAAAAAATTGCCCTATTTTGGGAATGATAGCTCTCTCCAAATGTGTTTATTTGTTCAATGTATTCCAGCCAAATAGTACCAATTTGATTATAAGAATCATCTGATCTTATTTTAGCAGATGGATTAAAAATAGTATTTTTCTTACCTCTGTTCTTGGAAATTATCTAAAAGCCAAAACAACAGCAACAAAACAATAGACCCACAGAAACAGAAATAGTAGCACTGTTTTCAATGACACTATGGGAGACATTTCTAACTCACAGTTGAGGAGAAACAGCGGACAGATCTGTGGGACGTAAACAGGGGTGCAGGAGGATCAGGAAGACGCCTGGGAATGCTGAAGTCCAAGGAGACTGGGAAAGCACCGTCCTAGAAAGTTAATGCTGCTCCTAAGAGACCAAATCAGCACATCTCATAATGCCAGATGGGTTCTCCTGCCTTGTATGAAGAAGGGCAGCTGAGACTGAGCGCTGAGGCCAGCCACATTCTCCAGGAGGATTCCTGCCAGGTGAGCAGAAGGAAGGGGCCCTGCCTGTGACCAGCCCCAAATTGCTGACTTTGACTCTCTGATGGAGAAATTAAAGAAAGACTGTGAAGATAGCTGATTTTAGAGATAAAAAGTGGGGGGTCATACAGAAATATAAAAGCTCACTGTTATGTTTTGAATCTGGAAAGTCCCCCCAAAGGCTCATGTGTTGAAAGTATGGTCTCCCATGCAGCAAGGCTCAGAGGTGGGGCGTGTAGGCAATGCTTGGATCGTGAGGGTTGTGGCCCCATCAGTGGAGTAATGCATTGAGAGCTGAGTGGAATCCTGGAGGTGGGACCTAGCTGGAGGAAGTAGGCCATTACAGGTGTGCACTGGAAGGGATTATCTTCCCCTGGCCCCTTCCTCTCTCCTCTTCTTTGCTTTCCAGTTGCCATGAGCCTCGCAGCTTTTCCCGCCACGCCTTTCTGCCTTGGTGTTTCTACCTTGGAGCTTGCTGACTCTGAACTAAACCTCTGCAACTGTGAGCCAAAGGAAGCCTTTCCTCTCCCAGGCTTTTTTTTTTTTTTTTTTTGGTCAATATTTTTGTTACAGTGACAAAAAGCTAACACAGATATTGTGAACAACTTCATGCCAATACATTTGAAAATTTAAATGGAGAACATATAAGATAATTTACCTACACTTGTTGCAAGAAATGTACAAGCTGCATAGTTCTGTATCTGTTGAAGGGAATATATAATTAAAATGTTCCACAAATGAAATCTTTTCCCTTAAAGAAAACCTCTTAAAAATAAGATTAAATTCATTCACAGGCGAATTCTTTCCTTGATCAGAGTGAGAAATAACATTTAACGGAAACCTTTCTAGAGAAAAGAGAAAAAGAAAAACTTTGCAAAAAGATTTGATGCTTATACAATCTTTATTTTCAAATGTGAAAAGAATATTACAAAGAAAACTTAATGTTTTTTATGAGCACTGAAGCCAAAAATCCTAAACAGATTATTAGCAAATTAAATCTAGTGATACTTAGAAGATCATGACCAAATGTAGTTTATTTTGAATGTGAAACTGGATTAACATTTAAACACAGTAGAATGATGATTGCCAGAGGCTGGGGAAGAAGGGTGGATGGAGAAGAGATTCAACGTGGTGAATGTGTCAATTTTCCCCAAATTGATCTATACATCTGACAGGATTCCTTTTCTCCCAAATCATCTTTAGGATTTCTATTGGAACTTGCAAATTTTATCCTAAGAAATACATGAAAGAATAAGAAGCAATAATGACTAGCATTTTTAAAAACAGGACTAATGGGAGGTATTTGCTTTATCTGGCATTTAATATAAGAATGATATATGGTATTTACATAAATAGTAACTTTGAGTATAATAGAGATGGCATTTTACATCATTGAGGAGCAAAAGATTTGCTTTATTATTGGCAAAAATTAAAGATTTCTAACATTCCTCAGTGAAAAAGGTGGAGAAAGAAATGTGTTTGGGTTTAAATAGTCATGTGCTTGGTGGAGAGCATCTTCTTAGGACCTCTTTTAGAAATATACATATGCCAAAACCCAACGATTCTTCTCTTAGATATTCATCCTAGAAAAACACTTAGACCAACGCACAGAGGTGTCTTGAAGAATTTTTGTTGCAAGGAAAAGTAGATTAAAATCTGAGCATCCTTATAAAGAAAGTATTATATAAATGTATTATAAATTACAATGCAGTTAAAGTGAAGAAAAATAAAGTTAAAAATGAAGAATATCATATAAATAATATGTGGCACTTTGAGGACAAATTTTAAAGTTGAAAAGAGAATTGAAGAAAAAAAAATATATAATGTAATTCTATGATGGCAAGAATCTTCTTATGTGCCTATTAGTTGTGGTGTTATTATCTCAAAGTTTATCCATGTACCAATAAGGAAGCAAGCTAAGAAAGGAGATATGGATATCTAGAAGATTTTCTGAGAAAAGAGCATTTCAGATAGGACTCTGGGGTAGAAATATGCTATGTTGTTTTGAGACCAGTGATGTTAGGTGTGTAAAGGGGGCTTAGTAAGATATCAGAGAAGAGGCTGACTCTTGTATATGACGTTGGCTTTTAACTTGAGAGTAATGGGTGCCAATGGAAGGCTTCGAGCACAAAGGAACATGATTTGACCTCTATTTTAAAATAATTTGTTGTGAGTGAGTTGGTGCACACTTGTGATCCTAGTACTTGGAAGGCTGAGATAGGAGGATTCTTGGCCAGCTTCAGCAACTTAGCAAGGCCCTTTGCAATATAGTGAGACCCTGTTTAAAACTAAACAATAAAATATTCTGGGGGTGTAACTCAGAGGCAGAATGCCCTGGGTTCAATCTCCAGCACCCCCCCCCACACACACTTACACACAGACATGTTGCCATGTTGAAAATTGTAGTGGGTCAAGTGAAGAAGTGGGGAAACTAGTTCTGAGGCTACTACCAAAGTCCTGATGAGAGACAGTGGAGGCTTCAGCCCCCAGCAGTAGAAGAGTTAAGAAGGAGTCAGATTCTGGATATATTTTGAAGGCTGAGTCAGTAGAATTTATGATGAATTGAGTGAAAAAGAAAGAGAAAGAGCTGGGTGTAGTGGCGCACGCTTGTAATCCCTGCGCTTGGGAGGCAGAGACAGGAGGATCGCGCAGGTTCGAAGCCAGCCGCACTGGCTTAAGAGACCCTGTTTCCAAAAATAAAAAAAAATATAGGGAGTGTAGCCTGGAGGTAGAAGGGCTTCCAGGAACACCAGTGCCACCAATAAATAAATAAATAAATAAATAAATAAATAGATAAATAAATAAATAAATAAATAAATGAAAGAAAGAACACGAAGGGCTAAGCTCCTGCAAGGCCAGGAGTTTAGTTTTTTGATAGTTCAGTTTTAGATTTCTGTTAGATCTTGAAAAAGGTAAGTGAAGCAGGAGGGTGGCTGTGACAATCTAGAGTTCAAGGAAGAAGTCCCGGGTGGTGGCAGCAGGTGGGAGCCACCGAGATAGAGATGTTTTGTGAAACCATGACAGGCAGCCTAGAGGGTGAGCACAGTGAGGACCAAAGATACCAGGCTGAGTCATCCAGAGTCAGCAGAGGGGATTAGGAGCAAGCAGAGACTTGGAGGAAGCCGGCCATGCACGGTGACTCGGAAGTCAAGTACGCACCAAGAAGGGAACGTTCAGCTGGGTCTAATGCTGTGTTTGGGTCAAATGAGGCGAGGACTGAGAATTCCCCTCAGATTTAGCTCTGTTGTGGTTATGGTTGGGGTGATGTAGGAGGAAACCTTACTGGAGAGAGAAAGGGGATGGGGAGGAATCAGAGACAATGAGAGACAACACAGCCAGGTGCTTGGGTTTATTTAATGGTGAAGGGAAGCAAATATCTGAAGCTGTTTTCAGGTGTTGGAGAATGAAAGTGTTTTGTTGTTGATGATGATGTGGTTGTTATTTTGTTATGCTGCTCTTTTTTTTTTTTAAAGATTTGTGAAATAATAGCATGACTGTCTTGTGTGTTAAAGAGAATGACATAGTAGCCATGAGAGAATAGATATTTGATCAAAGGAAGGCAATTACTGATAGCCTAGAGAATGTGGGTGTACAGGGGAGCTGGCTTTAACTCTCACCAGGGACCATCCATCTAAAGAAACAGAAAGAAATGTGTGTGGACATTGTCAGTGTATGAATTTGTGATGACAGAGGTGTGTGGGAGCTTTCTGCTGATTGCTCTAATTTTCTCAGGGGAGTAGAATGTAACCTCTTTAGCTGTGAATGGAGACGGGGAGGTATTAGAAGCTTGAGGTTAAAGGAAAATGAGTGGATTAACATGAAAAAATGAATGGGGTAGGGGAAATATAGTGACTTTCTTGTAATGTAGCCAGAGAATAAATATCTATTACCAAAAGTAGGCCCCACTCAAAATAGATTTTCCTATTTATCTGAGAAACAAAACCTATTCCTCAAGCCTCTTTCTTTTGTTTTTATATTTTTCTTTAGTTCTAGTGTTACACAATTTTATTATTATTTTTATTTGTATGTGGATGATATTGAAAATGGTATTCATTCCGAATGAGCATGGTGCCCTCTGCCATTCCCCCACTTCCCCTTCCCCATCTCCCAACAATGAGTGTCCAGGTTGACCATGCTACATTCATACTTTTACACATATTCAGATATAGTTCCTCCATTAATCAACCTCAGCCTTCTTCCTCTCCTACCCTTCCATTTCAGCTTTGCTGAGGTTTCCCCTCCATTATCTGGAGTCCCTCTGGTATTCCTAATTGTCCCTAGTTTGGACATATTAGAGAAAACATATATCCCTTCTCTTTCTGTGTTTGGCTGATCTCACTTAACATAATGTTCTCCAGATCTTTCCATTTCTTGTGAATGACATGATTTTGTTCTTCTTTATTCCTGAGTAGAATTCCATTGTGTATATTTCCCATAATTTGCAATCCATTCATCTGTTTATGGAGACCTAGGTTGGTTCCATATTTTGGCTATTACAAATTGTGCTGCTATGAACATGGATATGCATATGTTACTGTAGTAATCTGATTTCAACTCCTTTGGACAAATACCCAGGAGTCATAGAGCTGGATCATATGGTGGATCCATTCCCAGTGTTCTAAGGAATCTCCACACTGATTTCCATAGCAGCTGAACTAGTTTGCACTCCCACCAACAGTGTAAAAGAGTTCCTCTTTCCCCACATCCTCACCAGCATTTATTGTTATTTGATTTCTTTATGCTTGCCAATCTGACTGGGGTTAGATGGAATCTCAGCATAGTTTTGATTTGCATCTCCCTAATGGCCAATGATGTAGAACATCTTTTCATGTATTTCTTTTGTTTTTTAAAAATAATTACCAAAAAGTAAATTGCATTCTAATACATATGTTGAAACATCACACTGAACCTCATTAACATGCACAATTAATACATGCTAATCAAAAATAGAATTTTTAAAAGTAAATTATAATTTTGAATTGGAAGATATAAGCACCTCATTTAAAAGACCCAAGGTAGCTGGGTATGGTGGTGCATGCCTGAAATCCCAGTACTTGGGAGGCTGAGACAGGATGATCACAGGTTCAAGGCCAGCCTCAGCAACTTAGCAAGACCGTGGTGTTTCAAAACAAAGAATAAAAAGGACCAGGGGTGTAGCTCAGAAGTAGAATGCTCTTGGGTTAATTCCCCAATACTGATAAATATAAAAATGACCTGGGGCTCTTACCTTTCCTGATCCAGCATTCCCTGCTTGTGATGGTTAATCTGGATTGTTAGCTTAATTGGCTTGACTGACTTTTAGAATCACCTAGGGGTTAAGATTCTTCTGGGTGTTTTCTGAGACAGTTGGCATACAGGGCAGCAAATTTCCTGGGGCATCTAGCCCTGAAAGGGGACAGAACTGTCCAGTAGGGTGGGCCCAGAGGAAACAAAAGGCAGAAGGCAGAGGAAGCCAAGCAGAGGAAGCCAGCTGGGTTCTTCTGGAGTGGGTGTGTCTTCTGCCACTGCAGTTGCCTGGCGCTCCAGCTCCTTCTCTCTCCCACCGTGGACTCTGGCTGGCGATTCTCCAGAGCTTCCCAGGCCTTCAGCCTCGTTCTGAGGCTTCTGCTTCTTGGATGGAACAGCTACTGAGCCTTATGGCTCTCCTGTATATAGATGGCCATTGCAGGACTGCCCAGCTTCTGATCATGTAGGTCAATCTAATAACCTTGAAGAATCATGCATATACATATCCTGTGGGTTCTGTTCCTCTAGAGAATCCTGACCACTGTACAACATCATGACTCTTCAGAGAGAAGAGTCTGTCCAGAGTCAGAAGAGAGCTTATGATATGTTGACCTATCAAGCTACACTGCTGTGGCCACAGAGTCATTGCTGCCCATGAGTAGTAACAAAACATCCCCAAATCAGTCTGTTTGCTGATACTGTAATGAAATACATGAAAGCTAGGTGCATTATATTTAAAAAAAGAGGGTCTTAAAATTCAAGTTCTGGAGGCTCAAGTGCATTGTGCCAGTATTGGCTTAGCTCAGGTGAGAAACTTGGGTAATGGCCTCACCATGATGAGAGTGTTTGAGATAAAGGGATCACAGGGTGAGACAGGAAGCCAGTGGGCGATGCGGATGCAGGAGAACTACCTTGCTCTCTCAAGGGCACACCCCCAGTGACCTAACAAACTCACACTAGGCACCACCTCTATTGTGTGTGTGTGTGGTGCTGGAGATTGAACCCAGAGACATTCTACCTCCGACCTACCCCCCAGCTGTGTTTTATTTCTTATTTGGAAGCAGGGTCTCTCTAAGTTGCTGAGAGCCTTGCTAAGTTGCTGAAACTGGCTATGAACCTAGGATCTGCCTATCTCAGCCTCCCTAGTTACAGTTGTGCACCACAGTATCTGGCTGCTCATACCTCTTAAAGGGCCATTGCCTGTCTGTACGGTCACACTAGAACCCAAGTTTTTAGCACAAGAACCTCTGAGGCACAAACCACATCCAAATGGTAGACACCCTCAAACTATAGCTGCAGCAAGGACTTACTGGCAGGATACAGTGAGATTAAGTGCTGCTGCTATACACTCTGCTCTGCCTGAGTGGTGTGATGGACAGAAGTCTTTAAGTAATTAAACACAGTGCAATGCTTCCAAGGCTATCCAGATACAGCCCGTCCCTCAAGGTCTGTGGGAGCTTAATGTGATCTCTGTGACCTTATTTTTTTCAACAACCTTATTAGCTTGTCCTTGATAATGGACAATGACTAAGCCCATTAATTTATTTTGGCTTAAGATTTGGGTAGAGTTGTGGCGTGAAGCTAAAACTGAGAGTGTTTTGAGATTGGGCAGCAATTTTCAGTCAACTGAAGTTTAGTCGGTTGGCTTAACTGACATAAGAAAGAGAGCTCCATTCCCTTGGACATCGCGGTGGACACCACCTCAGGTGAGTAGCTGGCAGGTTTGTCCCATCCCCAGTACCGCAAAACAAAAACAAAAACAACAAAAACTACACCTGTTAGATATGTCTTCCTTTTGACACTGATGTATATGTGAAATTCTAAGCAGCTTCCCCATATTAAACAATCTTGTCCTTTCCCATTGTAATGAGGCAGCTAAAACTTCCTAAAGAATGGATTACAGTCCTTACAGGAAGCTTTTCTGGCTCCTATATTAATATTTAATGGACAGAAAAGTGCATCTAGAAGCTCTATTGAGATTCCCAGAAACAGATTTATTTATTCATTCAAATTTTTATCAAATTTATTTATCCAGTCAACATTTGTTGAGCACCTACTATTTTTCGTGTTTTGTACTAGGCACTGAGAGAATGAGGAACTCCAGGATCTTGCAGTCAAGAGCGAGGGAGGCAGAACTACATGTGAATTGTTTCCATTGTGACTGGAAAAACTCAGAAATAGTGGTGGGCTAGAGTTGGGAAGAAGGGGCCAGCAGAGAGGGGCAACTTGAAAGAATTAATGTTGAAGTCCAACAACCAATATTAACTGATATAAATCTGGCCACTCAGCTTGCTATGAGGACAGTGGGGGAAACACAGCAGTTGGAAAAAGTCAGTCCCTTTACAGACAAAGTAAATCTAGAGTTAGCCTGAGCAGATGTTTATGGGACTGGACCTGAGGGGGCCTCAGGGGTTTGTGGTGCTGGGGACTTCTGAGCTGTGGAGGTCCTCAGTCTCAGGATATCCACAGCCTCTCAGCCTCTGCCAGGGCTATAGGGGGGCACAGTGAGCAGCTAGGGTAAAGTAGGAGTGGAAGGAAGACTGCTGGAAGCACAGTCCACCCCTGAGTTAAAGAAGAGTCGATAGCACTCAGAAGGAGGCTCTAATGGTAGCAAGACACTGCGGTGAAGAGCAGAGCCAGGGACCTTCATAAAAATCAGATCAATCAGACTGGAGGGTGGGTGCCTGCAGCCCTCTGCTCCCAAGGGGCGTGGCTTGAGCTGGTCTACAGTCTAGAGCTGGAGAGGCAACGTCTTCCTCATGGGGAGGTAGCTTTCCATACCCTCCGGGGAGAGGCTCCTTTGGGGCTAGCTGGTCAGCTGAGGTGCAAGGTGGGATCTTTGAAGGCAGGAGGGCTCAGCCGTAAGATGTGAGAGGACTGTATTGGTGCAATGAACAAAGTAGTATTGGGACTTAATGGAAGAAGAAGAAACAGTTCTCTGGGAAAATTGGGCAAGGTTTTTTATAGGAAACACATTTTTGCCCTCTCATTGATTGTGTTCTTTAAAAATGCTTTTTTGGAGTAACACACAATGGAATTCTATTTAGCCATAAAGAAGAACAAAATTATATCATTTGCAAGAAGATGGAAAGTCCTGGAGAACATTATGTTAAGTGAGATCAGCCAAGCACAGAAGGAGAAGGTACATATGTTTCCTCTAATATGCCCAAACTAGAAAACACAAAGGATACCAGTGGGACTCCAGATATTAGAGGGGAAATACTAGCTAAGTTTGAATGGAAAGATAGGAGAGGAGGAAGGCTGATTTTGATTAATGAGGGTCTACATTTGAATATGTGTAAAATTATGAATATGACATGGTTACCCTGGACAACCATTGGTGGGAGGGGGAAAGGGAAAACGGGGGCGGGGGGAAGAGGGCACCAAATATAGTTTAAATGTATACCATTTATGTTCAATAAAAAATTGATTAAAAAATAAAGTTCTTAAACTGAAAAAAAGCATATAGGATTTGCTACTCTTTTATTAAACCTCTGTACTTCTTTGAATGGCAAAAAATTTAGAGAAGCTAACAGTATAAATATAAAGTTAATAAAAACCTATTCTTCATGAGAAAAAAATATTTGGAGTAAAGGTAAAAAAAATCAAGTAGTGCCAAAGCTATTGTAATCCCAAATAGCAGTCCCTCATACCACCAAGACTGCCACTCTGATCACACTTCGCAGAGGCAAACATTTTAACTATCTCCGCTATTGTTTTTAGTATTGATCTATGTACTTAAGATTGTGCATGTAATGATATTTCTTGATTTGTTATCATTTTGACATTATCTATTGATTTCCTGTTAAGAGAATTGAAGATTTTGTTCTTTTAAATGTCACTTGCTTTCTATTCTCCATCCTTTTGAAGAGTTTCTTGATTAAATCAATATTCAGTGCTTTCATTATTAGGATCATGTAAATATTGTTCACAGCAGAGGCAAGTATTTTTAAATGACTGTTTACTGTTTTTTGAGCAACATTTTATTTTTCTAGAGTAAATTGTTGTTTTTATTTATTTTTTCCCAGATCAGATTGTGACTTTAGAAATCTTGCATATGTGTGCGGACCTCTGTTTCTCTTCGGATATATTTTATATCTCTCAGTAGATTTTCTCCCCACGTGTTAAAGCACAGCCAGTGGTCCACAAGCTTGCCCTTCTTTCTCTTGCCGCCCTCCATCCTTTGCTCTCCATCCTGAAAAGTGGATTGTTTGCTCTATAGCTGACTTCCTCGCTGTCATTCTGGGACATTACATCACCACTTTTCTCTATGAGATGTCTGGTTTCCTGGACCACTTGTCTTTTTCGGTTGGGTTCATTAATTTGTTTTGTTAGAGTGTGTCTTTCATAGAGTCTTTAGCAAGTGCTGTGGGTTGTATTGTGTTCTCCAATAAGATATATTAAAACTCTAACCCCAGCCGGGCATGGTGGCGCATGTTTGTAGTCCCAGGAGGATTGCGGGGTTCCAAACAAGCCTCGGCTACTTAGTGATGCTCTCTGAAATTTAGTGAGACTCTGTTTTAAAAATAAAAAATAAAAAGATAGAGCTGGGGATGTAGCTTGGAGATCAAATGTCCCTGGGTTCCATCCCCAATAGTGCAAAAAAGAAAAAAAAGAACAACTTTAACCCCTGCTACTTGTGAACGTGACTTTTGTGTGCTTTACTTAGCCATGGCAGGTGGCCAGGGAAGGCTTCAGGGAGCCCTGAGAATTACTGTTCTTATCACAGACCCCAGCGAGCCCTATTTCCCATGTTGAAACCCCAAGGACATGTCTCAGTTGCATGCCCAGATGCTTTACAATTAAAATAACAGAGTCCACACATCCTCGAAGGCCCCATCGAGGACCTAGGAGATGACCAAACCATCAGGGTCATCTTGTGACTACCGAACTGATGTCATTCTCACGTACCTCCTCCTACTCACCTCCACAAAAGGCTCCTATAAAGGAGGAGGCATGAGATGGCCCACATTCTCTTTTAACTGTGCATTTCCTACTTTCTTAAATAAACCTGTCTGTACTCTCCCTTCTGTCTTGAATATTTTTTCTAACCTGCGGTCTGTGCCACAACAAACTTATTTGAAAATAGGGTCTTATGGACATAATCAAGTTAAGATAAAGCCATGAGAATCAGGCACTAACCCAACATGAGAAGAGTAGAGACAGACACATAGGGAGTGTGCCACTGGATGAAGGCGCAGAGATTAGATTTTCTGCCAAAAGCCAAGATTGCTATGGATTGCCAGTAACTACCATGGCAAAGTGGCCCACTGACTAGATTCTCATTTGGGACCCCTAAGAAGTAACTAATCCTATCGACACCTTGATTTTGGGCTTTCAGCCTCCTTAACTATGAAAGAATAAATTCTTGTTGTCTTAAACCATCTAGGTCATGCTAATTTGTTGTAGTAGCCCGAGAAAGGGCATGTAAGAGATAAATATAATCTTGGCAGATCTGAACATTTTTTTCTTTTGCTTTCACTCTTGGTCATTTCCTAGTGGTCCTGTCTTACTTTTATCATATTTAAGTGGAGTACAACCAACTCTTCGTGCTACCTGACCGATGGTGATTATAAGGCACATTCCAACCTTAAAGAAAAATCTTGGGTCCTAATTATAATCAAATTGTGCAATTTGGCTAAGTATAGAATTTCTGCATTAAACTTTCAATTTTATTTTTTGTTTTCTAAGTTTTGGTGTTGAATTTTTTCCTGTTAGAAGCTTATAGGATGGGCTCTGCTTTTCAGTCTAAAGAAGTGTGTTTTCAGTTCTGGGTGACTTTCATTTACTACTTTTAATGGTTGCATTTTCATTTCTTTCCCCTCTCCCTGGCTTAGTGATGTCAGAGCCATCATCTTGTCTAGCATGACACATTACTCTGTGCTTGTGGTGATGCCAGGGTGAAAAGCCTTCTTGTGATAATATAAAAGTATAGCACTTATGGCCGGGTGTGGTGGCTCACCTTTGTAATCCCAGCATTTGGGAGGCGGAGACAGGAGGATTGCGGCTCGTGGCCAGCTTCAGCTACTTAGCGAGGCCCTTTCCAACTCAGTGAGACCCTGTTTCAAAATAAAGAATAAAAATATAGGGGTGGGGGTGTAGCTTGGAGGCAGAATGCCCCTGGGTTCCATCCCCAGTATTTAAAAAAAAAAAAGGTATAGCACTTACTATCATATACACAGTACCTGAGGTCAATAAATACCTAATGGTTTATGTATTTATGGTGTTATGCTTTCATTGTTACTTTAGAGTGTACCCCTCCACATATTTTAAGATTGACTGTAGACAGTATTCAGTATGATGCCAGCAACATCACTGTGCATCTTGTGTCTACCAGGCCTCTTGATATCTCCAGCAGGCCACATCTGGTGACTGACTGTTATCATCACGGTTTGTGTTAGTACACACTTTCACAGAATGGCAAGATTACCTCGTGACATATCCGCACGGTCAAGGGATGCATGGGTTGCTGTCTCTTGGGTGCATAGGTCATTTTAGCAGATTGCAAGGAAGGAACCCTTGATGATGATGGGGACACAATGTCTGTATTGTTCTCCCTCTGCATGTTGGGCCACAGCAGGTACTCAGTGAAGCCGACTCCTGCCTTCTCAAAGCTCAAACTCCCAGTACCCAAACCTCAGCCCAAAGTGGCACAGAGGACACCCCTTATCTACTATAAACCATCATAATCGAGAAGAATAAATATTAACTACAAAAAGCAGAGATCAGAGAATATGCTTCTGAGAGAACTCATAGAATTGCTTAAAATGGACATAAGTATTTCATGGAGCAATTTTTTTCCTTCTGGAGGGGTAGAGGAGGACTTTCTGGTTGACAATGAAACACTTATCCCTAATGATGAGATGGAGCCTTCAGTCTCCTGAAAGCCTTGATATACCCTGGTGGGTCCTAGATGGGGACACAGGCTCTCTCGTAGCTTCATAGAAGGAGGGCACTTCAGTCATAGTTATTGATCCTAGGATTACAGGATTTTCCTAGGATATCTGTCACTCTTTCTTTAATCTTCCTGTCGCTGGATGCAGCTCAGTGGTACAGTGTTTGTCTAGCATGCATGAAGCCCTAGGTTTGATCTGATCCCTAGCACCACACACACACACACACACACACACACACACACACACACACATGCCCACAAGTACTTATCAAAGGTTTCACTATAAAATCTCCGAGAACTCTGGATATGGAATTCAGTTCTAAAAACAGATTTTGTGAGATTTCCATTTCTGTGGTTAACACAAAATAGATTTGAAGCTAGAACAATGAGCCCAGAGCCAGTGGTTCCAGAGTTGACACTGGGGAGGGACCCATCGTGGGAACCCACGATGTGCAGCTTCTCACGAGGGGCAGAAGAAGCCTGCGACTCCTTTGTGTCTCATTTAACCCACTGCTGTAGACGAGAGGACAATGCGTTGACTGCAAGGTTTTGTCACTGTTATCAACAAAGCAGTCTATGGGCATGAGGTGACGGGTCCTCTTCAAGGACATCGACCCACTGAGTTGGGGATTTCGGTGGAAGTTCTAGCAGCCGCCTGACATTATTTCTTCTTGAAGATAAATAAGGCCATCTGAGTAAATATTTTAATTAGGGCCACAATGGAACATTTTGACTGGATTGCTTTTAACAAATAACACTGCCCAGAATTGTTTCTCAGATGTGACACTAATGATCATTAATGACCAAATGGTTAGATTTACATCAGAAATTCTTGGCTGAAAATCCTGAGTTGTGATGGGAAACTACACTGCTACCAAAGCAGGAAATAAATGTGAAACTTTTGACACTGTCTCATCTTACAATAGAATTAAGGATTTACAGCGGAAGAAATGCAAGGAGCTAGGAGCTGGTATGGCTCCGCAGGTGTTTTGTGACAAGAATGTGGATAAAACTGAGAGAAAGAGAGCGGGATTAAAACCTGGTTAGCAAGCCTAGGTTTTGATCAGTATTTGTTTTTTAGGAAATGTTAGAATTTGGGTAAAGATAAAAAGCTGTTTATTTGTATGTGGCTAACATCTGAAACCTTCTAGTTTATGTAAAATTTTAGGACTCCAGGATTTTGCTTTTAATTAACAAAGTGGTCAGATAAAGATGGTCGAGGTTGACATAACAAGCTGTGACACATTATTCTTTTTATGATTATATCATATTGCCTTTATTTTTGGGGGGTCTGGAGATGGAACCCAGGGGCATTTGACCTTCAAAGCTACACCCCCTGCCCTATTTTTTTATTCTTTATTTTGAAACAGGTCTCACTAAGTTGCGGAGGGCCTCACTAAGATCATATTGGCTTCAAAAAGAGGTGGGCATGGTGGTGCATGCCTTTAATCCCAGTACATGGGAGACGGAGACAGTAGGATTCTGGGTGTGAAGCCAGCTTCAGCAATTTATTGAGACCCTCAGCAACCTAGTGAGACCCTGTTTCAAAACAAAACAAAAATAAAAAAATATATGAAAAGGGCCAAAGTGTATCTCAGAGGTAGAATGTCCCTGGGTTCAGTTCCCAGTACCACCCCAAAATTAAAAAGACAACACATTTGTTTGTAGTTTGTCCTTTTACTTTCCTTCCTAAAACCTAATCTTTCCATTTCTTTTGCTTTCTTGAGGCTCATTGATTATGAGAAAATTCTTTATAGTCTCAAAGTTTATTTTAGCTTTCTTTAAAACAAAGAATTAAAAAAAATTCTATTTGTTAAAGGCTATCTCCCTTAAACTTTCCCATGAACACACAATGGGGACTCTGTTCGGTATATGCCAAGGAGAGACTGAGCTATCGGCTGCCCAGGGCAGTAGCACGCGCCCCCCAGATTTAGCAGCAGGAAACATCTGCTAATTCAGACAGATGACGCATCCCTCCCTCCCTCCCTCCCTCCCTCCCTCCCTCGGGAGGGGAGGCGGCTCTGGCTGTACCCGGGAGGGAGCTTCTGTCTTCACCACCTTCTCCTGGCTCTCCACTTCTGTTCTTGTCACTTGGTGGTTGGCGCACTCATGTGAGCCAAGGCTCCCTGAGCCCCAGGCCCACCATCAGCATGCCCCGCCTGGGTCTGTGGGCTCAGCTACTAGTTCCGTGCTGTTCCCTTCTGTGGCAGCCAGTGTCCCCACCTTACTTTTCTAAAGAATGAGCCAACACCTATGAGGCAGAGATCTGGGAGCACTTGTGCTTGCTGGGGGGCGTGAGCAAGGCCTGGAGGCCACAGCTCCCTGACTAGTTAGAGAGAGGCAGGATTAGAGATAGGTATGGACATTTGAAAGCCAGTTTGGGGGTAAAGGAGGCAGAGATGGAACTAGAAGGTAGGTGACCGCTAGTAGGTAGAAAAGATAAAGGCAAAATCATTCCTCCTCTCCCGAGCACCTTGTAATGGTTGGGTCTGGAATCCCCCCTCCGGCCACCATGAGCTCACCATGAGTGTTGAAAGCAGGGGCCCAGTACAGCAGGTTTACAGGTGGGGATTTTAGGCAGTGATTGAATCACGGGCTTTCACCGCATCCGCGGGTTAATTTGATGGATTCACCATCTGAATGGATAATGGGTGGACACTGTAGGCAGGTGGGGCACAGTGGGAGGAGGTGAGACCCAGGGTGTGCTCTGGAAGGATCTGACCTCTTTTGAACCCTTTTTCTCTCTTACTCTCTGCTTTCTAGCTGTTATAAGCTGAGGAACTTTCCTCTGTCAAACCCTGCTCCTTGGAGCTGGCCAACCATGAGCTGAACCCCCAAAACCGTGAGCTAAATAATCCTTCCCTCCTCTAAGCTGTTCTTATCAGGCATTTCGGTCACAATGACACATAGCTGCCTAACATACACCTCCAACATGGACTGGAGGATTGCGGTTCATAGACAGCCTCAGCTACTACTTAGTGAGGCCCTCCACAACTTAGTGAGACCCTGTTTCAAAATAAAGAATAAAGCCAGGCGTGGTGGCACACACTTGTAATCCCTGCGCATGGGAGGCTAAGACAGGAGGATGGCGCAGGTTTGAAGCCAGCCTCAGCTGGCTTAAGAGACCCTGTTTCCAAATAAAATATAAAATAGGTCTGGGAGTATAGCCTGAAGGTAGAAGGCCCCTGGGTTCCATCCCCATACCAACAAAAAATAAAAAATAAAAAATAAATAAAAGAAAGAAAGAAAGAATAAAAAATAGGGCAGGGGGTATAGCTCAGAGGTCGAATGCCTCTGGGTTCCATCCCTAGACCCGCAAGTAAAGAAAGAAAGAAAGAGAGAAAGAAAGAAAGAAATAAAGAAAGAAAGGAAGAAAGAAAGGTGGTTGATAAAAAGTCAACAGAAAGGTTGTATTTTGTGACACTGGAAGATTGTACAAATTCCACACTTCAGTTTCTATAGACAGTTTTATTGGAGCACAGCCATGCATATGTGTGATACATGGTCAACTGCTTTTGTCCTACAATGGGAGAATTGAGTAGTTGAGACAGAGATCATCTGGTCTGCAAAGCCATATAATCTGGCTTTGATAATCTGGATCTGTTTGAAAAATTTTTGCTAAGTACTGTGTAAGTCCTTTATTTTTTAATTTTTTAATATATATTTTTTAATTTTTTATTTTTTAATTGGTGCCTTGTAATCATATATCACATTGGAATACAAGACTTGAGAGGATATACAAGCACACATCATCCAATTAGCCCTCATCCAGCCCCCATCCCATTCCCTTGATCCCATGCTTGTTTGGTGATTAACTTTGATACATTTGTTTATGTACCTCCTGTGTTTTAAATAGGCTCCATCCTCCCCTATTCCACACCCTCTGATTGGTCACCTTAGTTGCTTCACTATAGGGCCCTTTCAACTTCCTGTTGCCACTTTCCTCCTAGTTATTGCTGATTAGGGGAAGCATCTGATTTTTATTTTCTGCAATATTTCTCTGTGCATGACATGTTGCAAGTACCGATCCCACTCTTGATGGCCCCAGTAGTGGCCTGGCTACCCAGTGGACTGATCCAGACCTTGCTGGCTCAAGCAGCGGCCTTGCCTCATGGGAAGCCCCAATTCTGGTCTCGCTGGCCCCGACACCAGCCTAACCCCTCAGCTGGCTCCTATCCCGGCCTCGGAGGCCCCAGTAGCGGCCTTGCCTCCAGTCAGGCTCCGATGCCGGCTGTTGGCCCCGGCATCAGCCTAACCCCTCGGCAGGCTCCAATTCCGGCCTCGGAGACCCCAGCACTGGCCTTGCCTCACAGTGAGCTCCGATCCCGGCCTTGCTGGCCCTGGCACCAGCCTAACCCCTCGGCAGGCTCTTACCCCAGCCTTGGAGGCCCCAGCACCGGCCTTGCCTCACAGCAGGCTCTGATTCTGGCCGCTGGCCCCGGCATCGGCCTAACCCCTCAGCTGGCTCCAATTCTGGCCTCGGAGGCCCCAGTAGCGGTCTTGCCTCACGGCAGGCTTCGATGCCGGCCATTGGCCCTGGCACCGGCCTAAACCCTCGGCAGGCTCTTATCCTGGCCTCGGAGGCCCCAGCACTGGCCTTGCCTCACGGCAGGCTCCGATGCCAGCCTCACTGGCCCCAGCACTGGCCTAACCCCTCGGCAGGCTCTGATCCCGGCCTCGGAGGCCTCATTAGTGGCCTTGCCTCATGGAAGGCTCCAATGCCAGCTGATGGCCCTGGCACCGGCCTAATCCCTTGGCAGGCTCTGATCCAGGCCTTGGAGTCCCCAGCACCGGCCTTGCCTCACGGTGAGTTCCGATCCCGGCAACGCTGGCCCTGGCACTGGCCTAACCCCTCGGCAGGCTCCGATCCTGGCCTCGGAGGCCCCAGTAGTGGCCTTGCCTCATGGCAGGCTTCGATGCCGGCCATTGGCCCTGGCATCGGCCTAAACCCTCGGCAGGCTCTTATCCTGGCCTCGGAGGCTCCAGCACCGGCCTTGCCTTACGGCAGGCTCCGATGCCGGCTTCACTGGCCCCAGCACTGGCCTAACCCCTCAGCAGGCTCTGATCCCGGCCTCGGAGGCCTCATTAGTGGCCTTGCCTCACGGAAGGCTCCAATGCCAGCCGATGGCCCCGGCACCGGCCTAACCCCTTGGCAGGCTCAGATCGGGGCCTTGGAGTCCCCAGCACCAGCCTTGCCTCACGGTGAGCTCCAATCCCGGCAACGCTGGCCCTGGCACTGGCCTAACCCCTCGGCAGGCTCTGATCCTGGCCTCGGAGGCCCCAGCACCAGCCTTGCCTCACGGCAGGCTCCGATGCTGGCCTCGCTGGCCCCAGCACCAGTCTAACCCCTTGGCAGGATCCGATTCTTGCCTCAGAGGCCTCAGTAGCGGCCTTGCCTCACGGAGGGCTCCGATGCCGGCCATTGGCCCTGGCACCAGCCTAACCCCTCAGCAGGCTCTTATCCTAGCCTCGGAGGCCCCAGCTCTGGCCTTGCCTCATGGCAGGCTCCGATGCTGGCCGCTGGCCCCGGCATTGGCCTAACCCCTTGGCAGGCTCCGATCCTGGCCTCGGAGGCCCCAGTTATGGCCTTGCCTCACAGCAGGCTCCGATGCTGGCCATTGGCCCTGGCACTGGCCTAACCCCTTGGCAGGCTCTTATCCTGGCCTTGGAGGCCCCAGCACTGGCTTTGCCTCACAGCAGGCTCTGATGCCGGCCTCACTGGCCCCAGCACAGGCCTAACCCTTTGGCAGGCTCTGATCACGGTATCGGAGGCCCCAGCACCCGCCTTGCCTCAAGGCAGGCTCCGATGCCGGCCTCGCTGGCCCCAACAGCGGTCTAACCCCTTGGCAGAATCTGATCCTTGCCTCGGAGGCCTCAGTAGTGGCCTTGCCTCACAGAAGGCTCCGATGCTGGCCATTGGCCCCGGCACCGGCCTAACCCCTCGGCAGGCTCTTATCCCAGCCTCGGAGGCCCCAGCACTGGTCTTACCTCACGGTAGGTTCCGATGCTGGCCGCTGGCCCAGGTATTGGCCTACCCCCTTGGCAGGCTCCGATCCCAGCCTTGGAGGCCCCAGTAGTGGCCTTGCCTCACAGCAGGCTCCGATGCTGACCATTGGCCCCGTCACCAGCCTCACCCCTCGGCAGCCTCTTATCCTGGCCTCGGAGGCCCCAGCACTGGCCTTGCCTCATGGCAGACTCCGATGCCGGCCTCACTGGCCCCAGCACTGGCCTCACCCCTCGGCAGGCTCTTATCCTGGCCTAAGAGGCCCCAGCACTGGCCTTTCCTCACAGTGAGCTCCAATCCCGGCCTTGCTGGCCCTGGCACTGGCCTAACCCCTCAGCAGGCTCCGATCCTGGCCTTGAAGGCCCCAGCACCGGCCTTGCCTCATGGCAGGCTCCAATCCCAGCTTTGCTGTGTCTGTCGCCGGCCTCACTCCTTGGCAGGCTCCAATCTGAGCACCGTCTTCGCCCAACCAATTGTCCCACGTTCTTGAGGGTGTGTGGTGGTAGCATTCTGCCTCTGGGGTTATTATTTCAAAGGTTCCAGGTGTAATGCATCAGATCTCTGCCTCCCCTGAGTACTGGCCATTGCCATTGCCACTGCCTCCACCATTTCAAATCTTTCCCAAGCTCTTTTTCCACTCTGAATGTTGTCCAGTGTTCCTAAGCATGCGTGACGGTAGCATTCAACATTTAGTGTAATTTCTCCAAAAAAAATAAGGTTGGTAGGATCCTATTTCTGCTTCTCCTGAATACAAGTCTCCACCGCCATCGTGGAGACCGCTTTCAATACCGCCTTTCTCCTTGGTCTCCGCTAAACTCTCTCCTTACAGGTGATGTCCAAGCTTCTTAACAATATGGAGAAACAGCAGTACTCCTTCACGGGGAATTTTTCCTTAAGTTCCAGTGCATTTGGATAAGTTTTGCCTGCATCTCCAGTATCCTGGCATCTGCAATGGCCTTCTTAACCCCTCTCTGATATCTTTCTTTTTTCTTTTTCTTTTCTTTCTTTTTTTTCTCAATAAGAGAAGACAGTATGTGTGGTTTGAGGAGGTAGTGGAATCAGGCACTCAGTAGCACTGTGATCCGGCCCGGTTTCCCCATGCGTCCAGCGTGCTCCGTACTACTCCGCGTGGGGCCCAGAGTTTCGCAACCCGGGCCCCGGCTGTCATGTCCCTCGCGACCCCCACCCAGGACCCAGGGTACTGGGCCCGGTTTCTCCAGGGTTCTGGCGTGCTATGCGTGGTCCGGCCTGGGGCCCAGAGTCCCACGACCCAGGCCCTGGCTGTGTAAGTCCTTTAAAAATGAAAAAGGAGAACTTTAGTTAGGAAGTCCAGACCTAGATGGAGCCCTGAAAGATTGCTTAAGTGTTTATTGAACTTAGTTCACAAATCACTTTGAGTTCATTAATTCTTTTTTTTTTTTCTGGTGGTATTGGGGTTCCTGGAAACCCTTCTACCTCAGGGCTACACTCCCAGACCTATTATATATATTTTTTAAATTTGGAAACAGGGTCTCTTAAGCCAGCGTGGCTGGCTTTGAACCTGCGTGATCCTCCTGCCTCTGCCTCCCAAGCGCAGAGATTTCAAGCATGCACCACCACGCCTGGCTGAGTTCATTAAATCTAATGACCATGGTTTTCCTACCACTTATTCTTCTGTAGCATGCTAGGAAATTGTGACAATCCATTATTTAAGAGGTATGAGATGAGCATGGTGGCGCATGCCTGTAAACCCAATACTCGAGAGGCTGAGATAGGAGAATCACAGGTTTGAGACCACCTTCAGCAGCTTACTGAGACTTTCAGCAACTTAGTGAGATACTATTTCAAAATACAAAATAAAATAGGGCTGGAAGTGTAGCTCAGAGGTAGAATGCTCCTGGGTTCAATCCACAGTATAAAAAATATTACGAGATATGTGGATTATTTTTTAATTTTCCAGGCCTGGTGGTATATGCCTGTAATCCCAGCACTTGGGAGGCTGAGACAAGGAGGATCACATGTTTGAGGCCGAGCTCAGCACTTAGTGAGACTCCTACCCTAGCAATTTAATTTCTGATTCAAAGTAAAACATAAAAAGAACTAGGACTGTAGCTTGAACGAAGAATGCTCTTGGGTTCAATTCTGAGTACCAAAATACACTTTTTAAATTTAAAATGATTAGTGGGAAATTTGGAAACCTGTATTGACAACTATGGTTGCCATGCAGTTTTGGGGAGCATTTACATGGTCAGAGAATTGTATAGAAAAAGAGTGTCTTTCTGAATTTCAGATCCAAATCAATACAAGTAAATTGCTAAAGCCTTTTTAAAAACTTTTAAAAAGTCATCTTTCTTTATAAGTGCAGTAATAAATGTCCTTTGTTCTTGAGTCTACCATTCACATATTTCTTTTTTAGTGCGGGTAATTTTAAAATTTCTTTTCATAAGACTGAGACAGTGTTTTTAAAATTTAAAAAGCAATCCCTACTTCCTGGAAACTCCAAAATTATAATCACATATTGGTCTAATTTAAGAGAAAATTATAGGCATGCACTGAGTGGGGTATGGCGGTGCATGCCTGTAATCGCAGGTCTATAATCCCAGTGAGGCTGAGATAGGAGAGTTGCAGGTTCATGACCAGCCTCAACAGCTTAGCGGGGCTCTCAGCAATCTGGTGAGACTCTGTTTTCAAACAAAAATAAAATAAGGCTGAGGGTGTAGCTTACCCTAGATTCAATTCCTCAGCACCAACCAACCAAACAACCCCCCAAAAATAAAATGAAAAAATAAAAAACCTCAAAATTTAAAAGGTAAAAGGTGAATAGGATGTAATACAATGGTCAGAGGAAAAACTGTTTAGTCATGAGACAGTAGTGAGTTGTTAGATCTGCCTGGCAGTTGATAAGCGTCTCTGGAGCCAAGGATTCCCAGCTGAGAGCTTTGGCTTCCTTTAAGATTGTGTAAGACTAGAGGATGCATCAGTCAGGGTTCTGTGGTACCAATAAGAAGTGATGGTGGTTATTTTCAGCAGAGATAGGTTTATGTAGAGAATTAGCTGCATAGGAAATCAACGGAAGTGCTGGTGGAGCCTGGGCTAAATTGAGACCCCCAGGACACTGCAGAGCTTATCAGCAGGGAGGGGAGCAACTATTTCTTTTATGAAGGTGGAAAATCAGAAGGCAGATGTGGGATTGTGAATCCCCATTGCCTCCTCCTCAACTGCCTCTGGATTCCTGTGAAGCTAGGAGCCAAGAGCACCCTACTGGGATGCCAACACAGAAATAGATCTCCATAAACCTGCTTTCCAGTGAGATTCAGCCCAAAGCAACAGGGCAATCATCTTTACCTCACTCACTCTTTTCAGAACGTGCGCAAGCAAACCTAAATGGGGCTATGTAGGTGGTCAGACCCCTAGCTGTAAGAGGTTCTGGGAAATGTAGTTTTCTAGCTTCTGGCCTCTATATGTGGGGAGGGAATGAAGGAGAATGCTCAGGCTAATTGCCTGTGTTTGTTTCCTATTGCTGGGGTAACCATTACAATATACTTAGTGGCTTAAACACACACACACACACACACACACACACACACACACACACACACACACATCGGTTCCCTTTCAGTTCTGAAGGTCAGAAGTCTGTTGTGTATTTTATTATTTTTTATTTTTTACTTTTTTATATATATATTTTTTGGTGGTACTGGGGTTCCTGGAAGCCCTTCTACCTCCGGACTACACTCCCAGACCTATTTTTACATTTTTATTTGGAAACAGGGTCTCCTAAGCCAGCGCACGCAGCTGGTTTCAAACCTGTGTGATCCTCTTGTCTCTGCCTCCCAAACGTGGGGATTACACCACGCCCAGCCTCTGTTGTGTATTTTAAGAGGCCAAAACCAAAGCGTCCCAGGAGCTGTACTCCTTCTAGAGGCTCTGGGGTAGAAGCATTCATTGCTCCATTGTTATTCCTCTTTCCCATGATTTCAGAAGTTTGTGGCTTCTCTGGGTTCTTCTCTTGGGTCACTAAGACTTCACTTAAGGTGATCTGGATCTCGAGTCTGTGGTATCTCAGTCCCCACTACTCCTTTACTAGGTTGCTTTAGACCATGGGGGTTGCCAGGTTGGGCATTCTCCTATAGTGTGATATCTCTGTCACCGCCACTCCCCCACTGGGTCAAGTCCCTGGGAGTGTTGTACTGGGATTTCTTCTCTAGGGGCTGCAATTTGATTCACTGTTGTTGAGTGCACCGATGGAGCTGTAGTGAATTTGCTACTGCTGCCACCGGTGGCAATATGGCGCCACTGCCAGGCCCTCAGCCATGAGGCTGGTGTATTCCTTCTCTGGTTTTGCGCTCCGCTCTGAGTCCCAGCAGGGTGTGCTGATCCCAGCCACTGGGAGCTTTAGACGCTTCCTGCGCTGAAAAATCTGCCGAATCCTGCCTGGCTGTTCCACAGTGGCTCACCTTGGCTCACTGTCTGCCGCTCCTCCCTGGAGCCTGGTGGGCTGTTGAGTGCGTTGGTCTGTAGCCGTCCGGTGAGCTCGCCGCTGCTGCCGTCAGTAAGGCGCTGCTGCCGTGTCCTTGGGCGTGAGACCGCCGTGTCTCCTCTGTGGCTCTGAGCTCTGTTCTGAGTTCCCCTCCTCTCTTGGGTCTGGTGCAGCAAGGGAAAATGGCGCCCGCCACTCCGCACCGTGGCTCCAGCCACAGTACTGCGATCTGGTTTCTTTCTGTGTCTCATTTTTCCAGCCCTCTTTTACTCTGTCCCTTGTAATTACATTTTTTGTTTCTCTGCTGATGGTGTTTTCTGACTATGAAAGGTGCTGATTTTGTAGTAATAGAGATTGGTTGTTAGCGGGGCTCGTAAGCCATGCTTTTCTCCGTCGCCATCTTCCCGGAAGTCCTGGCAGGCATATTTTAAACACTTTTCATAGATATTTTTGAAAGGGGCAATACATGCTGAAGGTGATTGGTAGCAGCTCCTAAAAGCCAGTGGTCTGCATCTCCTCCCCGCTTTGTGTGCATTGACTTCACACTGGTATCTTACAAGTGACCCCAGTGAGAGTATATACACAGTGGGAAACAGCAAGTTCTACAAACCAGAGCTTTCCCCCTTCTTCTGAGAGCCAAAGATTAAACATGGACTGGCCCACTATAGGAAAGTGTGTAAAATCTCCAGTCCCAATAGTTTACAAGCATTCATTATTTTTACCTCAAAATCTACAAGGCTGTTGGAAGCAGGATTTTCTTTTCTCTAGCTTGGTTTTAGAGGTTGAAAACAATTTTAGGTGTATTGGACTGTATTTTGTACTCAGTGGGCTCAGGATAGTAATTTAAGGACAGTGTGGTCCATGAAAGACCCAAATTTTGCAAAGATTTGGCATGATGATGTGATAATTCCAAAAAGTGTCTGCACTTTGGGAAATTGTTATGCAAAGAAACCTTTCAAATAATTATTTTGGCACATGTTGATCCAAAAGAAACATCAAATTTGGCAACACACCGAGAAGAAAGGGAGAGAGAATGATCAGAGTCTCCAGGAGTCCTTTATCTAACTTCTCCCTCATCCCCTACTCTTCATTATGCCCATGGTGGGGGGTTCTTCTGTCCTTGACCCCTGCTCCCGCCCCAGTAAATTTTGCACTCTTGATGGGATTGTGTCTCTTGTGCAGTGGAGTAGAGGACAGGTCACTGAGTGATGGGGTGTGCCTATACAGCGCCTAAGGAGATTCGGCCTGAGCGGCCTACGGCCTAAGGCAAAACTTTAAGTAAAGTGATTCAGGGCAAAGATGGCGCCTGGAGGAAGCTAGGAAGGCGTGGTTTCCCCATTCATTATGGGTGGGGAGACTGAGCGGTTTTTCCCTTTCTACCTTTAAAGGAGCTTTCTGCACACATGAATGGCTCATGTACTGGCCTGGGATTGGCTGTAAACTACGTGCTAGTGATCTTTATCCCGGATAGGCTAGGCTATTTCTCATGGAAATTCCCCTCGTGGCTTGGTGCTATATAAAGGACTGCTTGGAGAGAAATAAATGAGATCTTGCTTGACTTGACCCCCGGCTCGTGGGTTTGTGTTCAAGTCGTCGGTACTCATCATCTCGCCAACCCCCCCCCTCCTCCCCGTCAGCTGTCGGGCTGGATTCCCGACAACTGAGTATTCTAGTTCCAGAAAGCTATAGTCAAGGTCTCCAGAATTCTGGGTCCTCCTTTGCCACTGGGCTATGCAAGAAATCAGATGGCCTCTTCTTTCTCATTTCTGCTCCACAGCTTGATTTTTCTGACTTAGCCTGAGGGGTTCTCCATTTGTCCTCACAGGTCTCTCCTTTAATGATCTATAAGAAATTTCTTAAGAAATTCTCATGTGGAGGAATACCAATATTCTACCTGTTAAGAGTATAGCAGCCGCCGGGTGTAGTGGTACACGCTTGTAATCCCCGCGCTTGGGAGGCAGAGACAGGTGGATCGTGCAGGTTTGAAGCCAGCCGCTCTGGCTTGAGAGACCCTGTTTCCAAATAAAAAAGTATAAAAATAGGTCTGGGAATGTAATTCGGAGGTAGAAGGGCTTCCAGGAACCCCAGTACCACACAAACAACAAACAAACAAACAAGCAAACAAACAATAAAACCGTATAGCAGCAGTCACTTTTCCTCCGGCTAATTGTGCTCAGGGTAGACAAGCCTCAGTTTCTCATCAGTAGAATGAGAGTGTGCAGGTGGGTTTTAGAGAGAGAGGATATAAGCCCTGAAGTTCAATGGTTCTATGAAGCCAGTTCAAGTGCATAGCAGAGGAATCAAAATACCCTGTGAATGGGAACTAAACTCCCTTAAAAGAAGCATTTGATAGAGTTTCCACAGACTGCATGTAATGCTAAGATGGCATGTTTATGTAGGCTTTAGTTTGGTTCTCAAGGGAAAAGAAGAGATCAGAGAGACTTTCTTACTTTTGTTGTTTTCTCAAGTTCCAAGGGGTCATATTTTGTAGTATTTCACTCTGAATCCAGTGTCTGTCTCCTTCCATCCAAAGTCTCTGTGAGACTACATGGCTGTGTGCATCTCTATGTTCAGCATAGTGGCTGGGACATAATAAAGCTTAAGAAACATTATCCCTATATGTACACCTATTGGCCATGGGCAATGTTTGTAGAAACCCCTCAAAGAACTGATTCTTAAAAATAAATCATTGATTCTTTCCCCCTTTATCTAGATGACTTTTACATTTAGAGTTGTCCCTTTCCAGAACACCCAGGGTCTCTCAGTCATTACTGCGTTTCCTTGTCACACTGAGAAAGAATCCAGGTTCCCTGATTCTATGCCTCCACTCCACCACCTGTTTTTTCTACTCCACGTTGCCTCTGCTGTGTGCAAAGGTCAACTGTCTGCCTCTGTTTTAATTATTCAGTGTTGAATGGGCATATTTGCATGTACTTCATATTTCAGGAATTGAAATGACAATTAGCAGATTATATTTGAGATTAGTTTAAAATATATATTTTGGTCTTCTAGCTTTTTTAAAATTCTATGGCCCAGAAGTAATTCTGGCCTTAGTGATTTGCTATTTCTCCATCTGGCATCTTTCTAGGTCTAGGCTAACCTGATTTGGAGTTCTGGAAGATGCTGCCTTTGAAAACAATAAAAAAATACCCACCATTTGACTCAATGGTAAAACCCTAAGAAAACATTTCAAAAACACCTGTAAGTATTCCCATTTCTGTCTGGTTAGTGAGCCTCTCTTCCTTAAGGCTTGAGCTAGATAGGAGTTGAGAAATACTTGTTACTATCATTATTTGAGCCCTCTCTGGAGGGAGCTCTGTGCTGGATGTGGAGGAGCAAGGCCAAAGCCCGGTCGGTTCTCTGGAGCCACACGAGGGAGAAGACGTGAAGACTTAAAAGCTGAAACTGATGCCCGGAGGGTGTCAGAGCATCCACTATAAACCACCGGCTGCCTTCAAAGCTGCCAGTTGTTACAGGATGGTTTTAGTGATTTCAGCAACATTTCCCCCATACCAGTGGTTTTCCTCTTGTGGTTTGTACATTGATGAAGTTTTCAAACTAACAGTTATTGGGGAAAATTGATCTATGTGCACTTATTGTTAGCTAAGCAAATGACCAAATTGGGTTTGCAGTTTGGGTGGTAATGAATTGCTTTTCCAAACTGCTGAGTTTTTAGATTTTTTTTTTTTATTTAAAGAAGGAAGGTTATGGTTAGGGAAGATGGGAGAAAGAATCCAGAAACTAGAAGTAGAATCCGTTCCTAACTTAAATTTATGTGAATGAAGCTGGGTGTGGTGGCATACACTTATAATTCCAGTACTTGGGAGGCTGAGACAAGAGGATCATGGTTCAAGGCCCTACACAACTTAGTGAGATCTTGTTTCAAAATAAAGAAGAAAACTTTTGGGAGGGCTGAAACCAAGTCAGTGTACACTGCCCCAGAAGTGAAAGTTGTTATATTCTCTCTCATGTTTATCATTGCAACCAATAAAGGCTGATCCTACCATTAAAAAAAATAATAATAAATAGGGCTGGAGGTGTAGCTCAGAAGTAGAATGTCCCTGGTTCAATTCCCAGTGCCAAATGTGTACACACACACACACACACACACACACACACACACACACACACACATTATGAATGAATTCTTGAGAAGAACTGGAAAAGCTCAGAGGGCGCATTTCCAGGGTGCTGAGACTCTTGGGGGGGTGGGGGGCTTTGACAGAGAGGTTCAATGGGAAGCAAATTCTCTGTCGTGAAGCTCAGACTGAGAAAAGTAAGGCACTAACTAAAGACAGAGGCTGCTGCCAAACATCATGGCTTCGTGTTAATGGACTTGGATGTACTTTATCTTATATTTCCGGAACTTTGGTGGTTTTATGATTCAGAGACTTAGAGTAGGAATATGCAGAGCAAATAATTCCCTGCCTCCATTAAATGAATGGTTTGTGAGATTTTAAAAAATATCAATTTCTATCTTTCTACTTTCTACAAAATATTATTGGAAACACATTAAATATTGAATTTATTTTTTCTTAGTGAAATATCACCGCTCTGTGAGAAGAGAGATCAGTGATGGCTTCAACAGTCATTTTGTGGCACCTTCAGCCTGGAAGTCCAGGCTTTCTTTTCCCCAGGCTTTCTTTCATGAATAGATAACTCTTGAGGGCATCAGCATTTGAAGCAGGAGAAAACAGATACACTCCACAAATTCTCCTAGCTAATTTTTCTGTTTCTAAACGTGTCAATTTACATTTCTTAATTACTGAACTTTAAACTCATGTTTCTTAAAATACTTGACTTATTTTTGGAGGTAAAACATTTATATGCCATTTAAACATCCCTCTGAGTTTTATACAAACATCTAAAGCTACAAAGATATTCAAGGGCATTTTATGGAAAATAAGGCTTAATTTCCCTCATGTTCTCATATTCCTTATGGATCTAATGATGGTTATGACTCAGTTTTATAATAAGAAGTTTAAGTTTGAAAACACACACTCGAGCCTCCTCTCTTTGCTAGACCGCAGACCTGGAGATGCTAAAATCACTATCCAAGGGACTAAAACTTATGCTTTTGACCATCACTGCATGGTCCTTTTCCACCTTATTGAAGATGGAACAAGGGGAAAGGATTGGGGATGGGTAAAAGAATACATAGTGGGAAAGAAGCAAGTGTTTATTGAGCCATAATCTATATAAGGAATATGAAGTGTCTTACGATACTCCTGCTTCTGAGACATTAACTCTTTCCTTCTGGTGGTTTCTTCGGTGCTTCTGCAAACAGCAGGTGTGAGGTCTATGTGGTCAAGCAGTCCTGGTGGGGGAGAGACCAGCTGGAAGAACACCTGAAAGAGGCATAGACTATCACTTATTTCGTCTCTCGTCTGTGTTTACCTCTTCAGGTAAGCTACTCACCAGTGTGTAGCACAAGCAGCAATGTGCAATACTTTAGTAATCTGGCTCTGGACTCTGTCACCTGAAGTTCTGGTTTGGCTAATTACTGCTAGAAAAATTATGTGGAAATTGCATCTTTGTGCTTCATATTGCATATTTTAAAAATTAGAATAATTATTCTGTGTGTGTGTGTGTGTGTGTGTGTGTGTGTGTGGTACTAGAGGTGGAACCCAGGGACATTCTACCTCTGAGCTACACCCCCCAGCCCTATTTTTTATTCTTTATTTAGTCACAAGGTCTCACTAAGTTGCAAAGGGCCTCACTAAATAGTAGCTGAGTCTGTCTGTGAACTGTGATCCTTCTGTCTCAGCCTCCCGAATGCTGGGATTACAAGCATGGGCCACCATGCTCAGCTTAGAATAATTCTTTATACATTTGTCATGAGGGCTAAATGTTATAAATTCATGTAAAAAGATTAAAATGCTATTTTGTGCAAAGCAAGTGGCATTTCGTGGAAAGCAACTGTTCAATAACTATTCGCCTTTTTAATGAAAAAGCCTTGGACTCTGGAATCCAGAGTCTGGATTTCAATCTTCCCATATGTCAGTAAACAGCCAAGTGCCTCAGTTTCTTTAACTCTAAAAGAGGACCAGTGGTAGGTCCATTGTTTTATACCATATAGGTTTTTGCAAGAATGAGGGATCATGTTGGTAGACTCTTAGGAGCTGGAAGCTATTAAAATTCTACCCTCCCTGCCAAATATTTTTCCAGTGAAAATGTATGTTGAAACTAAATTAAATTTAATATTGTGTATTAGTCTATTTTTGTTGCTATAATACCTTAGACAAATACTTATAACGAAAAATAGGAGCCAGGTGTGGTGGTGCATGCTTGTAATCCCAGCATTTGAGAGGCTGAGACTGGAGGATCGCGGTTCAAGACCAGCTTCAGCTACTTAATGATGCCCTTTGCCACTCAGTGAGACCCTGTTAAAGACTAAAATATAGGGCTGGGGGTGTTGCTCGAAGGTAGAGTGTCCCTGGGTTCCATTTCCAGTACTGTGAAAAAAAGAAGTTTATTTAGCTCACAACTTTATAGGTCCAAAAACACAGTGCTGGCTTCTGCTGAGCTCTGGTGAGGAACTTGTGGTGGGCTGCATCACAGTGGTGGGAACATTTGCTTAACAGACCACAGGTTGCTGGGCATGGGGGTGCACACTTGTAATCCCAGTACTTGGGAGGCTGAGACAGGAGGATCTCAGGTTCATGGACAACCTCAGCTCATAGTGAGGCCTTTTGCAACTTAGTGAGACTCCGATTCAAAATAAAGAAGAATAAATAGGTCTGGGGGTGTAGCTCGGAGGTAGAACGCCTCTGGGTTCACTCCCCAGTACCACAAAAAATAAATAAACAAAAATAAAAAATAACCTGCTCTCATAGGAACTAACTTATGCTGTGACAACACTAATTCCCCCTGAGGATGATGCTCCAAATGAACTGCCTAGCCCCCACTAGGCCCCATCAACATTCTGCCTCCTCATCTTGCCCCCACAGTAGGGACCCAGCTTCCAACACATGAGACTTTGGTAAACACATTCAAACCATAGTATGCAGTAATTGTAAAATATGCTGGATTGTTCTGAAGGGAACTAAGATATCTCTCTGCAGGAGAAGAGGGTGTAAAGTGGGAACCACTTGGCCTTGAGTTCAAGAGGAAGGGGAGTTTGAAAGGCCGTCCCCCTCACCTTTCAATAGGCTGAAGGTCTGCAGGTGGCGGCCATTGCCTCATTATCCTGATGACTCATAGAGCCAGAGTACGTCCCCTCTCCTCTGCTGTCCTTGCAAATTAAATTCACTACTCTACAAGATGTCTGTGGTTCCCAGAAATGACGCAAGTGGTGTGTACCCTGCTCGGAGCCTGGGCATTTGATGCTCTGGACATTCTCCCAAGTGAGCCAGGCCCTGCCGCTCACTGGCAATCCCAATAGCTCCTCTTTCTTCTTCTTTAAGAGAACTAAGACAGGGTAACAGCTATAAGCTATATATTTTTTTTTAACAAAATAAATCTTACAAAGCCCACCTGAAAAAAATTTTGGATTTCCTTGCCAAAACACATTTAAGAAAGTAAATTCCTTTTGATATGATTTGCCAGAATGAACAATATCTGAGCATTCAGGCAGGCAGCTGAAATCTCAGTGTGTGGGATGCTGAGACAGGAGGATCACAGGCCGAGATCAGAGCCTCAGGAATTTAGCCAGGCCCCCAGCAAAACACCCTCTTTCAAAATAAAATAACAAAATAGACCTGGACTGTAGTTCAGAGGTAGAATGCCCTTGTATCCCATTCCCAGTACCACACAGAGGTCAAACAAACAAACACACACATACACTAAATAAAGCACTAACTAATGCACATTAGTCCTGTTTCTGCTTTTAATCCTTGAAATAAGTTTGAAACGTTTTTAAATCAAGTTTAAGTGGTAGATTCAGTTTCTTAAACATTGCATGTCTCAACAAATAGTCTAAAAGCAGTTAGCATATCTGCACAAGGAGACTGTATCTGCTACAGGGACATAACAAAAAGATTGTGCTCTCTTTCTTCCCCAGTCTCCATGTTTTCTTTTTCAGGTGAGCTTCTGGACTGTGTGTGGCAAAGAATGAGCAGAGATGGGAAACTGGGTAAGAGTTTTTAGTACTTGGGCTCCGGGTCTTGTCACCTGGGTTGGAATTCTGGGCCTTGTCACCTGGGTTGGAATTCTGGTCTTGAGGGACCTGAGATAGCTTTTTGCAAAGAGACAGCTGGCACGGGGGCATGCCCCAGCGGTGACTCAGCAGCTGCCCTGCCAGTTTGATTTCATTTTCAAAGGCTGAGCATGTCAGTTGCTCTTTTAACCAATTTTTTTTATTATTCTCCTTTTCATTGTTAACATTTTCCTTATGTATATAGGGATGTTAGCATTTGTCAATTCTGTAAAGAAACTAGGGCATCAATTAACTTGCCCAAAAGTAGATAGCCAGGTAACTCATCCAAACCTGACATGGTGCTGGTGTGGGCGCCATGTGAGCTGGCTGTGATGAGGAAGGCTTCAGATGCTGCTGTGGTGCTGTTGAAGGCAGTAAGAGCACCTTGATGTAGGTACAGAGCGAAGTGTCCTATGACAGCCTGCAAAGGGGAGACCCAGGGACCAGGGCAGTGAGGAGTGGGAATGTGGGAATGTAAAATACACAAATCCTAAAGGACTTAAAATTCACCAGTGAGCAGTACAGATGGACGTATAATTGCTGAGAAACATTTGCTGTGCCTTTCTCTGAAACAGGCCTCTTATTATAGGAAGCTCAGATTGCCAAAAAGAAGTATTATATTAGGGGTGTTATTGGTGTAGTACAGACACACTATAATCAGAACACTTCAGACTTTTGGTGAATGATGCTTCACAGCCACAATTGACCGAGAGAGCCCAGAGACCCTTACGTGTACCTGAGGCTGTTGTGACAGCGACAGCTACTGGCGAGGACCTGGACATGTTACACGTGTTACTGCGTTTAGCCTCCAACAGCTACAAGAGAAAAGACTATTCCTATTGTTATAAATTAAACACTGAAGCTGAGGAAGGAGAATTTGCAAATTACTAAAACTATGATAGGAGATCAGTATGGAGGTCCTCAGAAGACCAAGAATGGAACCACAACATGACCCAACTATACCACTCCTCAGTATCTTTCCAAAAAATTAAAATTAGAAAATTGTAATGATACATACATATCAATGTTTGTTTGTTTTTGTTTGTTTGTTTGTTTATTTATTTATTTATTTATTTTGTGGTACTGAGGATGGAACCCAGGGGCATTCTACTTCCAAGCTATACCCTCAGCCCCTTTTTTTATTCTTTATTTTGAAACAGGGTCTTACTGAGTTGTAAAGGGCCTCACTAAGTAGCCGAGACTGTCCTCGAACCGTGATCCTCCTGTCTCAGCCTCCCAAATGCTAGGATTACAAACGTGCACCATCACGCCCGGCTCTTATCCATGTTTAGAGCAGCACGATTCACAAGAGCCAAATTGTAGAGCCAACCTAGGTGTTGATCAACAAATAAATGGGTAAAGAAAATCTGGTTATATACACACATGGAATTTTACTCAGCCATAAAGACATGATGTCATGTGCAGGAAAATGGATTAAACTAGAGAATACTATGCTAAGTGAGATTAGCCCATCTCAGAAAGTCAAGGGTTGTATGTTTTCTCTCGAATGTGGAAACTAGAGAGGAAATAGGATGGAGTGGGGCGTGGTGGCGCACGCTTGTCATCCCAGTCCTTGGGAGGCTGAGACAGGAGGATCGCAGGTGTTCAGCCAGCCTCGGTTACTTAGTGAGGCCCTCCACAACTTAGTGAGACCCTGTTTCAAAAATAAAGAATAAAAAAAATTTAGGACCGGGGGTGTAGTTTGAATGTAGAATGCCCCTGGGCTCAATCCCTTTTTCTGAAAAAAAAAAAAAAAAAAAAAAGACTTTGGATAAATGACAAGAGAGACCAATAGAATAGTGGAAGGAAATTTGGGGAAGGAAGTGGGCAGAGAAAAGTGAAGCTTAAGGAAGGAAACACTTCAAGTAAGGTTATGTCCGTACATGAAGGTATCACTATCAATCTCATTAACAGGTATGGGAAGGACGGGGGGAGGAATATGAAGGGAAATATACCAAGTGCTGTGCGCATGTACCAATGTGTCACTTTGAATCTCACTATGATGTATAATTACAATGCACCCAGAAAGTATAATAAAAAAAGAAAAATTTGCCCATGGTTTCTTGTAGATGGTTGGTGTTCTGATTATCTATTACTGCAAAACAAATCACCCAGAAATTTAATGGCTTATAATACAATCATTGTATTTTACCCTATAATTTTCTGAGTCAGGAATTTGGGCCGAGATCAGCAGAGTCAGTTTAACTGTTCCACGTGGCACTAGCTGGGATACTTGACTGGGCTGGAGAAGCTATTTCTAAGATAACTCACCACATGGCTGGCAGTTCTGTTTGTGTGACCACTCCTTTTGGCTGCTTGGGCTTCCTCATAGCATGGCTAGGCTCCGAGAGCATTTTTGCAAAAGACAAGAAGGGAAGCTGCCAATTACTTAAGCTCTGGTCAGAAATAGTAATGATGTCACTTCTGCTGTATTTATTGCTCATGAGCTCATAGATCTCTCCTAGATTCGGGGAAAGGGAGTATAAACCCTACCTCTCGTTAGAAGGCATGCCAAAGAATTGTAGTAGAATTATAGTAGAATTATTTGGTCTACTGACAAAGACCAGAGTACAATACCTGACACATTTCTCAATCACTGCACTTGTGTGAACTTGTGAGATGGTGACCAGCCTGTGAGCTCTGTGAAGGCAGGGAACATGCCTGTGCATCTTGGGTTAATCACAATGCCTACCTGACTTTGTCAATGATCATAAATGCTGAAGGAAGGAATGAAAGAGCTGAGTTCCTGTCCCAGCTCTGCTTCTAAGCAGCTCTCCGAGCCATGGCAGGATGCTGAACTACTCTGGGACTTGACAGCTTCTCAGTTAAATGACGGTGGAGCCAGGCATGGGGGTGAGGGGCACACCTGTAATCCTAGTACTTGGGAGGCTAAGGCAGGAGGATTACAGGTTGGGACCAGCCTCAGCAACTTACTGAAACTCAGCATCCTAGTGAAAGACTCTCTTTTAATGTTAAATAAAATAAAATGTGGGTGTGGCTCTGAGGTAGAATGCCCTGAGTTCAATCCCCAGTACCACAAAAAAAAAAAACAAGCAAATGAAGGGATGGGTGAAATGATCCCTGAATTCTCTTCCTTTTTCCTGGTACAATAATTGTAAAAGTCTGTCTCAGCTGCTATAATAAAATGCGATAAACAGCCGGGCGTGGTGGTGCACACTTGTAATCCCAGTATTTGGGAGGCTGAGACTGGAGGATCACGGTTCACGGACAGCCTCAGCTACTTAGTGAGGCCCTCTGCAACTCAGTGAGACCCTGTTTCAAAATAAAGAATAAAAAATTGGGCAGGGGGTGTAGCTCGGAGGTCAAATGCCTCTGGGTTCCATCTCCAGACCCGCAAAAATAAAATGCAATAAACTAGGTGTCTTAAAAAGTGGACACTTATTTCTCAGAGTGCTGGAGTCTCTCAAGACTGGGAAGTCCAAGACCACAGTGCTGGACAGTTTGGCTCCTGCTGAGCACCAACTTCTTGACTTGAAGATGGCCTTCTTCCTGCAGTGTCCTCACATGGCAGTGGGGACAGGAGAGATCTGAGGTCTCCTTTTCTCAGAAGGACACCAATCTCTTTACAGAGGCTCTGCCCTCATGAGCTCAACTCAGCTTAATTACTCCGCAAGCCTCTCCCTGATACCCTCACATGGAGGGTGGAGGGACCGACATAGGAACTTTGAGGTGAGGCAAGTATCAATTTATAACAACTATGTTATTAATCTATTCAAGATAATTAATTATAAAAAAGGAAGCTCAGATCCAGGTCTCAAATGAGAGGATTCCAGAAATCAAGAAACCTGAGAGTGAAGTTAAGAAGAGAAGAGAGGGGATCATTCTGTGGACAAGTGCAGAGGCGAGAAGGGAGCCTCAGGTTCAGATTCAAATACTTGAAATATGATGTGGAGCTCAGAGCAGAAAACAAGTGAGAGGTGGTCTTTTCAAAGACTGGGCCTATTTGGTCACAAGGGGTAAAAGAAATAACAAAGGGGACTCTGGGTTTTGTACCTGGGTGACAGGGGAATGCACATTTATGTAATCTCAGTAGTGATTCCCAACTCTGACTCCACAGAGCATTACCTGGGTGCCCGAGCCCTCTCCAGACCTCTCAATTCAGGCCTTCTGGACATGAAGCTGGAGCATGAGTATTTTTCAGAGCCTTCTAGGTAATACACTGTTTAGGTCTGGTTGGCAGTATCTTGTGTAGAATTAAAAGCATTAGGTGTCTGTATGCTATGAAATTACAAAACAAAACAAAAAACCCTTAAGAATGAAAAGCTGATAGTTCTAAATTGAGACATGGGTTGGGTGTTATGAAGGATAATGACTTCTCAAAGGGGTCAGCAACCTAATCTTTTGAACCAAAGAATATGTTATGTGGTAAAGGGAAACTAAAGTTTTAAATATTTAAAAAATTTCATGGCTATATAATATCTACCCAAAATGTTTGTAATTAAAGGTCAGAGGAGAAAAACAATATTATGTGATTATTACTAAATTCCCCAGTGAAGTTAGAGAGGCCAGAGATTCTCAGGAATTTTCTTCTGTCATGCTGCTTGAATTGTGTGCACCTTCACAGATTTAAAGGCTGACGAGACACTTGTTTTACCTGAGTGGTTTTAAATTACTAAAGTCAGCAAAGACAGCAGATAGGATCTGCAGCTTCCACAGAGCTCACCACCTGAGTGGAACTCGGAGCCCAATATTCCCATCAGTCCCCTTTAATCAGATCTGTGGACTTGCTGATTTCATTGGAGTTTTTTGAATAAGAAAGAATTGGATCGTGAGGCTTGTAGATACAGACAGACAGGCAGGTAGACAGAGACAGAAAGAAACAGAGTCAGAGATAAAGGAAAAAATTTAAAGAACACCTCCCCATGTGTTCATCCATTCATTAACATGTTTATTAAGGATCTACATAGGACATGAACATGTGTTGTGCTGGGGATCTATCAATGATGAGGTAGCAAAGTTATCATGGCATCCACAGCCTCGTACAGTCAAGTAATCAGGCAATTTGTAGCAGAGTAGAAAATATAATTTGCCATGAGAAAACATAGCAGGGGCACCTGCTTCATTATGGAGATGAAAAGGGAGAGGTGTGTCGGGGGAAGCATTCTTGAAAAAGAACTTCTTAGTCACTTGCTCCCAAAGTGTGGCACCCAGATCCGTCCTGTAGCATCAGCAAACCTTGGGAGATTGTTAGACACCAAATTCTCAAGGCTATTAAGCCAGACTAGAAAGCCTGAGATTCTGAGGAAGAGGCATAGAAACTTCTGTTGTATCAAGTCCTGTGGGTGACTCAGATAGTGCAACGTTCACTGAGAACCAGAGTCTCTTTCCTGGGCTGCACAGGGATCGCTTGCACACAGACTGATGATTTAACTGGACCTGACAGACCCTAGGTATGGTGTTTTTTGAGAGCCTCCCATGATTATGATGCGCTTTCCATGTGCAGGCTGGAGGCCACTTCTTTATGCTGATGGCTGAGGTTTAAGTTAGTCAGGCACTAGGGGTTGGGAAAGGCCACGAAGGGTCCTCCAAGCAGATGTGCAAAGGCCCAGCGTAGGGGTGTTGATGTCAGGGACGTGTTAGGGCTAGTGAGAACACACAAGAAAACGGGCTTAAAATAGGTTCACATCTGCAGAATCCAGTGTATATTGTGGTGCTTCTGAAACCTCGATGTATGTAGACATCGCCTGAGGGTCTTATAGGAACAGACTCCTAGGCAGTAAGTGTGGGGTGTAGGAGAGAGGGATTCTGCATTTTTGGTGATGCCGGTGTGGCTGCGGACCGTACTTTGAGTAGCAAGGTCCCGCTGTTCCAGCTTCCCTGAAGCTTACTTATCAAAGAGTGGACGAGAGTTGCAGAGGGATATATCTATGCATCAGTCCCAGGGCCAACATCAGGGCATCCAGCCGGAGAGAACTGTGGACGGCCCTTGCTAGATGGATATGTTTTGAGGGAAGGAAAGAGTCAGCCTAGCACAACCTTCCGGCCTGCTCTTCTGATTATGATCCATCAAGGTCGTACCGCTTTTAGCTGGGCTGTACCTCCCCTGCCTCCTCCCCGCGCCAATCTAGCTGAGTGCATCTTCAGCCAGGCCAGCAGACCAGCTCATTAGGTGACCGGAGCTCTCTGCAACCTGCCAGCCAGCCAGGGGGGCGCTGGCCGAGGAAGGGCAGCTCTCCCGGGGCCTGGGCCCACCTTCCCTCGCTGACAGCCCGGGGCCTGCGGCAGAGCCCGGTTCTGCAGCGGCCCCTCGCACTTGGCTCGCACTTCTGGGCGCTGTCCATGGTGGCTGCATCCTTCTGAGCGCCACGTCAGGAGGCCGCACGGGGCCCTGCGATTGGCCGCGGAGCCCCTCGCCATCCCTGGAGGTGGCGCCGGCAGCGCAGGCTCGGGGCCCCCGGGCGGCACACCCACTTTCCTTATTAGGGCTGAGACGCGAGCCCGGACCGGCTGGGCGCGGGGTGGGCGGGAGACTTGGGGCCAAATAGCCCCGGGCGCAGTCCCCGCCTGGCCGCCGGGAGCGGCGGAGGGAGCGGCCTGTCTCCGCGCCCCCAGGACCGCTTTCCTGACGCCCAGATCCTCCTCCTCTCCCGCCGGGTACCGGGCTCCACATTTCTCGCAGAGACATGGAAGAATTTTTGCAACGCGCCAAATCTAAACTGGTAAGTCGAGGGAGCCAGGCTGCGCGCGCGCGTGCTCAGGAGAAGCGGGAAGGAAAGGGTGTTGCCGCAGAGGAGGAAGAGACAAACTTTGCGGCTTAGTTGTCAGTGCGTTGGGACTGTCGCCCGGAGCCTGGGAACTCTGCTCCCGAAAGCACCCCGCGGCCTCCACGGGCCTCCGGCCTCGGCTGGGCACGGTGCAGAGCCGGGCGGCGCCTGGCTGCAGTCGGGCCGCCCTGTCCAGCCCTGGTCCCCGTGGCCCGACGCTGGAGAGGACTAGATGGGGCTTGCTCCGGTGGGAGAGCAGGTTGAATGGGAGTGGCCTTCCTTGAGGAAAAGAACCCGGCCTTCTGCAGATGTAAAAGGAAAATAAGAATCCCCAGGACTGGACTTTAGCTGGGAATGCTGAAACCCTAGGAGGAAGTGGGAGGACGGCTGGGAGGGGATCTGCAAAGGTCTGCTGTGTTTATCTGAGCACCCCCAGCAGAGCTTGCTCCACTGCAGATCAGGGAGCGTCCAGTGGGTTCTGGGTCTCTGATCTGTGTTCACATCCGTAAATTGGGGAAGAAGCTGAAAGGGGAAAGCCCAGCTCTTGCCAGCGACACGAGGCTTGCCAGGCTCTCATTCTCCTGGGCGGAGACCCGCACAGTGGCCTGGTCTCGTCTCTTTCACTGTATCACCATCCAAACAGTGGGTGACAAAATTACTGTGCGTGTTGACAGTCGCCGCACATTCTGGAACGACGCACCGGGCACTTCCCTGATTCCAAAGTGTCTTGGCTCTCCAGCTTAGCTGTCATAAACATAATGGGAATGTTTCTGTTTGAGCACTTAAAGAAAAGCCTGTGCTCGTTCAGAGGCAATGTCTTTAATGAACAGTGAAAGCACTTTTTACAGGCCGGGCAAAGAAAGAAATGCATAATTTATGATGCCTTGAACATCTAAACTGTCATAGACGCCAAAACATAGTCTGCATAAAGGTGATGTCCACGTCACAAGGCAGGATATTTGGGAAATTATTCCCATAGCTCACCCACCCTGGCACAACAGAGGGAGTGCAGGGCGCGGGCCCCTTGAGATGCCCAAGCCTCCATTCACAGTGTGGAGGCAGAGGGATCTGTACTGCGGTCTAACCGTGAGGATCTTATAACAGGTCACTAAAGTTGATTAATGGCATATAATTGCTTTGTTCTCTACCTTCAGGTTCCCAGAGAGTTGGATGTTTGTGGGGATTTTAGAACTGAGGACGCTGGTGGTCACCCCACGCTGATTGACCCTCTTAGAGTTTTTCTAGAGCATCTGCACAAAAATCCTTATCGCAGGAGCTCCAGAACTAGTTTGTATCTCTGAGGGTATCAGCCCATGCCCTGCCTTACCCACTACTGGGTGAGAAATGTCCCAGCACTTAAGTGCATCTGGGCAGCTTCTTTGTGTGTGCGTGCGGATGAGAACAAGTGGTGATGAAGGGTGAACCCAGAGCTGGGGCTGCTGATGCTCCACTCCAGTCACATTTGTTTTATCAACATCTTCACAATCAACACTTAGGTCATGGAGTACGATATAAGCAGGAGGTTTGTCTCATTTCTGAAGAGCAATTGCTGTGGTGGAAATTCCCCTGTTTCAGGGTAATCAGCTGAAAGTAATGTGTAATTTATTTACCGAATCCCTTCATTAGATGAGCAATTACTCCTCATCATGAAAAAAAGACAGGAAAAAGAAGTGGTTGTTTGAAATTCTGTTCCTAGCTTCCTGAATTAACCAGAAGAACAATGACAGCTAATTTTGTCTTTTCTTGGAGTAGGTTTCTTATAGACATCGCTTTTGGCCTTTCGTGTTCAACCACAAGTAAGGGGTTTTGGTCATGTGTTCTCCAGACAAATTACATTGTAGGTAATGAAATCCTTACTAATTTGCAATATTGAAGTGCAGTAGTAGATAACACCTTAGGGGATCGATAACCTTTACCATGGAGAAAAAGTTAAGTCATTATGTCATTCATTTGTAAGAGGTTTACTCATAGTGAAATGGTAGGATTTTAAAAAATTTGGCTAATCCTCTATAAAACATCTTGAGGAGAAGAACCTCATTGTGCTGATTGGCACACTTTAAACCTATTAGAACCAGAATTAGAATTTATGAATGATATATAAGCTTTTTTCTATGAGAAATTAATATAGATTTATCTATATGACACCTTAAAATGGCTAGTTGCCAGCCCCCATTACTTATTGCTTTGATATACTATAGGCATGGTACATATCTTTTAATTTATTTTGGTACTGAGGAAACTCAGTATTTCTCAGAAATAGAAGCCAGAAGCACTCTACCTCCGAGCTAACCCCCAGTACTTTTTATTTTGAAATGGGGGCTTCAAACCTGTGGTTCTCCTATTTCAGACTCCCAAGTACTGGGAATACTAGCATGCGCCCCTGTGCCAGGCTGGTAGATAGCGTTCAATGACTTTAAATAGTCAAAGTGTCCTTTGAAGTCCTAACACGACCTCATGTCATTGGGGCTGGCTACTTTCAATAAACAAAAGAAACTTTAAATTTCAAAATGGGATTCCCATTATAGATAAAATCTCCAATAATCAAAATTTTGGAGCAATTGTACCCTCCTTTTTTCTGACTGGAAACATGTATTGTTTATCTGATTGTGAGGAGAGAGGCACTGTCTCATTCTAGGCCAGGCTCTTGGGATGAACAGAAAGAAATCTTTGGAGCGGGCTGGGGGTGTTGAGGAAGTCAGGAGCTGAGTTCCATCACAGTTGGGAGATCACTCTCCTAGTTCTACTTATCAGCCCAGTCTGTACCATAAATGGTGGCAGATTCACTAACATCAGCCCGTCCTCCTTTCCCCTAAATCTCTCCCTTCTGCCACCTACCCTTGATTGGAAAAACTCAGCATTTGTCAGAAATGGTGGAAGTAAGTTCTGAGAATAGCCTCCACAGTACCTCCTGGAGCTCAGGTGGTTCCTGTGGGCCCGCACGCATCTGCCTGGTTAAGACAGGCCGGAGGGGCTGGAGAATATTTGTAAAAGCACTCGGTCAAAGGTGCAGGATAGCGGGGAGGTGGTTACTCTTGTCAAGCACAGTCTTGACAAATGTGGAATGGTAACCCTGGGATCCACACAGTGGTTGTTAAGTCAGTAGAAAGCACAGAGTGAAATTTTGCTGTTTCATATTAAATTGTGTACCTGTAAAAAAAAGGGGGGGGGTAGAGTAAGCAGTGAGCGCGTCTTCCTCCGAGAGTAGAGGTGGTGCTCACCGGGTGATGCTTGTAGGCTGGGCTCTGTCCCCTGGCGTGAGAGCCCAGACGTGTGGCTCACCTGGCTGCTCACCGCTGGACCTGAAACGACATTGAAAACAGTTTCTCTTTCTCCCTCCAGAGCCCACTCGGCTTTCCCTCCACCTGCCCATTCAGAGTTTCTGTGGGGTAAAAATGAAATCATGTAATTCCAGGTCAGTCCTTGAGTTTTAGACTTGCATTCCATTTTTATTTTATTTATTTATTGTGGTACTAGGATTGAACCCAGGGCCATTCTACCTTTGAGCTACACCCTGAAACCTATTTATTTATTGTGATTTTGGGGCTTGAACTCAGAGGAATTCTACCTCCAAGCTACACCCCCTCAGCCCTTTTATAATATTTTGTTTTGAAAGTAGGATTTTGCTAGGTTGCTGAGAGGCTCTCTAGGGCTGAAGCTGACCTCAAACTCTCAAATATTCTTGTCTCAGCTTCCCAAGTACTAGGATTACAGGCATGTGCCACCATGCCTGGCACATATATATATTGGTATTCAGCATTGAACCTAGGGGCATTCTGTCTCTGAGCTATCCCCCGCAACCTTTTATAATTTTTTGAAATTTGAAACAGGGTCTTGCTGAGTTGCTGAGGCTGACCTGGAACCTGTGATCCTCCTGTCCCAGTCTCCCAAGTATTGGGATTACAGGCGTGCACCATCGCACCTGGCTTGCTTTCCGCTTTTAGTTACACTATTGCTATGGTGGTTCCTAGACATTCTTAGTTACACCATCTGTATGGTTAAAAAATTGAAGGAGGGTAGAGAATGAGGGCTCTCTGCCCTTGCCTGTGACTTAGGAAATGCCCCCAACATCAAAGGGGTCAGTTCAGAAAAGGATAACTCAGGGCTGGGCGTGGTGGCACATGCTGTAATCCCAGCATTTGGGAGGCTGAGACAGGAGGATCGCAGTTCAAGGACAGCCTCAGTACTGAGTGAGGCCCTTCGCAACTCAGTGAGACCCTGTTTCAAAAATAAAAGACTAAACCATAGGGCTGGAGGTGTAGCTTGGAGGGAGAATTCCATCCCCGGTACCACAAAAAATAAGAAAGAAAGAAAGAAAGAAAGAAAGAAAGAAAGAAAGAAAGAAAGAAAGAAAGAAAGAAAGGGAAAGGAAGGAAAGAAAGGAAGAAAAGGATAACTCATGGAGGAGAATGGCTCCACACTCCACCTTCTCTTGAATTTGGGGTAGAGTTGATAAAAAATGAAAATCACCCCGGGAGGGATAGAGAGCCCTGGGGCTCTGCTGCAGGAAGCCAGAGTCCCCAAGGGTGCAGACTGGCTGCTGGGCCTCCCTCAGTGCCCCAGGCTACCAGCTGATGTGACTCCAGCAGCTGCAGATGGGCAGGGATCACTCCAGCCCACGCCCTCCAGCCAGCCTTGGAGGGGCCGGCCAGCTGCCGCTGGAAGGATGCGGCCACACCGGCGCCCCAGGACTGCAGCCGGGGGATGCACCTGCCACTCAGCAGCGACAGCTGTGGAGGAAGGCTCAGGTCTGCAGTGGGCAGTAGTGATGCTGGAGGACGTAAATGTCAACTTCCACTCTGCGGTACACAGTCTAAGGATAAGGATGCACATTAGAACTCTAAAGAGCAACTGCATTAGCGTGGATACAGGACGTGGAGCTTAAAGAGACAGAGAGGGAAACACTGCAGCATGTCTGCAGAATAATCAGTCTTTTTAGAAATTGGAGGATCAGATTTTTCCTGCTTCCCTCTGTGGGGAGAAGGTGCAAGTTAGTTTTAAAAAAAAGACTGTTTACAAATGTGTTTTAAAAGGCCACTGTGGAGAGGAGTGATGGTGGGGAAACCGCAGGGCAGTTTCACCTGCGGAGCTGAGCGCATGCCCATCCACTCTGGTCCGTTGCCAGTGAGGGCGGGCGCTCCTGCCTCTTGCCAGAGCACTTATGGGCAGGAAGCACAGGAATCCAGAGCACTACCATGAGTAAGGTGCCGCCCCTTGGAGGCTGAGGAGAACCAAGCCCTTGATTACTTTTTCCTGGAGTCAGCCCCATTTCTCATTGCCTGAGCATCCAGACCAACCGCTGGGGATTGCTCCCGTCCTGGGACTTTCAGAAAAGAACCGGACTTTTCCAGTGTAAACAGATCTGAGAGAGGACTGGTTTGTCTCAAAGGAAAAGAAGCACTCACTATCCTCAGACAGCAGCTTGGGTCTTGGAGGACCTGCGGTCAGGTGAGCTTGGACGCTCTTTAGTCTGTGATCTGGGGACTATTTTATGTCAATGAAGTAAAAAGCTGACAGCTTTGGTATAACCTGTTGGTTTCGATGTAGCTTTTATTTGGGCAGACGTTGGCATTGTTGGGGTTTGGTGTATGAATCTGGAGAGCGATTGTAAGCCACGGTGGCTGATGCTAGAGGCTTTCTTCTTCCATTACATCTACCCTTCCATGGAGTGATACCCAAGCAGAGAAAAGGGAGGAAGGGATGTGTGGGTTTGGATGAAGGCTGCAATAAAGAAGAGACCAGAGAGGCAAAGGGCATGATGCAGCCTTGGTTAGCGATTCTTCTTGAACTCTGGGATTAGAGAGTCATAGAGTCTGTAATCTTTGAAAGGAAACTGAGGAGGGGCAGGGTTGATATATTCTGGAATTGACATTTATGTGATATAAAGGATATCTCTGAATTTTTGCAGTACTTAACCTGCACAGTCATACATGGCTGCCCTGTCAGAGGCACTGAAATAACCTACTCAAATACTCTGGCCAGTCCTGATGGCCCCTACTTGTAATCCTGAAACCTGGGAGGCTGAGATCCTTGAGGAAGGTCTCGGGTTTGAAGCCAGCCTCAGCAACTTAGCAAGGGCCTCAGCAACTTAGTGAGAACCTGTTTCAAAATAAAATGAGCTAGAGTGTAGCTCAAAAGTGGAACCCCACTACGTAATTCTATCCCCAATACACACACACACACACACACACACACACACACACACACACACAGTCTGGCACTGTCCCATTTCTTTCTGAGCCCTGTGGGGTTGGGGTTGAGCTTTGGTCTCTAGAGAGAAAGAGGTTACCTTTCTTTCTCATAGCTCTTATGAGGTTAATGGGCTTGTTTGATTAGTGCTAAAGTGGTGAGTATAGATTGCCCTGAAAAATCAGACCCACAAAGTTGGGTTTAGAAAACCTAAACTAATCAATCACACAGCTTTTGAGTTCTTCAGGTGGGAAGTAGACTCATGTCGTCTAGATTGTGGGTTTGTTGTGAGGTCGACATGTTGCATCTTCAGCTTTAGTACGATACTTGATGGCCACCTCTCCACTTGCCCCCAACCAGTCCTCTTCCGTAGGTCCTTATCTTAATGAATGTAATGATCATATGTAATGATCATACATCCCTTTCTCCAACTGGAAGCTTCCTTCTCCTCTGTCCTTTGCCTCCCCCCACAGATCCTAGGCACCACTCAGCCACCGGGTGACTGTGCAGGCTGCTGGTCTCCTGCAAACCACCTCGTTGATGCTGGAGCAGAGGGAGCGTCAGGCACTCAATGCTCAGAGCATCTCCTTGCCTCCCCCCACCCTCTGAAACCTCACCATCACTTTCCATCACACTTGGGAGAATGGACAGCGCTTTTAGCTGCTATAAAGAAGCCACTTTCTTCTGGCTTCTCCTGCTCTCCTTGGCTTAAATGGCTTCCATCTCTTCTTCAAAGGGGAGGGAGGCAAGGAAGGAAGCTGAGTGAGCTCACCCTTCCCACCCTTGGGTTTGTCAGCTTTTTAAATAATGAACTCAGATCATTTCTCTCAGTTTGTCATTATATTCCTATTGGGCTTGTTTGATTAGTGCTAATTTGGTGAGAATAGAGATTGAGGTCTGTATATGATTTTGTTCCTCATGTGTCTCAGGGGCCTGGCACAGTAATGCTCAGAAAGTGTTTTTAGAATGAATGAAGCCATAAAGCAAAAGTTCTGCTCAAAGCTTGGTGCACTGCAGTGTTTAAATAATAAAAGAACTGGATGACCAGCCCCAGGCTCCGGGAGATCTGAAGCTGCCTAGTGACGGCATGTAGGATGCAGGTTGGTTTGCTAGAAGGCGAGGAAGAGTAGAGCCAAGGAGTGCTGAGCACTTTCGACAAACCGTTATTACAAATTAGAAGGTTCATTGTTATCCATGTCTGTTCAAACCTGTAAATACTGGTTGAATTAAGTCATCAGTGAAGAAGGCAGAAGGGAAGAATGGGGCATGAAATGTCTCTGCAAACCACATGGGATGGGTGAGCAAACGGTGGAACGGTTAGAGCTCCGCGTCCTCCCTGGTTCTCTTCACAGACTGAAAGGTGGACAGCCCCAACCCCAGCCAGCATGCCATGTTGGCCCAGCCTGTTCTCTGTGTCTGCACCAGTATGAACATGAGAGCGACTGGCAGGGAAGCCTTCAGAGTCTTTGAGGGGAAAGTTAAGGCACCCACCTTCCTGGCCAGCCTGGGCTCTGCTGACCTGTCACGTGGGATAAACTCATGCAAGGTCCCAAATCAGAACTTTTGTCCACCTGGTGGTGTTTGTGACGGAGCACAAGCGTGGTCTTTCACTTCGTCTCTCAGGGATATGACCAGACATTCCCAGGTACTTTTAGTAGCCGGGAAGGCAAGAGTCTTGCTGAAATGAGGCTGTCTATAAAATTACATACCTTTGGTTTTATGCATTTGACATTCTTTGCTTGGGCTGCCAGGAAGCTCAAAACTATGTTGGTGTCTAATTTCCTTAATTTCATGTTTCTGAAATAATTTTTTTATACTTAGTTGTTACCTTGTTGTATCTTTTTAGATTATTTTTGGTTTTAATGTCTATTTATCTTTTATTATAAGTGTCTTAGCCTTTTGGCCACTGGCAAGAACACTTTGTTATAATGCATTTGATCTTGAGTATCTTTTGGCAACAGGTCAAATTCTCAATTTGAGTAGGGATCATCTACTCAAATTGACAATTCGCACTTTTAGAAATAGAGAGGAGGCATCAAAACAAGTAGCCGAAAGTGGAAATCGACACAATCAAAAGCTCATCTGTGTTCTTGTCCTTGATGATTGCTGAGCCCCCTTGGGAAGCGGTAACCACATGTTCCTCTATCTGAGCCCATAAACTGGGCACCGGGAGGCAGCCCATGGTAGAAGCCACCTTCCCTAACTCATGTCTTAGAAGATTTTCATAGAGCATGAGTTTTAGATTTGGAAGAACTTTAGAAAGACTTTGTCCTCCTTGCCCACTGAGTACAGGATAGCAGGTGGCCGAGAGCGGGGTGCTGGAGCTAGATGTCTTGATTTCAGATCCTAACTCTGCCATCTTTACTTTCTGGACACACAATCTTCGTTAGTTAACCCTGCCTCCCTTGAGTATTTCCCTTTTCTTTTCCTTCATTCCTTCCTCTCTCTCTCTCTCTCTCTCTCTCTCTCTCTCTCTCTCTCTCTCTCTCTCTTTCTTCTCTTTTCTTTTGCGGTACTGGGGGTGGAATCCAGGGGCAGTCTTCTTCCAAGCTACAGGCCCAGCCTCCCCCCTTTTTTTTGGTGGTACTAGGGATGGAACCCTTCTACCTCGGGCTACACTCCCAGACCTATTTTTTATATTTTTTAATTTGGAAACAGGGTCTCTCTTAAGCCAGTGAGGCTGGCTTCGAACCTGCGCGATCCTCCTATCCCGCCTCCCAAGTGCGGGGATTACAAGCATGCACCACCACGCCTAGCTATTTTTTATTCTTTATTTTGAAACAGGGTCTCACTGAGTTGCAAAGGGCCTCACTAAGTAACTGAGGCTGGCTGCAAACTGTGATCCTCCTGTCCCAGCCTCCCAAATGCTGGGCTTACAAGCTGTGAACCACCACACCTGGCTGAGTATTAATTTTTTTGTCTGTGAACTGGGAACAATAATAGAATTCCTCTTCCAGTGCTACTGAAGGTACGCGTGTACCAAGATAAGAACAAGATCTCCATCCATAGTATCCAAACATGAAAAGGGCCACAAGTGGCAAAGAGCCAGGTAGACCCTGTACACATTTCAGAGAAACAAGAACAATTCTTAGCTCTCTTTGTTTTAACTAGAATATGTTGGCTACCTCTTTCGGCTTGGAGATACTTTTGTTTTTTTCATTTAACCCCCACAATGATCTTGTAAGGCGGGGATTACTTTTGTCAGTGGAGGAAACTGAGACTCAGCAAGGTAGGAGGTTTGCCCACGGTGCATAGCCGACAAAGGGAGTTTGCTTCCTGCCATTCCAAGACTCTCCCCTGCTGCCTGTGCCTGTCCCCACAAGATCCTCGGAACATTTTATTCTCTTTAAATTAAAAGTGAGCAGTTGGTGGACTTCCGGGAAGATGGCGACCGAGAAAAGCGGGGCTTAAGAGCCCTGCTAACAACAAATATCCATTACCACAAAATCAGCACCTTTCAAAGCCAGAAAACAACATCACCAGAGAAACAAAAAAAATCACCAGGCTCCAGAGAGAAAGCGGACTGAGAACAGAGCCACAGAGGAGATCCTCACGCCCGAGGACGCAGCAGACGCGGCAGCAGCGCCATACTGCCGGTGGCACCAGCGAATTCACGGGACGGCCACAGCAAGCCAAGGGGAGCCACTGCGGAACAGCCAGGCGGGATTTCTCGGCGCAGAGGACATCTAAAGCTCCCAGTGTCTGAGCTCAGCACACGCTGCAGGGATTCAGAGTGGAAATCAAAACCAAGTAAAAAAAAAAAAAAAACGCCAGCCCAACAGCCGAGGGAGTAGCAGCGGCGCCATATTGCCACCGGCAGCAGCAGCAGCGAATTCACTACAGCTACATCTGCGTACTCAAGAACAGTGAGTCAAATTGCGGGCCACAGCGGAGAAATCCCAGTACTGTACTTACTGGGAATTGACCCAGTGGGAGAGGGGCGGTGGCAGTGATATCACACCATAGGAGAACGTGCAACCTGGCATCCCCTACAGTCTAAAGCAGCCTCTATCGACTCTCTGGGTCGGAGACTCTGTGATACAACCCAGTAAAGGAGTAGTGGGGTCTGAGATACTACTGACTCGAGATCCAGAGCACCTTAAGTGAAGTCATAGTGACCCAAGGGAAGAACCCAGAGAAGGCACAAACTTCCGAAATCATGGGAAAGAGGAATAATACTGGAGCAATGAATGCTCACAACCCCACAACATCAGAACCCGATAAAACAGAAAATCAGAGATTTCTAGAAGATCAAATCAGGAAAATAACTGTAGAAATAATAGAGGTGCTTCGAAAAGAACTCAGAGAGAGCCAAAAAGAGATAAAGGATGCAATTAATGAAGTAAAGGCCTCAATTCAAAGCACAAACAACCGATTAGAACACATGGAGAACAGAATCTCGCTCTTAGAAGATGATCATTCCAAAAATGAACGCATAGTTTCTAATCTAGGAAAAAATATCCGACAGCAGGAATCTGATATTGAAGACATATGGGCCCATTTTAAGAGAGCTAACCTAAGAATAATTGGAATAGAGGAGGGAAAAGAAAGTGAAACCAAAGGGATCAACAATCTCTTCAAGGAATTAATAGCAGAAAATTTTCCAGACATAGAGCAAGAGGTCGATACGCAGGTCCAGGAAACTTATAGATCTCCCTTTAGACAGGATCAGAGAAGAGGATCCCCACGCCACATAATTGTCAAAATGACCAATGTGGAAGCCAAGCAGAGAATCTTAAAGGCAACAAAAGCAAAGGGCCAAGTGACATTCAGAGGCAAACCAATTAGAATCACTCCAGACTTCCCAAACCAAGTCATGAGAGACAGAAGGGCTTGGAGTAACATATTCCAAACTCTGAAAGAAAACAACTTCCAGCCAAAAATTTCCTACCCAGCAAAACTTTCTATCAAATTAGATGGAGAAATAAGAAGCTTCCATGACAAACAGAAACTGAAGGAATTTATGTCTTCAAAACCAGCACTAGAGAAAATACTCAAAGAGATTAACTACAAAGAAGAAATAGGTAACACACATCAGAACTAGAGAAACAAGATTTTCCATCCAACAGACAACTAAGATTGGTTATCTGTGGAGATTCATTATTTATGTTAGTCTGTTACCTATCTCTAAAGGGTATTGTTTGCCTTTATTGTTGCTAATTTTTAGGATTTCTAGTTGGAATATTAATATACCTTCAGATATAGCATTTGGAAATATTTTATCCCATTCTATTAGTAACTGTTAACTCTGTTTACATTGTCTTTGGATATACAATATGTTTTTTATTTTTTAGGGAGTTTGTATACTCTTCTGTTGCCTGTGCCATTGAAATCATAACCAAGAAATCACTGCCAATTTCAATGTTGTGAGGTTTTATGACCCAGATTTTCTCCTAAAAGTTTATAGTCTTAAGATTTATATTTAGGTCTTTTATCTATTTTGAGTTAATATTTGTATATGGGATTAGGTAAGGGTCCAATTTTATTCTTTTCCATGTAATTATTATTTTTCAACAATATTTAGTTAAAAGATTATTATTTCTACCACCAAATGTTCGTGGAAACCTTGTCAAAAATAACTTGACAATATAGGGAAGAATTTAGGTCTAGGCTTTTATTTAACTCCAATGGTTTATATATCTGCCTTTAGAATAGTACTACACTGTTTCAATTATTGTAGCTTTATATGGTTTGAAATCAGAAAATATATATCTTCTAGCTTTGTTCTTTTTCAAGATCGTTGTGGGTACCTAGAGTCCATTTTCCATATTAGGATAGATTTTTTTTCTGAAAAATAAATATATAAATATATGATAGTTTCACCTAAAAAATAGAAAAAAATAGATTATCTGGTAAGAAAGAAAGCACAAAGAAATATTGAAATGTTATCTTTAAGTCATCAAAAGCTTGGTATCAGACAAATGAAACTGTTATGTGAGATTATCATTTTTAATTTTGGATAAATTGCTATAATACTAGATGTCAACTACTAAGCCAAGCATAGGAGGGGGGGATAGGGAGAGAACGGGGTGGGTATCGGGTGGGGGCTGACTGGGCAATGTGTGCATGTATGTCTACAAAAGTATGTATCCCACTATGATGTATGAATACAGTGCACCAATTAAAAATAAATATGAAAAAATAAATAAATAAATAAAAGTGAGCAGTTCAGCTGTAATCCCAGTACTTGGGAGGATGAGACGGGAGGATCACAGGTTTCAGACCAGCCTCAGCAAGTTAGACCCCTTTTTAAAATAAAAAATAAGCAGGGCGTGGTGGCACACGCTTGTAATCCCTGCACTTGGGAGGCTGAGACAGGAGGATTGCACAGGTTCGAAGCCAGCCTCAGCTACTTAGTGAGGCTCTCAGAAACACAGTGAGACCCTGTTTCCAAATAAAATATAAATTAGGTCTGGGAGTATAGCCTGGAGGTAGAAACCCTCTAGGTTCCACCCCCAGTACCACCAAATAAATAAATAAATAAATAAATAAATAAATAAATAAATAATAAAAATGGTTGGGGTATAGCTGGAAGGTAGAATGCTCTAGGATTCAATCTCCAGAAGAGAGAGAGAGAGAGAGAGAGAGAGAGAGAGAGAGAGAGAGAGAGAGAGAGAAAATAAAAGAACCTGAGAGGTATTGGGTTGGATGGTAAACTTATGTAATTGCACATACATCTTTCCCTTTGACTCAAGAGCGGTAGCACACACTTGTAATCCCAGCATTCTGGAGGCTGAGACAGGAGGATCATGGTTTGCAGACAGCCTCAGCTACTTAGTGAGGCCCTTTACAACTCAGTGAGACCCTGTTTCAAAATAAAGAATAAAAAATAGGGCTGGGGGTGTAGCTCAGAGGTAGAATGGCCCTGGGTTCCATCCCCAGTACCACACACATGATAAAACCTTTGGACAACCAAGTAATCAGCCATATTATTGACAATATATTATGAAAAATATGATGTTAGGCTACTGAATAGATTTTCTCATCCTATGCAAAAATTTTTTTTTGGGGTGGTACTGGGGTTCCTGGAAGCCCTACTCCGGGCTACACTCCCAGACCTATTTCATATTTTTGAAACAGGGTCTCTTATGCCAGCGCGGCTGGCTTCGAACCTGCGCGATCCTCCTGTCTCTGCCTCCCAAGCATGGGGATTACAAGCGTGCGCCACCACGCCCGGCATCCTATGCAAATTTGATAGAGAAAAAAATGGTGTGTAACTATCTTCTAGAGTAACTAGAAATAGTGTGGACATTTGGTGAGTTTTTAGTAAGAATACACTTTAAAAAGAGTCTACAAAAGAAAAAAAAAAACAAGGTTGTTGGCATAACTTATGTTTTGGAGGCTTTCTTCCCTGCTGCTGCTCTCCTATTGGAGCCCTGGACTGCCTGGATGGTTGAGTGACCGACTGATAGTAAGATGGAGTGGTCAACCCTGGGGACACAGCTGGGAGGAGAGAAGGCATCAGGACACAGCTCTCCATTGTGCTGGGCTTGCTGTAGCAGGAAGCTCTGGGTTATGTTCAAAACACACGGAGAGTGAAGAAAAAGGGGGAGAGAGGGAAAAGGCAGGTACAGAATGGGAGGAAAGAGAGGGATAAAAGAATTCAGGGAATCCTTAATATGCATATGGATTCAAGGGGGAAATAAGTCGGAAAAGTGGTGAATCATAAAAGAAAATTAAAAATTCAGTATGGCTGGGGATCTAGTTCAGTGGTAGAGCACCCCTGGGTTCTATCTTCAGTACTACAAATAAGAGAGGGAGAGAAAGGGAGAGAGAGGGGGAAGAAGAGAGAGAGAAAAAAAAGCAATATGAAAATTCAGGCTGCGCTGAGTTATAATGATTCTTTTCTTTTTGTGGTACTGGGAATGGAACCCAGGGGCAATCTACCTCTAGGCTACATCCCTAGTCCTAGTTGTTGGGGGCCTCTCTCTAAGTTGCTGAGGCTGGTCTTGTACTTTCATTCCTCTGTCTCAGCCTCCCAGGTGAGGATTACAGGGTGTGCCAACGTGCCCAGCTGCAGTGATTCTTATGTCTCTGGCAACATCAGCCAACTCAGCGTCCCCTGAAAGTGCGAGGTTAGGCAAGGGCAGCACTCCTTTGGGCAGGAGAGGGAAAGGGGAGGTACTGGTGAATTAAATGACCAAATTATGCTATGTTCATGTATAATGTATAACAATGAATTCCACTATCATGCATAATTATAAAGCACCAATAATTTTTTTGTGTGTCTGTGTGTGGTACTGGGGACTGAGCCCAGCGGGATCTTACCTCCGAGGTATACTGCCAGCCCTTTTGATGTTTTTTGTTTATTTGTTTATTCTGAAATAGGGTCTCGGTAGGTTGCTGAGGCTGGCCTTGAACCTATGATCCTCCTGTCTCAGCCTCTCAAGTACTGGGATTATATAGGTGTGTGCCACCATACTTTCCAATAAAAAATTTAAATCCTCAACTAGGTACCCTTAATAGACAGAAGTCTCACCAGCCAAAAATATAATATCGGGGTTTATTTTCAAAGTAATCTGTGGCATATAACCCGCGAGACCGGGAGAATAGAGGTACTTGACACTCATCTATGACCATTGAATCAGGCAAGAAATAAATCAAAAGCCAACCACAAAAAGAATAACAGGGACATATCTTCATCTCCTTTATAAAAAAATCATTACAGGTTCCACAGGATAAGCCCCAAGCTCTATCTCTGAGGCTGTTTGTGAGATGAGATCTGAAAATTATTTAGAGCAATACAGTAGCACAGCAAAGACATGTGGTGTCAGCCACCATCCTCGATGTTATTAAATATGTATTTGACCAGAATATTCACAAACTTTCTCATCTCAGAGTGGATGATAGAAATAGAGGTATAATTGCTAATAACTCATGCTGGGAATGGTTGCACAGACAGGATCAAAATCAAACAGGACCCCAAGAAGCAGATAGAGGTCTCCAGTAAGGGCGCTGCAGTTGGCGCAGGGTAAGTAGTCCTAAGTACCCATGCAGCTCTGGGCGACAGACCATCCTTGGCTTGGAGTACACGCGTGAGGTTCATAGGAAGGACCTTGAATAATAAAGGAAGGGTGGTCTTTTAAGCTTAGTGTCCTGTTTAAGAAAAAAGGTGTGGCATGTGACTGATTTCAGAAAAACTTCCTTTTCAGATCATTTAAATAGGAAAAAGTAGAAAGGAAACAGTTGCTTGGAGGAGGAGTGGTGGTGTCTGGCAGAGCATCCTGTGTCAGAGCCCTTGTTCCTAAGTGAAGCCAGATACCTGGACCACCATGTTCCAAACTAGCGACTGCAAGTCAGGCAGGAGGGGATGGGGCTAAAACGTGACCCTGGAGTGGGGCGGCTTGAATGGACCCTTCACACCCCATTCCCCGCATCCACTCCAAGTCAAGGTCTAATTTGGTTCTGGACTGAAGAAGAGCTGTGGCTGTGACCACAGGCATGGAAAAATAAGGTCTCCAAGGAAAGCCCAAGAGGGAGGGGAGAAGGTGCCGCCTTTCAGTGACCTGAAAGAGCTTTGCCGTAGAGGTCCCGCTCATGGGACCCCTTCTTTGCCTTACTTAGAACATTGGTAGTTTTAGAATGAGTGTTTTTTTAAAGGAAGTCCATCAATTAAATAAGGCAGAAATATATTTACATATCTTAGCAATTAATAAAAGAATGCAAAAAGAGAAATGTTCATATGTGCTTCCTGTTCTCCAAAGAGGATAGAGACACAAGTTCATCTGAATCAGATGTATTTCCATCCTCTCTGCATTCTTCCTACATATTTTCTGTAGCAAGTGGTCAGAGCGCCTGACCACATCAGCACCTGGCTCTGAGAAGACAGAAATGTCACAGCAGTTGGACACATCAGCTGCTCACAGCCACAGGCCCGCCTGAGAGGACTGGTCACGTACCGGCTCCAAGGAGGCAGTGTCCCTGGCTGGTCTCCAGGGAGGCTAGGGGACAAGTTGCTTCCTATTCCACATTCTCTATCTTTTATGTTGACATCTTTCCCTGGCCCTTAGCAAGCTGGTTTGGTATGCGCTCAGCATCTCTTGGATGAAATATGGGGTAGGATTCATTCCTTCATCCTTTGACGGCCACAATAAAAAAGAGGCTGCCAGAGCCACTTCGTAGGGAGGGCTGCATCTGGCAGGAAAGGGAGGGCTATCTTTCAACTGGTCCTTGAAGACTAATTCAGGCCTAATCTTTGATTCATGTTTTGTTTAATCTTTTGAGTGTTTGCCAAGATCTTTGAACAAATTATTTTTGTTTTCTTTAGACTATATGTAAATTGAAGTCTTAAAAAATATATACAGGTCGTAGAAAATAATGAAATAAGAGAAAGACTTTTTATTTTCTGGCTGAATATTTCTTTGATTATTTAACTGTGAATCTGCTTTGTAAGACTCTAAAATAAAGCCATGCATGAAGCAAAGGCATTCTGAGGTTCTGCAGCTAATCCTGTGCTTGGCACTTGGCAGACACCCCTGGACTGTGGCCTGAAATGCTATTACTCTCGGATCCAGTCTCCAGAAAAGTCCAGACATAAACTGCCTGTGGTGGATGTGGATCAAAAAGTCACCCCAGAACTGGCTTTTAAAACATTTTGAAAAATTTACTATCCTTCCAAGCCATTAGATCAGTTTGAACCTTGTGTGTGTGTGTGGGGGGGGCATTTCTCAATTCTGTGGAATTATTTCATGCCCGAAATAAGCCTCTGAGCAAGGATGGCATTCTATAAAAGCCACTCCTTTAGCAAGGGTTTCATAACTACCACTGATGTTGACTGCTTTGAGCCGTACAGTTGCTGTTGGCCTCTGGGTTGGACTTCAGCTCTCAGCAAGATGGATTTTCAGCCTCTTCATTGCTGTGTGTCCCACTGGACACACCCTGGCCCGTCACTTTAGGGAAAGATATGGAACCCAGCTGTCAAGATTCCACACATTTAAACACAGCATTCTATTGCGATTGACTTTTATTTATTATCTTTGCTGCCTAACTACTAGACATTTCACCAATTCTGGAATCACAGACCTTTGCATTGGAAACTTAGAACCAGAGATTTTTTTCAACATTGAAGCAGATGACTTCAGACTTTGTTTTAACCTCTTTATTTTATGTCACAGATTTGGTTTTTTATAAAATAATAAATTAACATTAAGGCAAATTAGGAAAATAGAAGAAAGATGAAAAACAACTTATGAAGAGAAAATAGAAAAAAGATTTGAAAATAAAAATTAGCCACCTCCACTGCAGTTGTGATTATTGATAATATTCTGACAAGTAGTTTTCTTAGTCTTTCTTCTCTGTGCATAGGATTTAAAATGTTATCCATTTTGCCAGGCATGGTGATGCATGCTTGTAATCCCTGCACTTGGGAGGCTGAGACAGGAGGATTGCACAGGTTCAAAGCCAGCCTCAGCTACTTAGTGAGGCTCTGAGCAACCTAGTGAGACACTGTTTCCAAACAAAACATAAAATAGGTCTGGGAGTATAGCCTGGAAGTAGAAAGCCCCTGGGTTCTACTACCAGTACCACCAAAAAAAAAAAAAAAAAAAAAAAAAAAAAAAAGTTATCCATTTTGGTGCCCTAATTTTTATTTTAACATTATTTATTAGACATTTTACTATATTATTATGTAGTATTCAGAATCATCTTAAATAATAGAATAGAATTAATAAAATGTGCTGTAGCTAAACATTTTGCTAGTCACCTCCTTTTGATATTGTTATAATTATACTTTAGTATAATTATACTCCACACATAAAACATTTTATTGTGTTTCACAATTATTCTTAGAATGACTTTTCAAATATGTCTTAGAATGAATTTTCAAATATTGGGACAAAGGGTCTAAACATTCTTAAGCCTTTTGACAAATCATTCCAAATTGATTTCTTGATAAAATCCTCAAAATTTCAAGGTTCATAGAGGTTTAGAAAAGTTTGCCAGTTCCATAGTACATTATGGCAGAGCCAAACACAGGGCTTTTGAAATCTGGGTCTATGCACCTAGCAAGTTTGAAAGGCTGTACAGTATGTCAGGGAGGGTAGTAAGATGATTTTGTAAATCCTGGATCTGAGCAAATGATCTGAAGCTGCCAAGATGCTAAATTAACATGATCATAACATAAATTATGCCATGCCCGTACAGCTGCTATTTGAGGCCACATGGTAGAATTCACCTGGCGAGGTCACCTCCTGTTTTGTTTTCTCTTCCTCTTTCAATTATTTCAAAGAAACTGAACCTCACAGTGCAACGAGGCTGGTTGCTGTGATATAGTCAGGCTTCCACATCCAATGTCAAGTTAAATGCCACCTTCTTCCTCTCCCATCTTGTCATGGTCCACTTCCACTCGGCTGGTTGTGATCACATGGGCTCGGGCTCAGGGTCATAAGTGCAGCTGGTGCTCTGTATCCACGGGCTCTACACCCGTGGATTCTGCCAGCCTAGAACATATTAGAAAAAAATTGCAAAGCCAGGCCTGATGGCACACACTTGTAATCCCAGTACTTGGGAGGCTGAGACAGAAGGATCACAGATTTAAGGCCAGTCTCAGCTACTTAGTGAGGCCCTCTGCAACTTACTGAGACCTTGTTTCAAAATAAAGAATAAAAATCAGGCTGGGGGTGTAGCTCAGAGGTAGAATGCCCCCAATTCGAGACCTGAATGTGTACTGAGCATGTGCAGGCTTCCCCCTTGCCTACAGTAGAACAATGTCTACATAGCACTTCAGCATCTAGGTATTATAAGTAATCTAGAGATGATTCAAAGAATACAGGAGAACGTGCCTAGGCTGTATGCAAATTCATGCCATTTCACATAGGGAACTTGAGCAGCTGTAGAACTGAGTATCTTCAGGGCCTTCTGGAACCATTTCCCGAAGACAGCCAGGGATGAAGGGATGACTGTAATTGGTGGTATTTGACTTCATGATTCTTCTCACCCTTATGCTCTCATCTGATCAACCTTGGATAGGGATCATGTTATTATAGTTTTGTCACAGATGGGAATAAGTCTAGAGAGCTGAAATCCTGCCTAGCCTAAGGACACATGGCCAGCTAGTTTAGTGGGAGAGCTGGGCTTTCTGATTCCCAAGCATCTGCGGAAACAAAGACTTAGCACATTCTTTCAAAAGATAGTTTTTTTTTGTTGTTGTTGTTTTTTTTAGGTACTGGGGATGGAACCCAATATTCTACCTCCAAGCTACAACCCCAGCCCTATTTTTTATTCTTTATTTTGAAAGAGTGTCTCACTGAGTTGGGAAGAGCCTCACTAAGTAGCTGAGGTTGTCTCTGAACTGTGATCCTCCTGTCTCAGCCTCCCAAATGCTGGGATTACAAGTGTGCACCACCACGCCCGGCTCTCAAAAGATAGTTTAAAAGTCTTATTGAGACTTGGATAGTTTAGCTTTATCTGCATAAAAGAAAATGCAGGCACTTTCCAGGGAGGAGACTGTCTAATGGTGAAATCAAGTCGTGCTGATTGAGTTGTCCTTGGTGCAAGAACACAAGCTTTGGAGCTTCCGGGATGGACTCCGATGTCGTTTGTAAGTGTGAGATTAATGCACGTGTCACTGGTGTTC